>NC_133975.1:90631199-90934229 GCF_047716275.1 Strix uralensis | reverse complement strand
GTTGCAGCATGTTCCCCATCTTCTACTTCAGCTTATGAAATCTGTGTTTTTATCTCTACAAACACATGTATTGCTGATAACAACTTCTGTTTCCTGGCTCTTTTTGTATTGCCAACTCTTGTTAGTACAAGCTGGTTTCATATCACTGCTGAGCTGAAAGATGAAGTTGTGCAAAGAGAGACATGATGATGTGATAAAGTTTTTATTGGCACTCATTCAGGATCATTACATTGTTCCTGAATGACAAAGCTTTGTCAAGATTTATGTAGGTCATGACAAGAAAAGTATTAGTAAAAATGCTGTATTCCAATATACTTTTGAATCTGTATTAGAGGTACATGTTTTTATAGTGAAATTCTTCTTTCGAGCAACATAAGACTTTTTAGTAATTTGGATACAAATAGTTTTAGTAAGTAGTGTTTTCAGTGTGGTTTAGTTTTGCTACAGCTGACTTTTCTTCACAGTTCTGTTAGAACTAGAATTTCTTGTAAGATTCATGAAAGGTATGAAATCTTTCCAGTGGTGACAACTTTGTATTTCTTTTCTGACAGTGCGTCAGCGTCAAGAAGAGAAGCGACAGCAAGAAGAAACAAATCGTGTGAAGGAACGTAAACGTAAAAGGGAAAAATATGCTGAAAAGGTACTTTGATGCAAAGAGGCTGTCTGTGTCAGTGATAGAGCCGGAAGAGCTCAGGCTCACTATTATGCGGTGTGGAAACGTTTTATGCAAAAGCAGTCTAATGAGTAAAGCCTTCTTCCCTGTGGCACTTCCTTACACAGAAGAAGGATATTACAAAATACCCAATGCATAGTTATCTGTATTTTAATATCATTAGTAACCTGAAAAATAAGGAAGTACTGCACATCCAAACAAGACTGTAGATCACCAGTAGTCTGCAGACAACAATTTGAGGACTCATGCTTGAAAAAACCAAAATGATCAACTGATCGTTCTATGACATATAAAATGGTGGCTTAATCAAGATTTTGTTCTGCAAGGACAAAAAGGGAATGTAAACAAAGCACCAAACACAGATAAAACCTATATAGCTGCGTGGCTTCTGTGAAACATGGAAAGATCAGTTTGTTTAAAAAAGATAATTAAACTAGTTTATGAAAAGTCTGAATTCTTGAGACAGGGAGACTTTGCATTAGTTAATTGCAATTTTGTGTAATGGTGAAGAATTTCAGGCTCACTCTAAAAGGCCATGGAAACCAAAGTAATTCTGTAAGAGTAATTCTCCATCATTCCATCTATTTTAGGAAGAAAAAGTACCAAACCCTACTTAAATCTAAAGAAGGAGCCTTTAAGGAACCTGTTACTGTGTCCTTCAGAAACTTGTTCAGGGAAATTCTGGGCATGGCATTCCTTGAGTTATAATACTGCATTAGATGTTAAGATTCTGGGTTGCTTATTCCCTTTCTTCTGTTTTATCATCTTTTTCATTCCTGGTATTATTTTATTTATTTCAGAAGAAGAAGGAAGATGAATTGGATGGGAAGAGAAAGAAAGAGGGCATGAACCTTGTGATCCCATTTGTTCCCTCAGCTGATAACTCCAACCTGTCTGCTGATGGGGACGACTCCTTCATTAGTGTAGACTCTGCCATGCCCAGCCCTTTCAGTGAGGTAGGACTCACTGCTGCTTTAAACTATATACTGTTTCAGTTGTGGCCTTACATCTTGTAGGATTCTTGCTTTCCATTATTTTAGCTAGTGTAGAACTTCGAGTATGTGGGGAAGTGAGATGTCTTAAAGGTGAACCATAGAAATTAAAATAATTTATTGAAAACATAACAGCTGCTGATAAGCTACCTTACAGCTCCTCATGTTATTTGACTTTTCATTATTCCCCTCTTTGCTCTCTGCCTCCCTTTCTTACAGAATTCATGCCTTGACTCTCCTCCCTTTCAGCCCCTGAAATTTTTCCATTCCTGCCTGCAGTCCCACTTACTTTCTTCTCCCTTTTTCCTGCCTTTGTCATGCTCACATTTATAACTGTGTGCCTTCTTCCATACCAATACCTTCCATAGCAAGAACAGTCTCTTTCTGCTCCTGAACCAAACAGTATCCCTCAAACAGCTCCTTGACGTTCAGTTTCTTTGTAAGTACTCCTTGCTAGTCTCATCTACATCTCCGTCTCTGCTTGCTTCCTTGCTTCTGATTCTGAGTTAGCGTGGGTTTTTTTCTCTGGAATTTAAATTGTAAATTCTCAGTGGCACACATCTTATTTTCCTTCCTCTTTTTGTAAAGAATTGCAAATTGGTTTTGGCAGCAAATATATTTTGTTCTGTGCTGTGTTGATTAAGATTCCTATGTTGTGTTGTTCCCTTATTGACCAAGATTTTTAGTAGCAGTAGTATTAGGTTAAGAATCCTGTTGTTTTCTCTCTTGCAGTTGAAGATGCACAGTTGAACATCAGTTTTCCTAAATCTCTGCTGAGACCATTAGTCTCCTCCTTCTTAACTTAACATCTATTTTCATGAATTGAAATTAAGTAGCTCCTGGAGGTCTTTACTGCTGCTCAGCATGTAAATAGAGCATGTGGTATGATTAGGCAGATCATGTATCATGCTGCTAGTCTCACATAGAGAAAAGGAGAGAGAACAGAACAAGTACCAGTTAATTACTTGCAATTGTATGTCTTTTAAAGATCTTACTATGTTTGTACCCCTCCCTTTCCTAACCTGAGAAGTGACCGGCTTTGTTCTCTGTCATGTTTAGATATCCATTAGCAGTGAATTACATATGGGCTCTATCCCTCCCGATGAGAGCAGTAGTGATATGCTTGTGATTGTGGATGATCCAGCTTCTTCAGCACCTCAGTCAAGGGCAACAAACTCTCCTGCTTCCATTACTGGCTCAGTTTCAGATACCATGAATGGTCAGTACTTTTACCTTGACTTACTACAAATATTTATTAAACATTGACTTTGTATGGCTAGGTGATACCTTTTCTGTATTTTAACCAGAATATATGCATGGTTGGCAAGATTTGGGGAAAAAAAATTGCCTTTTCATTGTGAAATTACCTCTGATTTGATAGGAAATATGTTTATAGTCTGTTGTTCACCTCACTTTCCTCTTTTCTGTGTTAGTTACTCTTAAAAAGTTTTGTCCTTTGTTCTTGTGTTACAGAGGTGCATTCTATTAGGTGCATGTGACCAAATTACAGACAACCACAGAACTATTAATCTGTAAACTTTTCCTTGAATTTGCTGTTGGCCTAATAATCAGTTGTCTATTTCGAATCGGTGATTGGAGTGGCTGTAATTTTAAATAACGGCAAATATTTTTAAATACCATAGTTTTCTACACTGAAATAAGCACAGCCATAGTTCTTGACAAGTTTCTTTAAGAACAGCAAGTGGAAGAAACCAAATATCTATCTTCAAATAAGAAAATGCTTCATCCTGAAGTAGAACCTAGAATCTTCCACCTATTTGTGGATTGGATTCATAATAATAATGACAAGAAGTTGGAGTTAATAAGGTGTGGTTGATGGAGAGTGAACTTTTGTATACATGATTTCTTTTCAGGGGATCACTGCTTGCTAACAGTGTCTGTATTAATGTAAATGAAAAGTGTCAGTTAATAGGAATGGTATTAATGTAAATGGTAGGTCGTTATGATGCTGTATTCATTTGTGAGTCTTCTGAAATACTATAGCAGTTATTGTTTTAACATTCTTTCGTTAAGGTGTTTCAATGCAAGATACACCTCTCACTGGGAGAGGCCAGTCAGGTCGAAGCCGGGGTCGTCCTAAAGGTTCGGGCAGTGGATCAAAAGGCGGCACTGGGAAAGCCAGAAGCCGGAAATCAATAGCGGGAAGTGCAGCTGCAATGGCAGGTGCCAAAGCAGGGGCAGCGGCAGCCTCTGCAGCGGCATACGCAGCCTACGGGTACAACGTCTCTAAAGGTATGTGGGGAAGGGGGGACAGCAGGCTGCCCAGAGCAGAACCAACCCCATGAGTTTGGGTGATTGTTGTTTACAGCCTGTCAAAAAATAGATATAAAGCATTGTATTGGTGGTATTGTTTGTCCATTATATTCTGAGATCAGGCAGTACACAATGTGACATGGTAGTGGTGTGGGAGTATAGCCAGTTTCACTGCAGATGCCCTTGAGAGGCTAGTCCTGCAGAAGTTTTGTCTGCCCTTTGAATTAATCTCATACCGTGTATTTTTCCTCTTTGTTTTTTTATTTTGGTGTCCTGACAAATCGGATAGTGTTGTTTAGCCCATGGGTATGGCTGTGGCTTTCCTGCATTGCTGTCATGTTGAAGTTACAGCATTGGGTCCCAAAATCTGCTAAACTGATGGTGATGGTGCTTCAGCTTTACACCAGCTGAAGGTGGCCCAGGGTATAACTGCAGGGTGTTTTGTATCTTAAGGACATGCCTCTTCATTAAACTCTCGTAAATCATATTGAATACAGGATGGTCATAGGACTGATTGTTAGTACATTGTGTGTTGTTGAAGAGCCACAAGTGGAATAATATGCTCACATGGAATTTGATTCTCTTTTCCATTACTAGGCATGTCTGCAAGTAGCCCTCTACAAACAGCAATTATTCGGCCTTCTGGACTTGCAGACTTTGGACCTTCAAGCGCCTCTTCTCCCTTGAGCTCCCCTTTGAGCAAAGGAAACAGTGTTTGTGGGACCCCCAAAAGCTTAAACCTGACCAGCAGTCTCATATCAGAAACTTCAATTCGGAAGCAAAGCAAAGGTGCCCACACCTCAGGTGGTCGGTAGTAATTTTGAACCCCCAAAGCTTGTCTGAACTGCGTTGGCTTTCAGAGTAGACCACCCTGCCAGTTGGAGGCATGCAAATGAATGCCTTGTTACTGTCTAGCATGTGTGTGAAAAGAAAATCAAAGCACAATGGGAGTGGGTGGTTTATGTGAGCACTTTGATTATGTGTATTCCAAAAAAACTATCTTTGCAGACACTGCGAGAAGGAGGGAAGGGAGTCTGGGGTTACTGGGAGAGTGTCAGCTTGTGTTTTATTGATGCATCTGACAAAGATTCCCATGAAGGCATCCAGCTACTCCATGCAATATCCTGCAGCTGCGTGTGCTTGAAGTCACACCACTATACTTTCTCTCTTGTAGCTTGAGGTGGAACCCAGAGTTAGCTTTATCCTATGAAATCAGTATATGAACCCCAGGAGTATCCTGTAGAGTCACAAGACATTTCCGTACTGGCAGCTGGTCAGTGTATGTGCTGGGGTAGTTGGAAGCTAAGCTGAAGATGATGTGTGATCAAAAAAAAATCTTGGATTCTTCTAGCGTGAGCCTCTGGGTTCTTTAAAGATTTGAAATGCAAAGCAAGGTGTCTCAGGTGGTTTCCAGGTAATGGACTCTTTTCAGCACCGTTTGTCAGGAAGAGGTTCAGAGCTGCAGAACAGTGTGCTGGCAGGCCTGGTGAGAGCAGCAGCACTGCCTCTACTTCACGCGGGGGAAGAAACCACAGGCCAGTGGTTTGGTTTCCTTTTTGGAGTTCTCATCGGCACGAACGCTCACTGTGTTCAGAACAATTTGTCTCACTTCTGAGGTGGGCAGAACTCTTAAAAGCTTAGAAACAAAATAAGGCTGTAATTTGTACAAATAGCAAGAAGAGGGAAAGCTGAAGTGCCGTGGAAGAGTTTGCGGCTGCTCCTCTCACTGTGCCGTGGCAGAGCGTGGTTCTGCAGCTTGCAGTGCTGCGAGGGGAGCAACAAAAAACAGTCCCGAGAGAGAGAGAGAACTGTGCCATTCCCTCTTCCAGCCAAATCCTGGGGAAAAAAATTGTCTCGTATCCCAACCATCCATTGACTGTTCTTCCAGTGTGTTTTCCCTTCATCTTTGTGACCATCACACGTACTAGCTTGGTTGAGTTCACTGCAGTGTGCAGGTACCAGTGGCCATGTCCCGTCAGGCTGATAGAAGGCAGCGCTGCCAGTGCCCGTCTGTGTTCTCATTCTCTGGTTGCTCCTTCCCCGATGCCGATGCACAACCCCCCCCATAGCCCCTTGCTTTGCTGTAAGCGTTGTCTGCATTGCACTGAGATTTAGGTGTGGGGCAGTTCTTCTGTCTGACACATTGAATTAAAAGGCTGTTCTGCCGGGGCACTTTCATCCCTTGAGAGAGAAGCAAGTTGAGTTGCAGATCTGGGCTGTAACAGCGAAAGATGACTTTTTTTAATTATTATAATTTTTTTCCAACCCCAAATCCTTTGCCTGGCGTCCTACAGTGTGGAGCGAGTGCTTCCTGTTGGCTCTGCCTCTAATTTGCACACCTGAAAATAGCAGAACTGAGCTTAGTTAGATTGATTTTTAAACAGATTTGCAGGGGATAATTGAGGGGGAGGTGGTGTTTAATTAACTCATGAAGACTTCCCCCTTCCCCTCCTATTCACATGTATATATGATATTTAGAGGGAATCAGACAAATGCCAAGCCTTTTTTTCTCTTTGAATGTGCTGTCTATTTTTATAACTGAACTTGTACATATGTATAAAGAGAGACACATCTTTCTTTTACTAACTGGAGAAGAAAATCTTAAATAAAATGGAGTGAGATAATTTTATGTAAATCAGCGTCTTTGTGTTTTTTATGCATATAGCTGTATGAATGAGAGGATTAGGGAAGAGAGCGCGGAGGGTGTGCATCTGGAAATGCATCTAGAGACATATGCTGCTCAATGTAATGCTCTAGAGTGTCTACGCTCTTCTGAGTAGCACGTTTGTAACCTTTTTCAGTTACAACTGTACCCTTATCACGTGTCTGTATTCACTGATTATCTCATAATCTGTTCTGGAGTAGGTATGCAGCAGATCACAAGGAAACAGAAGCAAGTATAATATGCGTAATTACATACTACCCGAACGATGATGGTTGAATTCAATACAGTTGATTGTTCTGGGACATCATATTCTACAGTTTTTTGTTTCTTATTTTATTTTTTTTCAGTGGGAGTGGAAAGGACTATTTTATGCATGGTCTTGATTTTCAAACTGCTGGACAGTTGTATCAATTTGTAATCCAAAGTGGAGAGAAAAAAAATATTTGTAACTTGAAAAGATTGCAGAAATGTAGTATGTACTGTTGCATGCTATACTTTTGGAAGATTAAATATTGATATTTTTAAAACTGGTAATACAAAAATATATTTAAAGTCATTTAATCTTCAAAAGAAATACCAAATGACATCACACGTTGTGGCAAAAGTAGTGGTAGACTATCTGCTTGCGAAACTTGCGTCAGGCTAGTGAATTCAGGAGGATCTATTGTTGAATGGCTAGATTGTATCCAGTTCAATTTTTGTAAAAAGTTAAACACAGGCATTCTTTGTATTATTCATCACAGAAGAATTGAGATTCTGTGATACTAATCAAGGAATTAGGAGGAATTCATGTGATGGCTGATCTATTCAAATTTCTTGATTTGGGGAAGGAAGTAGTGCTAGAAAGACAAAGATGGAATTTTTTTAAGGAGGTGGAGGTAGTTTTGTGATCAACACTGTGGGGAATGCTTCTATGAAATGAGTAAAATGGACATGCACACTGAAGCTTTGTTCTTTGAAGTTTCAGTCTGAGCATCTTTTCACTCCAGCTGTGTGTTGTGCACTTGTCTTGTGGATTAATGGCAGAGAAAGTCACTTTCCTCTGGGGGATCAAGATATTTGCTACTGGCAGAAACAGAGTATTGAATGAACTGAGTTCATGTTTTAAGCTGGAATGGTGAAATAGGTGTCATTATGTTTTGGGGGATGTTGGAAATGCTGTGCATTGCTCATGCTATTTGATGATGGCATTTTACTCACCAGTTACTACAAAACTGTTAAATACAGTTCACTGATGACTACTGCTGTTGAAGACATTTAAAGGTGATAATTTTCTTAGGTCATCTGAGAAGTTAGGACTAAAAGGTGCTGTCATGTCCCACCCTCACACACATCTTTGTAGTTTAGCCTACGAGGGATGTCCAGTTCAGCAGGGTCCCCAGAACACCCGTTCTGCCGACTGCCATGCATGGTCAACAAAGTCTTAACAAGGAGTGACGTAATAAGTCTTAAAGACCAAAAACTGCAACTGCAATATTCCTTTGGAAGAAAGCAAGAGTAATTGAAACCATTACCTTCTCAAAAAATTTTGCAGGGTAGTTGGAGGCAGGAGAAAGGGATTTCCTTCTGACCTCTAATGCTGAATTTAACCCTTAAGCATGATGAGCCCCCATGCTGTTTGCCCTCTGTCTTCTCTCTGGATATAGTTAATCTTCAGCACCCTGAAGATGGCGAAACCAAGCAAAAAAACTGGGGAAAAACCAAGTCAAATGATGCATCAAAGAAGCAAGAGAAAAACTTCTCCTTGCTCACCACAGACAGGTTGTGAAAGCCAACATGTAGGATCATTATTATGTTATAAAAATAGAGCACTCCAGCATCCTCTCAACTCCTCTTCAAAATCATCTATATCAGATACAGGGACCTGCATTGCAGTCCTCAGAAATTCTTCTGTTTAGCTGTACAGTCACTCTGCAGCCCCTTCCACACAAATTCTTGGCATTTCTTAAAAATGGTTTGGTTCCTTGTCTTCACAATGTCTTCAGAATTATTCTAACTTCCATTTTTAATTATTCTGTGGTAAATTGGAGTCCACTTAATTCAAATCAATTGGAGATTAATTAGCCGGCGAGCCATTCTCTTCTTCTATCGTGGGTCAAGTCTGTTGTCCTCCTCATTTAGTCAGCCACTAGATCTCTTCCTCTTCTGCAAAGAGATAAACAGGTTACTGTAGGAGGGGTTTCAGCTAGAACTGCTTTAATTCTTAACTTCAGGATATTAATACTGCACTGTCCAAATGTAGTGTTATTTCTGTGCCTTCTCCCTTTCTGTTGCATGCTTTCCCCACCACAGTGTATTTGCTCTTTGCTGTCTCACGATCCATTTGTGGAAAGCTGCCTGTCTGCCCAGGGCTCTATCTTGCTTTATTCCAGTCTTCCCAAAGTATTTCCTTTAGCAGCATGTCCCAGTGGGGGAGGCACAACGAAGCTCAGTGGGAAAAGCTCCATGCGGAAGGGACAGGGGTCTGCACTACTTTGATGGTAGCTCAGGAGCAGCCGAGTTGCAGCTGGGAAGAGGAAGAGCACAACTGATAAAATCACTTGGGGGCAGGATGTGGATCAGTGTAATTTGGGAAATGCTGCCCTGTCACCACTGCATTGCCAGTCCTGATCTCCTACTCTCCATGGAGCGAGCTGGCCTGCTTCTGCTCCCAGATACACTTACAGGCTCCTCGGCTTCTCACTTCTGCCTCCGACTTTCTTTTTTGATGACTGTTCAGTCTGAAACATGCATTATAACTCTAAGGGAGCCTTACAGGCATGTCTTGTCTCCCCTTCCTGCTCAGGAAGGGATGCTGAGCCATTCCCTGCTGTCCTTTGGAAATTTCTGCTCTAGTGGCCAGAAAAACAATTTGTAGCTCACTACCCAAAGGGATGCTGCTTGCATGTGAAGTGTAACTGAGATGTGCTGAAACTGAGGCTAAAATAAAGGCAATCACATCTTATGCTCCTAGGTGTAAGCACTCACTGAATTGTGAAGGATTTTTTTTTGATTTGCAGACTGCACCAGGTGCACAGCAGTGAATGAGAGAGGGGAAGGGGCAATTCATCCTTTCTCTCAGGAGCATCATTATTAGGATGCTACAGATGGCCCAGCTGTCAGATTCACCCAGCAGGTCTGTATTGTAAACAAGTCTTTCTTGTAGCACTCAGATTAGCATTTGCTCCTCAGAAAAAGCCTGCAACAAACGGCTTGTGAAACAGAAATGCGTGGTAAGATGTGTTGGGTTTCTTCCAGCTTCACCCTCCTCTTAGCTACTGCCTCTTTCCTCAGGAAAGTAAAGTTACTCCAAAGCTAATGGGTCTTTCAGGCTTTTTGTACCAAACTCTATTTACGTAGTGTTCTTCTAGGGGCATATGAGGGAATTCATTTGCATCCCAGGCATGAGGAAGTGTTTCAGGACTCAGGTATGAAATGATGACTCCTTCCTTCCTTAGCTGATGAGCATCAATGATAGAATGAGGTAGGGGAAGAAAACATTAAAACACCACTTCTGTGCTGCTTGAGTTTTCCTGTGGACTGTCTCTTCCTTCTTTGACAGTATTGCTGGTTGTGTTAAGTCTGTCGTACTTTGCAGGAGCTGATGTGAGCTTCCAGGCATCCAGGGATTACGGTGTCCCTTGTCCTCTCTGTGACATTGATTTGCAAGCACCTGGTTTTTCCCTCCCTGCTCCTTAGCCTTGCCCAACTCTTCTCAAGACTCAGGTGTTGTCTTCAGGGCTTTTGTTTGGCAGGAGAAACATTTCTGTTTAAAGGTGTTAATTTTTAAATGCATTGACCCTCGTAGCCTTGCATCTCAGCGTTACGAGAACTGTGAATTAAGATAAAGGTAAGCATATATGCAGTGTGTGCGCACTGTTACCCTAAATATACCTTCACCAACTTCTTCAAAACCAAGAAAGACTGTTACTGTTGCTGAGAGATTAGGACCTACTTGGAAATTTACTACTGGTTTGGACTGTCACACAAAACTGATGCGTAGGATCAGACTATTTGTGTGTATTTTCTTATAACAAGAAACTAGTGGCTTTATTCTCAAGATGTATTTAACAAATGCTATCCTACTAGGAGAAACAATTCCTGTTTATCTCACCTCTCACCTGTTCTTGTAGTTCCTCTGATGTACCCCTACATCTTAACTTCCTATCTGGGCCTTCCTCTAGGAAGGAATAAATCACAGGTGGGAGACCTCTCTCCGTACTGTGATAAGATGTCTGTCTTTCAGGTTTCTTTTAAATTCTGACATTACATGTTCCACTGATGTTATAGCAGAGTTCAAATGTAGAAAGTCTCATTTGTATTCAGGCTAGTGAGTGCATTTCAGAATTTTACAGCTACTGGGCAGACAAGCGGTTTTATGATGTTTGCTCTGTAATGATGTTCCCAAATAACTCCCCTCCTAGGTAGGCTCTTTGCAAAGAAAGAACATTTGCGTTAATTGGGAACAACTCTTCTCTAATTCACATCATTCTTTATTCAAGTAACTTCTCTCCATAGATGACCCTAAACTTTGTATCCAAGTTGCTCTAAAACCCATCTAACTGCCACACAGAAAGTGTCTTCAAAGCAGTCGCCTTTGGTAGTCCTTACCCTCCCCACAGCCAGCCTTAGCTGGCAGTGCACAGAGTGCTTGTCTGTATTTCACTCAGCCTATAGAAGGCTGCTGGTTTGTTGTTTTTTTGGGGTGGTTTTTTTTTTTTAAGAATGGAAGAGTCAGCAAATTTCACATGTAGTTGGCTGAATGTTGCTTTTTATTATTTTTTTTTTTAAACTACATTAAGCTTTTGGCACGTGACTGCAATTAGCTACGTGCTGATCAGTGGAACGTGCTGCTGCTCGGTAAATGCAATGGCATGAGGCCGGACACACCCTTGAATGAGGCTTCAGTGCATGTGACAAAGCTCCAGGGTTTTCCTTTGCAAGCAGAGGAAGCAGAAGGGATGTTCAGACTATATGAATTTTGAGAGAATCTTCAAAATGAACATCCAAAAACCCCATTTTTTTTTTGGTCATTCCCTGGATCTGGGGGGTGCTGATGTGAGGACTCTTCTGTGTCTTGTTTCTTCTTGTTGCTCCTGCTCTTTCCATAGAGTTCAGACGAACGCTTTTGTGGACGATTTCTGCATTCCTACAGACCTCTCTTTTCTTAACATTTAATTCAGATTTTTGTTTCATTTAATCTCATTTACAGACATAGTACTATGGTATTTATTTGTAATGGATCTTGAAATAGCTCTAACGATACATAATGGTACATTCCAATCTCTGGATTTCAAGTGCTCCCAAAACAGTAATTCAGCTTCGTGGTGTCAGTTTGCCCAGGAGACTGCAGTCTTTCATCATTTCTGTCATGTTCGGAGTTTGGAAGAAGTTACTGTAGTCATAATTTTACTGTGATATATATTTAATCTGGTTAACATGAAAAAAATAATTGCTGCCCAGTTTTTTAGTAATTTGTCACTCAGCTCAGTTCCTATTGACTAGTTGAAAATTTACTGACATTGTGATGCTGAATCTGTAATGCACAAGTAGCTTTTCAAACATGGTGTTGATTTGGGAGTGGAAGTCATGATGATTTCTTTTATGGGCTGCTATAACCCCAAGTGATTTACATGTTTTTGAAACACACCATCATGAGCTTTGCAGGAGGTGGCTTGCTTCCCTGGGTTTGATAACTTGCTATTAGCATATGCAGTCAGAGGTATATATTGTATAACTAATGTAATTCAGTTACACTGTGGTTTGCTGTCCTTAGCTATGTATCATTGTGTCTGTCTGGAATCAAATAACTAAATGTAAAGAGTGAGAACTGGTTTGGGAGAATATTTGCAGACAGATTAGAGAAGCCCATCTCTTCCTTGCAGCGATATAATTGATAGCAAATGAGAAAAGTAATGCTGTTTAAATTTTTAATTTAAAACAGATCTCGTGTCTGAGCTGTTACAGGAATGTTTATTCTCACATGTGAGAAGTTTGGAACTGCCAGCAGCTGTGAGCCTCAGCCGTTAGCTAAAAAAGCTTGAGGGACTGCAACAAATTTGAGTGATGTGTACAAAACAAAAACACCCCAAGCTATATAAAAATGTTTCTGTTGAGCTTAATTTTTAGTTGGCAAATAAATATTATGCAAGCTTAGGTACATGAAGGTTTAAGAATACTGAGAGCAAATTACTAAACTTGCAACCAGGCAGATTCTCATTGGGCAATGGCAAACATTAAGAGTATCTAATGAAAATTTCTGATGACTCTCGCATCCTTGCACCAGGATCTAGTGCTGATTATGCGAGCACACATTATCTTTATTTCTGACGTGGTATCTCTGAATACCTAACGTACAGTTCCAAGTACTCTGAAAAACATCATCCCTCAACGTTTCACACAGTGCCTTCAAAGTCACTGTACGCTTTTGAAATCATGTTCTTGATGTCTCGGTTCCCCATCTGTATAGTGGAAATAATATCTCTTCACAGAGGTCTTGTGAAGAGGAATTAAAGCTTGCAAAGGTGCTACAGTGATTTGCAAAGGTCGCTATAGTGATTTGCCAGAGAAAAGTCGAAATGGGGAACGGTCCCTCTGCATTTGGAGCAAGGTGTGCATAAACAAATATAGGATCGTACAGGAGAAAAAGGAATTGAACTGGCTGCTTATTTTTAAGATCCTCCCATCAGGTGAAACGAGGCAGGAGTCCTGGGAAAAAATAGTGGATATTTATTCTGAATGAGGCTAGTCCCATAGTTACTTTTTAACCCTCAGTCCTGAACTCGTCTGCCCTCAAATTATAGGATGTATTTCCAGGAATAGATTCAATATAGATGTAGTTTAGAGACACAAATGCTGCCAAGAATTGACTGCGCTGCACAGTGACAAGAGACACAGTTTCATCTGGCCCCTGCCTAGCAGGTCCAGAGGTAATCGAGCCTCTTAACAGTTGGAAGATGAAAAGCATCTATCACAGCCGTGGGGAGCTGCGCATTCCTGCTTTTCTCCCTCTCTAAAAGTGGGACTGTGTGTTCATGGAGAGGAACGTCTTGGAGAAAAACACAGTCTTATAAAGCAGGCCAAAAGAATGAATGTATGTGTAATCTAAAATGAATTTATGTATAATCTAAAGGCCTGCTAGCTGTTTGGAAGGTAGTTTTGGCTCAGTTTTACGTAATGAAGTGGGTACTTCACTGGAAAACAAAAATAAGTGAGCGATTTCAGCCCGTGATGTCTGTAGAAGCATCCTGAGGATAAAGCTGCTGACACCAGTTGTCTGTAACAGTATCTCCCACCCCTGGGGCCCCCGGCCGATGAGCGACGTGCCAGCCGCAGTCCAGGGAGGTCACTTGCAGCACTGGCGGTTGTTGTGACACGTGAAAAGCACGCACACCAGTGCTGCCCTGGGTTCCTGCGGGGTGAGCGGAGGGAACATCAACACATCCACGGGCAGCCCCTGCCTTTCCTCACCGGTCCCTCCCTCCCGTGGCATTACGCGCTTCCTTGGTGCCAACTTGAGAGTTTGGAAAGGCTGGTGTGCCGTCTAGACAAGGAGGGGATAAAAAGCTGCTTTTTTAGTTTGTTTTCTAAATGTTTTCAAATGTCGCATACGCTTTGTGTAGACAGAGTTTAATATCAGCAGGCTGGCTGTGGTTGCCCCCGAGGCGGTTTGTTTGTTGATGAGGTTATAATTGCTGTAAATGAGTTGGATTCCAGTCTGTGAAATTACTTCAGTATTGTCTGTGCTGTTGGTGTTGCTTGGTCCATAGCTCCAGTTCAAGGCAAATCAGATAGCCAAGGCCATGAGCTAGCGAAAACCCAGTGCTGGCATTAGCCTGGACCATTCCCAGCCTCCCTTCACCTGTGAACAAGGGCATGCGGGGCAGGAGCAGTGCTGTGCAAACGAGCACGTCGTGTCATCTGTGTGCACGTGCTAGTGAACCCCCTGGTCTGCAGAAATCTGCAGTGGGAAGTATGATCCACGGCTTCGTGCGGAGCGTGGGGTGGTGTGCCCGGCCGTGGCCGCTCTGCACGCCGTCTGGCACGGCACAGCGGGGCTGCACATCCTGGCACGTGTCCAGTCAGCCCCGGTGCACGTTCATCGTGTTTCTGAAGGACAGGCTTGCTAACCAGCAAGGTTGAATGAAACCCATCCTCTCCAAAAGTCATCCTCTGACTTGTCTTCCCGTGGGTGAAGTGCTCACAGATTCCTGGGTGCCGCAATAGCTGATATCTGCTTGCAGATGAAGCAGCACTCTGGGGCTCATTCCTACTGTGTGAGCCAGCGGGGCTCGAGCAGTTGGGATAAAAACTTCCCTTTTCCTTTGGTGACAGGAGTTTTAAGTGCCAGTAGCTATCAGGTGTCTTTTCAGTTGTCAGGCTCAGGCCAAACTGATCCCTGGTGGTTTTAACTGAACCTTCATGGAAATGAGTCCCATTAAAACAGTGAGGTGAGGGAGGCAAAAAGCAGCGTAAACAGGCGGACGCAAGAGAGAAGTCTTTGTTCTTGTGTCCCCAGAGCAGCCCAGCGTGGTCTGGGAACAGTGTAGTGTCCCCAGCTAGGAAAACAGCACCTCTCTGTCTTTGAACTTCCCTGACCTTTTACGTTATTTCAGTCTCATTCTCTGGAGTTCAAGGTACTGGCTGTGCTTCAGGAATTCGCAAGCATAAACACTCATCAGTGTGGCTGGCACTACGATGAGATGAAAAGGGAGTTGAGAAAGAATAAAACACATCCAAAAACCAAACAAAAAGTGTACAGGGTTTGTAAACAAAGCATGTAGAGCTTCCCTAGTGCTGCCCAGAATGCCCACTTCCTTCCGCCCTCCCTTCTCTCCTGGGCCCAAGGCTCTTTCAAAGCAATATGGGGCTTCTCTCATAACTTTAATACAGCATATAAATTAGGGAGGTTTTCACTTAAGCCAGGACAACTCATTAGTAGGAAATTCCGAAGTCTGCTGAGCAGCTGCGGGCTTTGCTGCGAGTGTAGTTTTTCCACAGCCTAACTGTAAATCTAGTTTTTTTATCCCTTCCTGTGCCTCCGGTGCGTGGGGAACCATGCCGTGCTGAGCTAGGATGCGTGCCAGTGGCACATGGCTGCCCACTCATGCACTTTTTAATGTTGCATCTGTCCTTGAGTTCTAAAAAAATCTCTTTGGATTTGGTGCTACTGAAGTATGTGCCATGTTGTGAAAACTGGCAGTACCAAAGCAAGAAGTCCGACTCAGGGAAAATCTCCCATCCAAAGTCTGCTCATTTGCTTTCTCCTTTGCCTTTGGGATGAGGTTATTGCGCTGAATGTGATATAACCCGATTTAAAGTTTTACAAAAGACTTCCAGGCCTAGATTGACTCCGAGGTTTTTGGGACATGTTGGCAGTGCTACCTACCATTCTGGCACTGAACTATCTGGAACATGTTATATGGAGAAGCATTGAAGCGCACAGGTGACCACATCTATGTGTTTTGTGCTGGATATTTTACGCAAAGTCAGTCTCACTTGTCCTGGTGCAGCTGTACACCAAGTAGACCCTCCTTCTTTCCCCTGCTTCACCATCCAATCTCTCGGGGTAGTAGGAGCAGAAGAACAGGCTGTTACCAAGCAGACGTTGTTTCTGGACACATCCACTCGGCATACCGTGTGCACAAAGTGCTGTCCAGCCTCTGCTGCAGAGGGGAGCCCTTGCCAGAACGCTGCCTTTGCAGAGGCTGTAGCAGAAGATCACCAGCTGCTCCCTCACTTGCACCGGCCGACCAGCCCGTGTATCGCTGCAGAGGCTGTCCAGGAGCAGCAATAAGCATTCTTTGAGTTTTTTATCTTTTGCTTTTCCTCTGCCTGTGAAACATCTGTAGGTAATTAAATCCACTTTTCAGCCTGCCTCTTGAGCGGCAAGCAGACAGTAGACACATATGGGCTAGCACGTGCTACCTACAACCAGCTCCTGTAACAGCTGCTAAATCCAACATGTGCCATTCCCTGTGACTTGCACGCTGCCTGCCAGCCTCTCGCCAGCATCCACGGCGGAGCCCCAGGGACCCTCTCGAGGCAGGGGTATGCATGTGGAGCTACGCCTCTCCCCTTCAGCACCCCCCAACACTGAGATCCCACGCTGGTTTCTTGATAGCCTTCAAAGTCTGTGCTGGCCCCACTTTTTGGATGCTCAAACGTATGTTCTCCTCAAGCAGACCCAACCAAGACGTTGGCTGCTTTTGCAGCCAGCTGAGGCATGCTGGTCTGTTCCCCACCCTTCTCCATCCTCTCCCACCACCTCCCTCCCACACTAAGCTGCATGCCTGTACTGCCATCAACCACAAACATGAGTTTGGTCTCACGGATTTTCTGACCTGGCATCTCATCTAGAAAAGTACACCAAGTGCAGCTAAGTTCACACTTTGGTGATATGTATTTTAAACTACATTTTTACTAAAGCTGGAAGTACTAAAGCCTAGGTAGAGGTTTACCTGTGTGAAGTCTCCTCAGTTCTCAACACTCCACCTTGAAACGGGGATGATGCTGTAGCACCTAATGAAACAGAGACTTTTTCTTCTGGTTTTGGCTTCCCTCAATCCTTTTAACATTGCTGAGTTTCTTTATCCTTTCTCCTGCCCTATTAAGGACCATGTGCCCTCGGGAGCGCTTTATACATATGAAGGGCACGGCTGGATTAACTGTTGTCATCTACTTTATTTAGCTGGCTGTGCCACTGCAGAGCAGCTGGGTAGGTCCCGTCCTAATGTACTCAAGGAAGCAGTAACTCAGGGCTGTGTGGGAACTGCCGGGCAGCAAAATGGAAAAGGTTGAAGAAGGGTCTGAAATCACATGAATTATGCTGGGTTTAGACTTGGAAAGTGTGTGACTGATAGTGCTTGTAAACATGTTTCTATTGCAACCAGTTTCTAATGTGAGGTGACCTGATAGGCACGAGCTTGCCACAGGGAAGCCAGAGAAGAGACAACTGCATGTGCAAGAGGAAGCCACTAGATAGAGAAGCACCTCCAGAAGCGTCTGGCAGCACTGCGCAAACGAGGGTGGCTGTCACCCTCTGACAAGGTGAGTGCTCCTTCCCCGACCAGCTATCAGGCCAGTGCCAGAGCTGCACCCACAGCCTGGGCTGGCAAGTTGTGCCATGGAGAGGGAAGGCCTACGTAGGGGGTAGGACACTGTCCTTGTGTGTCACTGCTGGCCTGGCACTCCCAAGGGCCACAGCTGTATGACTGCCTCCAAGCTGCAACTATCTTCCTCACATCTGGTTCATCAGAGGCAAGCCACCATGGTCCCCTGTCTTTGAGCAGCAGTACAAACATGAGCTGGGCATCTAGCAAATGTTGCAGGGTGCCGTCTCTCCACACTCACATGGCCAAAGTTCAAATTTGGGATGCTAACCTCTTAAATTCAGCAACTGGCCAAAACGTGACCAGTTCCCAGACTCACAGGACACAATTAAAGCCTCAGAAGAAAGAACTTGCATGGTATCTCACTGTCTGTCCTAGTGACCTAAGCTGCTGCCGTCCTGTCACTGCATCTTTTTCGTTACTCCTGAAAAGAAAATGGGGTCCTTTTTTTGGAAGTCCACTGCAAAGAACTTACTGGGAAGGAAAGGGTAGTTCAGTGAAGTAGGGCATCTGTGCTGAAAATACTTTATTGTTCAAGGGAAGAAGAAACAGCAGCTGAAGGAACACGCCTAGCACTGACAGGTTGTTCACAAGCACTTGCTGCTTGTCTTTTACCAGCGATGTGAAAGATCACGGGGCCAGCCCAGGTGAAAGAGGATGAACCAGCAAAGGGCTCTTCCTGCAGGGCAGCAGCATGGTCCTTAGTGCATATCACCTAGTGACTCCTGTCAGCAGGGTCCCTGTGCCTTTGAAAATTTGAGAGGTAGGAAGATGTTTTTGTTTATTTTGGAGATATTTTGGTATAACCACAGGCTTGTAGCAGTAAGGGAGTGTTTCCCTGCAGGTAAATTGATTCTTTAACCCTTTGATTTTCCAGCTGGGGGATACAGCAGCTCAGGTGAAGTGAGAGCCTCCACAGAACAGTGAAAGCATGGTTTCCTCTAATCTGTTATCCCTGAAATATACACCTGCCTTTAATTAGTGGTAAAGTCAGTTGTTTCAATTAGTTTTCACTCCATCACTTAAGTCTTGAGGCAGGTAATACTGGTAGGTACAGTGACCTGCTAGTGCTAAGGCAGCTGGTGACCAGAGGAATCAGACAGGAACCTTCCCCCCGGGGGCACGCAGCAGAGGAGCAGCAATTGCTCCCTCCCTGCAGCCGGCAGATCGGGCTGCAGCAGCAGCCTCTCATCCTTCCACTGTTACTTCTTGGAAACAGCCACGCCAAGTTACACTCAGAACAAAAATCCTTCGACCTGCCAAGGGAGAATTGCATTTCTGTGCCTGCCCTGCATGGTCAGGAGGGCCGGCTTGTAGCTGAGGTCAGCACCAGCACTCCGGAATCAGCCAGAGCTGGAAACTGGGGAAAGTCGCTGAATCCCCTTCTCTCAAAGGGCAAGAGTCAATGGGCGCCTCTCAGGAGATCCAGCATGGGCAAGCTGCTCAGCAGGGAGGTGGGTTGGTTTTTTTTAAAACACAGCAAAAAAACCCCAAAACCCGTAGGAAATACAGCAGCATTACAGCTAAGGTTTTGTTTTTTAAAAAAACAAACCAAAACAACACATTAAAAAAGAAGGATCAGTCTGACATTTAAGTCAGTAATGAAGAAGACCAACACCAAAGTACAGAGGACTAACTTTGTCAGTTTGTTTTATTACTGGGCACAGCACAGTACCACTTCATACACATACAAGCCACAGTAATACAAACAGTCCCTCTCCTTTTTTATAATCAAAACCCCACCTGGTATCTGGGAGGAGTCAGCTGTCCCAGGGGTCAGCTCTCAAGAGCTGTTTTGCTGCAGTTGCAGTAGTTTTCTTACCAAATACTATGGGTTTTCATACTGTTAATATGTGAAGCTGAAAAGTCTGAGCCTGCAGCAGCGCCTCTGCTCAACACCAATCGAGGCAGGCTCTGCAGCAGCTCAGAGACTTGCAAGTATGCTCAGTCACGGTCCTTCGCAGCCGAATAAAAGCGTCACCAGACAGGCACCCCGGTATGGAACTAGAACCCTCAAATGTTTCTACAGAAACCCACGTTATCCTGAAGCACCACAGGTTCATCCTGGACTAGCTGCAATGCTGCTGCGGCATCCAGCCAGCCTTCCTGCAGGCAGCACGGACTTCCCACGCAGGCAGGACCGTTTCTTACCGAGTCGGTTAGCAGCACAAGGTCAGCGGAGCTTGGAGAAAAGCTTCTGTTATTAAAGCAGGCTTAGCTCCTCAGAAAACTGATTTAAAACTAGAAGGCACAAATGCAAGGTTGCATGTGGGCTGCATGCCACTGTGGCATGTGAACAGTTTAGACACCCCTCGTAAGGGGAAATACAACACATAATAAATACGACATTTTAGAAAATAAGTGCATTACTGTGATCCTTCACAACATAAGGAAGTAGGATCCACAGGAACCTACAGAGGCCGGTTCACTCCATATTGCACAGAAGTCCTGAAATTTAGTGTCAGGTCATTGTACTGGAGGTGGGACGTGGCAGGGGGAAAAAAAAAAAAAAAGGTCTTATTTGGCAGAACCTGCCCAAGTCTCCACCACCACAAACAGCTTTTTGCCAATCTGAGGTAGAGTTACATATATACTGCTTAAACCCAGTCAAGTCCTGCTCAACTAGTCTTCAAAGAAAAAAAAGTGCACAGAATAGATGAGCCTCTTTCTTCGCTAAAGAAAGTGAGGTCTGACCCCTGGAAGCAAGCCTTACAGAGCAAAGTTCCGGCGAAGATCCCTGCTCCCCTCCTGGAAAGCAGCGACAGCTATCGTGGTGCTACAGGTAAGGAGTGTAACAGGTACTAATTGCAAGTCCTACAGCAAGCATGTTTTACTCCACTTCCTCCCTCCCCTAGTACTTGCTCATTCTCCCTTTATTCACTCAGTCCAGTATATTTTATCAGAGTTAAGATTGTCCCCATTGCTTTCTCCCCTATGTCCCTTCTACTGGGACCCTGCAAAAAATTATTTCAACTCTTAGACTTCTGAGGGTCACTTGCAGTTTCTTCTAGGGGCTCCTCTGTGCAGTACAGGCACGGAAGGATGGAAATAAGAGCCTCTTCGATGGAGAAGAGATGTTTATCCTCTGCTTGAGGACAAAAGTAGCGCATAAAGTCTGCCAGTCTCAGCAGGTACTCAATGTTGTGACCAGCACAACCGCTTGAGACTATGATCTGAGCTGCAATGTCTTCTTCAGACGCTGGGCCAAGGTACGAAGGGTTCTGGGGTGTTGCAATGTAAACAAGAGCCAGGATGGGTTCCTCTGCATCTTTCTCCTGAGGGTGAAACTTCACTAGCTTGGTGTCGTAGCCTCCCAGGACAGCTTCTCGCATGTTGAGATACTGGAGCGATGCAGCAATTTGTTCCCCACGGACTTCATAGGCCACACCCCACGTGCATGCCTGAAAGTGAAAGAGCAAGGCGGTTATGGGATGCTCTGACTGCAGTGGACACGTCCGCTAGCGTTGCAAAGCGAGCCTGCCTTGCTTTGGGGGTCTCTGCACAGCTGATAACAGGGCAGAGGAGGATAACACACCCCCGCGCCAGTCCCAGGAGGGCAGAAGAGCACTCGGCTGCCGACACCAGCCCCCAGTGTGGGGAACACGGCCCAGCCGCGGTACTCACCCCGCCGTCCTCCAGCAGCGTCACCACCCGGCCGGGCTGTGAGGGAGAGTCAAGAGAAGAAGCCGTTAGAGCCGAGCGCGCCCCAACGGCCGCCCTGCGGGCCCCCCACGGCCGCCGCCGCCGCCCTTACCATCCTCTCGCTGCCGCGGTGGAAGGTGTCTCCCTGCCAGAAGCGGCGGCTGTACCCGCGGATGAAGCCCACCTTGCGCGACGTGAACTCGAAGCCCGGCCTCCACACCAGCGAGCCGTACCCGAAGATCCACACCGGCGGCGTCAGCTGCGGCTCCGCGCCCTCCGCCTCCCCCGGGGCCGACGACGAGGTGGAGGAGGAGAGGAGGAAGGGGGGCAGCGGCGGCTCCGGCCGGCACTCGGGGCGCTGCGGGTCGCGCTTCATGGCTTTGGCGCTGAGGGGGTCGCGGCGCTTACGGGGCGGCACGCGCCGGCCGTGGCGCTTTAAAGGCGGCGCCGCCCCGCCCCCTGGCGGCCGCCCCGCCCCGCCCGCGGCTCGCGGCGGGTGATGCAACCGGTGCGGGGTGTTTCGCCGCCCGCGCGTGGGGCCCGGCGGCGCGCGGGTTGCGTCAGGCGGGGTGGCGGGCGCGCGCGGGCCTGCCCGGCGGGAGGGCCCCCCGGCCCGGCCCGGGAGGGCCTGAGGGGAGAGCGGGGGGATCGGGTGGCGCTGCCCGCGCTCGGTGAAAGCTGCCGGGGGAACGGGGCGGTGCCGGCGAGGGGATTCCCGCCGGGTGATCCCCGGGGATGGCCCGCCCCGTCAGAGCCCTGCGCGCGGGGAAAGAGCGGCCGCTCGCCCCCGGCGGGGCTGCGCCTGGGGCGGCTGGAGCAGGCCGCGGCGTGCCCAGAAAGGAGGGCCAGGGTCGGCAAGTTCTCCTCGGAGCCTGCCCCGCGCTGCCGCCGCTGGCTTCAGCCAAGAACGGGAGCTGCTGCGCTGGAAAACCAAGCAGCTAATATTAAACTGGGTGAAAGGACAGCTCCTGAGGTCGGCGGGGCTGAGGCGTAAGGCATATGGGTGAAACAGAGCCATAAAAGCCACATAAAGGGGAGGAAATGGTGCTGGATCCGGTCAGCTGAGTGCATTTTCCCTTCTAAATCCAGGCTGGAGTGTGGGCTTGTAATACATAACCTTTGTTACATAGATGGGTCCAAGAGCTGGCTGTGTATGAGATGGAGACCCAGCTGTAGGTCAGCTTTAAGCAGGTTGTGACAGCCGAAGAGCCCGGCTAAAGCGGTGGGTTCAAATTACAAAACTGCTCGTTTTGAAAACAGGAGAGAGAAGGGGGGGAAAGAATGAGTAGCAAAACCATTTTACAGAAGTACTTCCCATTATTGTTCTTGTCCTCTGCATCTAATCACTCCAAACAGTCTATTTACAATCTTTTCTTTAGTTTCCTGTTGGGCCCCTTCCAACCATCATCCACCTTTCCATTCCACTTAACAGGGCGTTGCAGCTACAACACACACAGACTGTGGTGGGTGCTCCCTGTGCCTTGGCACATGCACCACGGGTGACATCAACAGCCTGCGTGGTTCTCGCATCTGCCCTGCCGTGTCTTGCACAGCATGCCCTCCTCTCCTGCCCTGCATGACGGGCTCTCTGACTTGTCACCTTGGGTGACCCTTCACAAGGTCAGTGTTAACAAAGCTCCTTCATTCTCCTCTCCACTTGCGCTTTTCCCAGTCACCTTCTCTGTCTTACTCAGGCTCAAAGGTATGGGGTCGGCACTGCGTCCTCCCAGCCCTTCACACCGCACACCCGTGCTGGTACAGGCTTGCAGCCTCTGGTTCCTTCCCCACCGGTCCCTTTCCATAGCCAGAATGTGAATCCATCCCCTGTTTATACAACCGCCATACCGGAGGCCTTAGTCACAGACAAAGAAGTGCTCTAGAAAGTCTTCTTCTTTGCAGCCGTCTGTGTCAAAGCTCTGCTTGGCAAAACAAGAAATAAATCTACGTTTTCCGTCTTGCGGGTCCTGGCTCCTAAGAGACAAGACCCCTGCCTTAGCTGTGCAGTTTGTCAATGCCAAAATAATGTGGCTTTTCAGTCAAATGAAACCAGTTTCATCTGGGAATTAAACCAATGTGTCCTCTGTGTCCCATTGCAGCAAGCGTATACTTTTCATATTTAGTTCTTTATTTTTTTCCTGCTAAAATCAAGGACATTTGAGCGAAACCCCAATATAATAAAAGCATTCAAACATTTGGCTGTAGCTGCATCATCCTTATCAAGCAAGGGCACAAACAGTGACAGACAAATCAGTGTCTAAAAGATAAGCTGAAGAAGCTCTTGCTAGGTTCTGGTCTTAGTGATACCAGTAAAAAAAAAAAATCTAGCCTCTTTCTTCAGTTTTCCCCAGGATGTGAATTTTATCCATCTGAGAAATGCACTGGATTATGCATGTCTCGTAAATGAAGCACTAGATATCTTATCTGCTAGTACAAGCTAAGGAAAATTGGATCAAGAAATAGAAAATACGCTACTGGGAAATGACTACATGCTTGCTGATGGGAGTGGGGGGAAGGAAAATTGCTCCTTTCCACTGCAGAGCTGTCTCAGCTGTGTGTCTGTCTTTGTCAAAAGGCTCTGCTAGGTGGCTAGGCCAGCTTTGCAACGGAGAGCCAGTGCCTAAAGCAGAAGCCTTAGGGGACCAGCTTCAGATCCCGCACCAGTTAAACACTACAGATCTCTGCTCCCTTCAGTGCTGTTACACCCAGATCATTTAGGTATGAGGTTAGAAACTCCTTTTGAAGTCAAGTCCCTGATTTTCTTGTGTAAAGACATTGGGATATTGCTCCACCATTAGGAGCACAGCCTGGGGGAAGGCTGTTACTGAAGTTGTGACATAGCAGCAAGAGGTTAAGCATTTATTTTGGTTTCAAGCTTTCATTAATCCATTTCTTGTTACTGACTGTACCCACATTGTACTTTGGTTAGATAAATCAAAGGGCATAAGGATCACCAGGAGTGAAGGGCGGAGCAGAAGAGGTGTCCTGGAGATGGTATAGATGTGGCTATGCAAGTAAAGCAGGTGGATGCTAAGGAGAGGATTTAGTGTCTGTCAGTGTTGGAGCTCGTGTTCATTCGTAAGGCGAGGAGAACAGCCTGCCAAACTGAACCACTGGCATGCTCAGGCAGGTGTGAGGGAGGACGTGGAGTGGCAGTGGGGTTAACTGTTAGGGAACACGATGTAGATTCAGGAGTACAACGAAAGGAGATGGGAAAAAAGCATAGGAGTTTGACAGTTTAAAAGTGACTAAGGGAAAAAGGAATGGAAGATAATGGCCATACTCTGTTAATGATAAAAAATTTTAAAAAGCTTAACAGTAGTAAGAATTTTTATTTTGGCCTGGAAACCTTTAGGAAGGAGAAAAAGGCAGTCGTCGTAGCTTTATTTGTGACATCCTGAAACTAGCTTTTCCAGGTTTCGGGAAAAGGAGGAGCTAGTTTCTCTTTAGTAGTGTATGTTCTGCTTCCCCAGAGTGAACGTTCCCGCGTTAGTGCCGAGTGACTAACAGTGCCAGGGTTGCCTGTTTTTCAGGATAGTGGTGAATCACTCCAGAGCCAGAGGAACCAACCACAGGGCTGGCGTGACACGTAGCAGTGGATTGAAACTGCCATTAGCTTCATCTTGTGTTTCAGGCTATTACTTGCTTCAGTAAGCTGAGGACACACACTGGGTTTTACCGAAAGTGGTTCTATTCAGAAAATACCAACTGGGGACAGGAGGATCACCAGTTCGTTTCCAGGTACCCCCACATCTTCCTCCAACAGCTTGGCACTGCTTTCCTCTCTCTATAGTGAGCGGACAGGAGAATCTAAAAAATAGCTCTGCCCCTTTTCCCTAAGGCTTCAGTGAAGATTACAGCTACTGCAATTGGAGGTGAGGTTCAAACAATGCCACAGACGCTTTAAGGCGATGTAACTCAGTACTATTCCCCTGATATTCACGATGCCATATCTATGTGCATCACCAAGGATCTCACATCTGTTTGCTGAATCCTATTCTTATGGCATTTACAAATCTCCTCCAGATGTGAACACTTACCATATAAATATGCATCCATATAAATAAACATCCTTGTTTCAAACACGGAAATACAGAAGTGGCAATGTCAAAGCTTCCACATTAAAGCTTGGGGATCAGGAATGATGTATGGAACAGTAGGCAGGGGTGTATTTGGATTTGTTTGCTACATCCAAAGGGAATGTACTTTCATTGTTAAATGCTTTAACTCATGGGGTTAAACAGAGTTCCAAGCAAAGAGAAGAAAAAACGGTAAAGGACATACCAGTACTTTAAAGAGAACAACCCTAAACTCTAGTGGCAACAGTACTGTACAGACACCAGACTGACAAACAAAAGCCTGCGTATCTAGGACAACAAGGAAACTGTGCATACAAAGTGCCATTCAGGTGGAAATCAAACAAGGCAGGGAAACCAGTCTCCACATTTAGGTGGCCTGCATGTCAACACTAGTAATAGGATTAATAGCTTGGGGGATTCTTTTTCAGGGCAGAACTTAAGCTGACGCTGATGCTGACCCACTCCATGTTCAGTCTGTCACCCCTACAGCTGCTACAACTCTGGCTGTTGTCAGCTGTGTTGGTGGTTTTTGCAGTGTGCCCAGTTCATATCCCAAAGGCCACTGAATGCCCACAGATGGGAATGACAAACTTAGTTGAGCTATGACAAACTCGATTTGTCATTGAATTAGTTATGTGAGGGGGGATGAAAATAAAAATCCATAGATCTGAAGAGCATTAACATGCCAACAATCCCCAGTGTCCTGGTAGTTGACTGAGAAGTCCTCTGAAGAAAACCCAGCATTATTGTTTTGGCTTTTGAGTCTTGTACACCAAAGTGATCTGCTGCACTATGCTTTTTGCTGACTTTCCCTCCCATTCTCACTGCAAGCTGGTGGGCAGTTTTGACCCTGCTGGCAGGAGCTCCCCTCGGTTGCTCTGGTCACCCTGTCCCTCTGTCACATTCTGTGTTGCTGACTGATACTGAGGTCCCCCCAGCACAGGCCCATAAAAAATTTCTCGGCAAAGAATCAGAACTCCAATTTCAGGCTGGATTTTAGCTTGGTTAAGGGCAGACACAGTGAGCAGAGACAGTGTGGAGGGCTGTAGCAGGATCTTAGGGAATTTTGTCTTTTCTTCCTTTAGGGTAGAAAAGAAACTCAAACACTTCCTACAAGCACAGCTTGAGGGATGAGCATACTGGATACTGGACGTAAAAGCTGAGTACAGAGCTGCTGGAAACCCCTTTTGCCTGAGCCCATAGCATCCCAAGCCTAGGAGCTCATCTGAGTGCCAGGCTGGGAGCTGTGAACTAGATTGGCTCATCCTTCGGTGCTGTGTAACTCCCTGCTCTTTGCTCCCTATGGCCTTACTCTGCTGCCCAGATGCTACGCTGACACCTAGAAGGGCATTTTGAGGAGTCACGTGCATGTCCACACAGGTAAGACACAGATGGAGATGGCATGGGCTCAGATGGCTCCGATGGCTTGGGCAGGAACCTCAGCCTTGACTGTAAATGTCAGTGCCTTATCCGGGCTGATTTAGTGTTGGCATTTAGTTTCACGTCAGGAGGTGATTTAGTTTTACTTCTAGTATATAAAGAGAAGAAAAATGGGTTTATAGCTAAAATTTTAACAAAGCATGTTTGAGAAAAACCTGAAGGAACTGGTTGATACGAGCAGGTAGGCTGAAGAGTCCGAAGACAGAAATGTGGAAGACCCTCAGTCAAAGTTAGAAAGCAATCTACGGTTTGCATCCTAAGCAGGGAAAGAAAGGTGTTTAGTGAGTAACCAGCTGATTTCAAAAAGGGTTTAAGAAATAATAAGGAGCTCATACAGGATGGAAAAGGAATAATGCAACAGAGAAACCTCTGTTTGGCACTTTAGAATGAAGCAAGAGCTTTAGAAGTTGGGGGTAATTTACACATTGCAAAGAGTTTAAAACTCAGTAAGAAGCTTTCTAGTCACATAAAAAGAGAATCAAGAAAGAAGTGAGATAACAGGCAGCAATATGACTGCCAAAACTAAAGATAGCTTAGATGCAAACCAATAAAAGACAGGATGGTGATTGTTATGAGGCTTTTAAAAAAATTACCACATCTGAAGCAAAATCACAGTTCTAAGAACTCCTGGTGCTTGTGTCAAGGGAGGTGAAAGAACAGACACAAACCAACAGTTTATTAGCAAAGAATGTAAATATATCTAAGTGGGACAGGTACCACATGACTGGAAAATAGCAAGCAGTGCCTGTATTTGAGATGTGAAAAATAAAATGCAATGTAGCAAACTGAAGTTAGTTAGTCTGACCTCAATAACACACAAATCTTTCTATTATGTGCTTTGACAGAAAGAATAACTCAGGATGCAGATATAGTTGAAATACACAATGGGCTTAGCAAAACACTTCACTGCAGACTAACTTCACAGCTGTCTTCAATAATTGACTTCTGCAGAGAAGAGAATATGCAGATGTAGTTTGCCTAGGCTTCAGCAAAGTATTTAATAGGGTAACGCATGACAAGTTATTAGGTGAGATGCAGACAGGAACTGTTACAAGGGAGATGACTGCACTGGATAAGAGAGGAAAACTGGGGGGCATTAACCGGGTACTGTTATTTTGAGACATGCTGGTGTGGTTCTGGGCTGCATGAGGGAATCACCCACCAAATCAGCAAGAGTTAATGCACAACACCCTGCTGAAGCTGCAACTGAAAGACTGTTTACAGTTCAAAAAAAAGATGAAAGCATGGACAGAACAGGGGAGAGCTGTTCAGCTGATCGAGGGAACAAAGAGCCCTCCCTCCTGGAGGATGCTGGGCTTGCTTAGCCTGGCCGTATGTAAATGGGGGAACAGGACTGGTTTACATCATGGAGTTTACCCTGGTGACTGGTGAAAGAGGAGGAGAAGGGAGCTGTTACTCAAACTGAATTGGTACAAAAGCACATGAGCAGTAACTGGACATGAGTGGCATAGCCTGGAGGTTGAAAAGAATATCCTAACCTGCAGAGCAGCAAGTTTTTAAAATTGCATCGCCCACTCCTCCAGATGAAGAACCAATAACAGAAAAAAAACAACTTTATGTAGACTTAACTGCAGTGGAGATTGTGTGATGTCATTATGTCTATTAACTACAGTGCCCTTCCATCCAAAGCTCTTGTTTGAAGAGCAGAAAGTTTCCATTTCAGGAGCATCACAGGAAATAGCAGGAGCATAGTCTCAGTCAGTTGGAGCCAAGCTCCAGAATTTCCACAGATTTGTGGTGTCAGAAAGGCTTCATCAGTTTGCAGTGATAAGGTTCTGTCCTGACTTGCTTGCAGCCGTTCTTGCCCACATCATCACAGAGTCTTCACAACAAGCATTGCTTCTCTGTGGCCTAGATGTTATGGATTCATATTCTACTAAACCCAAGACACAGCTAGCTAGAGGATGACCACAAAGCCCCAAACAGGCACAGAACTGAGAGTTCTGAAATATCTGATTGACGTACTGATGGCAAAGCAGGAGCTGCAGAACAAATGCAAACCCTGAAGCACCATCTCATCCCCTGACTACTGAGGAACCCCAAACAAGGTAACATTACAGCATCATCTGGAATTTTGAAGACAATTCATGTTCTACTTGCCAGCAGAGAAGTGAGCTACAAGGTCTGTCACCAAGCTTTAAGGAAGGACCAGAACTAGCCGGCATGCTTTCTGAAGATAGGAAGCAGCAACTTCCCAAGTGTGATAATGGCACAAGAGGTTTAATAACAGCACAAGAGGTTTCTCCTCAGGAACAAAACCCATAAACCACACAGCTAAAGAGACACGAGAAAGGCCTATAAAGAGAGAGTAAGGATGAAGTCTGAAATGAGACTAAGGAGCACAAAGAAGAACCAAATGCTCCCTCTCCCAGCCATCTGGTAGAGCCCAGCATGCCCTGGTGTAAGGAGGGCAGCCTGATGCCCAGCAGCCCTGCCCCTCCTTGTCGTGGCCGGAGGGAAGGATTTACACCTACAACAGTCACTAATAGTCTTCATCTGAGAGAGAGAGGAGACCCACCTGCTACCCACTCATCCAAATCCTTATCACGGCAAAAAGGAGAGTAGTAACAGTGCTGCTGTTTAGACTCTTGATTGCTCCAGGGCAGGAAGGTGTGTGTGTTGACTGTCCAGTCAAAGCAATAAACCAACCACTCACCATGTGGATCAGTGTGAAGAAAGAGAGATAAGTAGCTGTCTTGACAAGAAGCTGCTCCTTCACTGAATCCTTTCTCCTTTACAGTTTCTGATGTGTAAGTGTGCCTCACATTGTATTTCACTCTTTTGAACATTTGAGTGTTGCTACTAAAAGTCTGGTTGCTGTGGCAAAAAACCCTAAATGATCCTGACGTTGTGGTTCATACCAAGCGGATTATCGTTAGTGACAAATACTGAAAGACTTTGCTTTAAACATGGCCACACTGAGCAGACTTTTGTGTTCTGATGTTAAGACTATGTTTCTGCCTGAAGGGAGAGTCCCTATAATAAATGGCTGAAAATATTTGTCTTTATATTTTAGTACCTCTGGCACCTATACTGAGAACCATTTGAGGTTTGAAAAGTAGATGTAGAGGTGTTGTATGTGAGCTACTCTGTTTGTTTTTGTGGTATTAATAGAACAGATTCTGGCTCAATGGTAACTCCACTCCTTCTGTGGAATCATGTCCGCTTAGGTTTTGGGCCCTTGGTTCTCAGCTGTCTCAAAATAAAACGCTGCTTTCTTCTCCCTTTGCTTTGGTAACCTAGGTCTTCAGCTTCCCTTGATGAATCTTTTTGTGATTAGCCCAGCAGATCTGAAGATCTGTCCTTACTAATTACAGGTACTCTTCCCAAAGACGAGGAGCAGAATGCACCAATGATCACCACCTTCCTTAAAGCACAATGCTATTTATTTAGAACAAATGTTATGGAAAAAACACTTGATAAGCCAAGAAATGATTCGCACACCTGCTAAGCGTTGCCTGTCTTCCTTGTGGTGCCCTGGCAAATATGATAAGCAAGTTCTGCCAGCTCTTTAATTCAGAGAGAGCATCTGTGTGTCAGATCAGGCTGTCTCTCTGCCCCAGAAGACAAAGCCGAGTGCCAGGATAACAGGCACGGAGGACTTGCGTGAATACGCGCAGGTTCCACAGAAACACACTCATTCAGCCTGGAACACAAATGCACAAGTAACACGTGCTGCCCAGCAGCCTGTCCAGACCACCCTTTTCATGCTGAGGGCCAGCGGTCAGTTCTTGAGCATCTCTCCAAAGCTGGATATGCTCCTGCCTGTAACCTGGGTGCCAGTCATGCTGCTCTGTGAAGTCAAGTGCTTGCCACCTTCTTGCATGCGGGGACAGCAAGAACTTGTGTGGCTGGACAGCTGAGAGTACTCAAAAGTAATCAGTAGCTGCTGGACTTTCTGTATGGCCGGTAATGGGCATTGTCCTCCTACACTCAACCACACGTAAGATCAAAACACGAAAAGCATCTGCCTGGACAGAGCTGTTGTGTGTGTTGGCTGTGACCCGTCCTGGGTGGACCTGGTCCATTCCACGCTTCGTAACCTTTGTGGCAGTTCACTGTAGCAGCATTTGAAAGCTCGGTGTTATCACTTCCATCATGGGGATATCATGACTCTCAAATACTTAAAAACTATTAAAGATGATGAAGATAAAGTGATTTCAACATTAAACTTCTTTCAGCTCGGTTTAGGAGATACAATGCTTCCAATCCTGCTGGAATGAGAGGTCAGAAAGTGCAGCAGTAGCCCATGTGGGAACAGAATTTTTCTAGTGAAATAAAATGGATTCTCTTTTTAAGACAAGTCATGATTTCTGTGGTCTGTTCTCAGACTGGCAATGGCTCTCATCACAGCCTCTTTGAAGTCTGGGTTTGGCTTTGAAAAGAAAAACAGCCATACGTGTGTGTTACTGTCCTCTTTTTGGGGAGAGAAAGTTTCCTTTCTGTCCCATATGAAAAACCCGTGCCATGTGGCAGAATTGTTGTACTGTCCTGCACTCAGATGGAAACAGAAGGCTTGTTGAGGGCATATTGCACCAAGTCACAGGCTGTGGTGGTAACAGAAGGCAGGTGGGAGGAACACCAGCGGCCAGGCTTCAGGCACTTGACTGCCTGGCCAAGACTGCTGTTGTAGTGGCTGCAAAGAGAGAGGCTGATCAACAGGGTGAGTCAGAGCATTAGCATAAGTTGGGGTGAATTCCCTGTGGCTGCACTGTGCCGGGGGTGTGTTTTGGGGAAGCTGACTCCAGGCACGTACGAAGACCGGGAGCCGCTGGGCTGCTCCACCTCTCCTGCTCGTGACTCATGGCACTGCCAGTGCAAAGAGCCTTGGCCTGTGTGTCTGTACCAGCTGGGCTTACTGGGATCACTGGCATTTCTGCCCTAGCTTTGTGTCATCTAGACATTCCTGCACCTGGAGGCACCGACTTCACCTCCCTTCTCCAGGCAGAAACAAGAAGTTACTACTCAGAGGCGGTGTCCTTATCTTCTGTTCCCTGGGCATAACAAGGCCTGGGCACATTTTGCATGAAATGGTGGCTGTGTTGCCATGCTGTGTCTCAATGCCTAAGCAAGCAGGGCTCCTGCAGCCCTGAACAGCCAGGCCGTTAACCAGTTACAGCTTCCCTGCTCCCAGTGCAAATGTGAGAAGGCCACTGCCAGCCTTTTGGTCGAATGCACGGTAAGGAAGAGTAACTCGACAGCTTTTCTAGGTGCAGGGAAGATGTTCCCGCTGCACCTCCTTGCCATGTAAACTGTGTGTGGGAAGCGTTGACAGTGCAGTTCTGTGGTCCGTGCTCCTATTTGGAACGCAACAGGAAAGTGACTCATGTGACATTACATCCCGTTCTGCGCAGGGAACGTGGTGACTTGAGGGACAGGCGCTGGGCCACACTGTAGCTGTGAGATTGACAGCAAAATTATATAGGCTGGCAGTGACCAAGCTCTTGGCTGGTTGAGATCACTAGTGAAGGCATTTGAGCTCCACTCAGCTATCAATGACCTGTAGACACCAGCAAATAGATTTCTACTCCATCAAGAGCTGTCATACTTTGCCAGTGTTTTAATTCCTGTGGCTGAAAACAGCATTCAGTGTTGACAGAAGAAGGTATTTACCCAAGCAGACATGACAACAGGCTGACAGTAACTCCTCCCTGTGTGTAGCTGCAGTGACATAGTCTGAACTTTTTCCTATGCTCAGTGACCATGTCCTGATGTTGCTCCTCTCTTGGCTGACTCTGACCTATCAATATTTCCTATGAGATTGGTTCTGCTATTGATCCTGACCTGGCACTAACCTTTTCCAGCTCTGCCATGACATCTCTACATTGCAGATTTTAATTCTTCTTGTGCTCCTAACCTTGTCTTATCTCAGACCCTGCTACATGCTGAGCTTTTTGTAACTGACCTAAGAGCAGAAGCTAAACTGCTGAACTCAGTAGCTTCATCTATTTATACCAAGGCCAGTTTTCCTCATCGCTCTTCACCCTCTAATGCCAGCTCTCAGCAGCTCTTTGGTAGTTTGAGGTGCTGTGGTATCTTCCCAGTGCCAAATACCCTGCCTAGTTATGTCTGTCTGTGCGTGGTGACAGTGACAGTGTCACCAGATCAGAATGTAAGTGCAGTTTACCTGCCTTGGCTGGAGTAAAAGGTAATGTGGGTGCAGGAATACAGACATCTGGGCTTGCTGAGCTCTTGAAAAACAATGGGACTTTTGTGAGGGGAGGTGGAGAAGAGGGAGAAGTGAGGTTGATGTGGCTCATGTGCTTTTTACAAGTAATCTACTTAAATTAATCCAATCTGAATTCCCCCTGCATCCCTGTACCTCATCTGTAGCACTCCATCCCCCAGAGCCACCCCACCAGTCATAACAACACAGGGTGAAGTGCGATGTAGTTTGGATGAATCTGGATCCAGATTTTACCAGGGCACCCTCCCCGTTTAATGGCCAGCGTGAGATCTGGCAGGGAGCTGTACAGTGCTGACTCTGGGGAATCTCCTCCTGAGGCAGACTAAAGCTGGGGGCACTCTGGTCGCACAGACGCTGGAGGCTGATGACTGGTGTGTCAGTGGAATATCAAAGTCATAACCTGAGTGATTGGTACGTGATGTAATGATTGGACTGGAATGCTGTACACAAGCAGAGGCATCGTCACCGCCTGTTTACTAACTCTGGTGTTACACATAGCCTGAGGTAACCTCAGGCTAAGGAGAGCGCAGCCAGATTTTTGTGAGGTGGGAGCACTAGACTGGTGCCAGGACAACAGCTGACAGTGTCAGCTTTTTTTTGGTAGGTATTTTTCTCCTCTCATTTCAAGGAAAAACCTTGAAATGTTCCCTTGATGGTATCCTTGGTATAAGATTTCACAACTCTCAGCTAATACATGTATTTTAAACCCTCAAAGATGTGTGAACCCCACCTTGGTACAGATTACACTGTTGAGGAAAGACTCTCTGTCCTGTTACCTGTTGTGTATTGGATAGAAACCAGTTCTTTGAGTCCATCTTTCCTGCAAGAAAATAAATAAACTCTTACCCCAGAACCCCAGACAATTATAACAAAGTGGTTGTACAGCTGCTTCTGATGAATGTGAAATTTCTCTCCGCAGTGCTGGGACATGCACAGCCTATTCTTAATTTTGCGGGGTACACATACATGTCATGTTGCAGTACGGTGAGAGCTTTCTAATATATTTCAGTCTTCTCTAGTATAAGTCCCATTTAGGAAATCTGCACCAGCTAATATAGGAAGGCTGTTGCCTTATCGCCCTTTAAGAGGCTAATGATTCTTTAGGATAATCATTTTCTCTTTTTTAAATCGCCCTCTAATCTCAGAACGTCCAATCCCATAGCGCTTGGCCACAGCCTGCCAAGACCCCAAGCCTCTAGCAGCAGGTAGCTTGTGATGTCAGCTGGAGTGCCTGGGCGATGTCTGGGGGAGAGAGGCTTAATGTGGAGGTGGATGCAGGGTGAGAGGATAGTAGTGTTCTGCTCTCTAGGATCTTGGTTGGCAGAGGCTTATTCCTAAAGTCTGTCACTGAAGGCTAATGCCAAAATCTTTAGCTTTATTCCATATTCCACTGCTTCAGACAAGAATGGGCAGTCACAGTGCTGCCCACTCATGGAATGACCATCTGTGTGTATAATGTTATGATCAGACCCCGTTATGTTTTAAAGCTTACACAAGAAATTAAGGATCTTACCAAAGCAAGACTTGATCAAAATTATCAGAGGTTCCTGGGTGAAGACTGTTAAGAATGTGTTTAAATCACTTGATGCTGAACTTAATCACATGCTTAAAATTAAGCAGTTAGTGATTCCTTTCATTTGAGTCTGAGTCTATGCGTAAGTCTATGCCTTCAGAACCAGAGGCATGAAGAATCCCTCCAGGTCTGCCAGTGCCTTTTCTGTCCAGTCCTGGAGATGGCCAAGATGATCAAACTGTTGTCCAGGGACCATTTAATGCTGCATGTCTAGTTGAATCATTGTCCATCCCCCCCTCCTATTCCCCATTTCATTACCTGCTGGGCTGAAATAGGAGCCTATAATATGAAAGCTCCTTGAGCAAAGGCTGTGGATGGCTGTTCTTTTCTAGATCCATCTGGTGGGAAAGTTCCCCACACTTGGTCTGTCCCAGCTTCTCACTGTCCCTCCAGACCTGCTGGCAGGGTTGTGCATATGTATTTTTAGCCTAAATGAGCAGGGCAAGCAAACTGCTATTCAACAGGTTAAGCTAACATCTGATGGCACAGCAGTTCAGAGTGCGCAGCCACCTCCAAGCATTCCTCTTTCCCCTTAGCTGCCTCATTAAACTGGCTTCCCAAGTTTGTGCTGCCATGTAGTGCAAAGCAGTACAGTAGAGCCCTGGGATTTCTTAGCCCTTGGATTTCCATGGGTGAGCAGACAGAGGAGAGGGAAGCAGGCAGCTGTTGCATGTCAAGGGTTTGGCTATGAATAAGCGTGGAGGATACAAGGGTAGGCAGGTTAAGTGCAGCAGCAGAAAGGATTTAGATTTTGCTGCAAGGTGATGGAGTGGCCCAAAGCAGTGATGGATGTAGCTGAAGAGGGCTCCATTCATCTAATGCAAAGCCTACGTACTGCACTTCTTGCAGTCAAGCAGTAGAACTATGAGAGAGCAAATCTAAACCAAGAACTGAGTCTTTTCCTCTCTTCAATCCAAGGTGACTTGGTGTATGTTGAACATAAATATAGTTCTGCCATGCGTCTTCTTTCAAACATCAGCAGGTGTGAGGTCTTCTAGTTCTGTCATGACGATGAGTTCTGCACTGAAGAACAGTCAAAACTAGGCTCCGTAGCATCCTCTGTGAAACCTTCAGCCTAAGAAGTGACCCCTCTGTCAAACTTCAGCTACTTTCCCGTAACAGAATTTGCCTATTTTCTTTGAGCTATTTTTGGCTGTTCTTTAGGTATACATGTGGTAGAGGAAGATTATGAGAGCAATTAAAAAGGAATTGCAAGACGCTGTGCTGGAGGTAATGGAAGAAAGGTGTCATGGTATGGTTGTGCAATAGCTTCATGTTTTCCATATTGCTCATGCTGGAATGCACTGTGAGACGTGAGGACTCAGTACCTGAGTGGAAGGGTCATTGTGGCATGTTACAGTATTGGTGATATATGTAGCAAAGGTTGCATCAGATGGCTGAGCGTTAGCAGTAAAGAACATCCAAAGATCCCTAAAGTGGAGAAGGCCAGCTGGTGGCCACATGTGCCTTTTCCGAGAAGACATCAGATCAAAATAGTTACAAGCTGAATCCCCCAGTTTTTCTGTGCTTGGATTTGAAAACAAATAATTTCATACTCGGTGACCAGCCTAGTCAAAAAGCAGCTATAAATGGAAAACTCAGAAACAATGGCAGGGCAAAAACCAGCATTAAGCTCTCAATATGACCCTGTAAATTGAAAAAGCTAAAAAAGACAAACAAGGGAGTTGGGGAACATGCAGTTTGAAAGCATCATTGGTTTTTGTCAAATTTTTATAGACAAATATTTTTTCTGGTATGTTGCCTCTGTATGAGAGAAATTAAAGCAACTGCTTAGATACTGTTATTTGTCAAATATTATAACCTAAGGATCCTGTAAGAAAATTGAGCAGGCAAATTTCTCCTCTTCCTACACAGGGTTCTCACTTAGTTTTCTTCCTTTGCTGATCTCTCATTCTCCTCATACATTTCCAAGAAACCTAAGCAGAACCATTCGCCTCTCAGCAAGCTCAAATCTGTGTATGGAGAGATGGTGTGAAAGAAAGATGCTGATAACCATGACACCTGAGATGATTTTATGCCTTCAGTAGACCACAAGTACCATGGAACCATAGCGTTGACTTTGCTGTATTCATTGCCTCTAGCCTTGAGCGTACTTCTTGCCTGAGCAAGCTCAGACATTGCATCAGTGTCCTCTAGTAATGCATAGAACTCTTCTTACACCAGCTAATTGAGACTAACTATCCCTCTCAGAGGCAGATGAGTAAGTATTAGCCGCACTTTACACCTAGGAAGAGTGGGAGGGGAAAGTGGCTTGCCCAAGTTTAATTGGCAGCCAGTGTGAGCAATGTCAGAGTACCCCGTTTGCCTAAGCTTGAGCCCTGTGCGTGCAGAAATTGTAAAGTTCTTTATGGAACATGGGAGATGAGTTAAGCATTGGGCTAATCCATTCTGTGTTAGATATTATATCGCTTGCTGGGTGCTAGGTAATGTATTGAGAAAGATGTGAGGGGAGCAGGCTCAGAGGCACAAGTTGCACTGCCAAGCAGAATAACAGTACTAGTGACATGGTGGCAACAGGCTTGCACTGGCCTGCTGAGCGCTGGCAGGAGGACAGCCTGGGTAGTCCGACGGCAAAAGGGATGCTGGCCTTATTTCAACTGCTCAGTCTGGCTGCATCAGTGCCCTGGTTAGTATTTCCTTCCTTCTTCTCTAGAGAAAAGACAAGATAATTTGAAGCGCAAAGCCAAGACTTTGCCCTCTGGAGAGATTCCAGAGTTGCAGATGGACCGGGCTCTTCGCAGTGCTGCTGGAAAGCAATTACATTTGCAGTTCAGGGGAAGGGAAGAGGAGGAGGGAGAGTCACTGAACTGACAGCAGGGATAAGAAGGTAGCTCATTAGCACATCATCTTTTCTGCACCCTTCTGTGTGGGAGCAGATCTCCATATGATGACATTCAGAGTCTGGCAGGAATGTCATCCTGAGCTAGTAGGAATTTCTCTGCAAGAAAGTGTGAGTGGGTAGGTTTAAAGAGATCAAAAGTGAGCTCCTCTGCGGTCCAAAGAGCATAAAGGTTCATCCTTCATGGTCATTCTCAAACTTCACCAGCAGCTGCTAACCTGAAATATGAAAAGGAAGCATGGAAGTAATGAGGTATTCATTAAAAAGAAAAACAAAAACCACCACCAACAACAAAAACCTTCTGCTGCACATCTCATCCACTTTTCTTGTTCCAGCCTTGGAGTGCACTCCAAGAAGCACCTATTTAATGCACTGAGTCTGTGGTAACTCATAGCTGGGAAAGATGGTGTCTCCCTTTACTCTGTGAACACCCTCTATGGCAGATGAATTTTTAAGTGAACATTAGCAGTAGAGAGCTGATTATGTACTGAGCAGTGTCTTGTGCTTGAGGAATTCCAGTAGAAGCTGTGCAGGAGACCTTGCTGTCTCTGTATGGCATTTGTAACAATTTGGAGAATGTGAGTCCTATGGCAGTGACAATGGCCTGTTGAAAACCCCATAGTACACCAGTAATAAAGATGTAATACACTTAATTATGAGCTGAAGGGTGAATTCCTTACAGGCTTATTCAAAAGACTCATGTGATTGTTTAACAGCACTAAGGTGTGCATTCTCTCATCCCCTGAGCAGTCCCCACAGCCCCAGAGGAAAATGTCAGCGAAAGCATAGCTTAACCATTCTCTGAAGGAGGTAGTCGTGAATGGGAAATGTGCTCATGCCTCACCTGCCAGGCAAGCAGAAACAGCTATGCACCGAAACAGTCCTCCATGGCACAGCTCGTGTCTCCTTTTTGTGAAGATGTCTATGTTAACGTGTGAAAATATCTGTGTGAGGTTCTTGAGTCCTTTTGTTGAGATGGGGGGGAGGAAGAGGCAAAAAATGAACCCACACTGAAACATTTTAAACCCAGTGAAGCAGCAGGTTTAGACCAACCCTTATTTTCTCCTAGTTCTTCTGTCTCCTCAGTATAAATGTTTTTCAGCTCAGGGTGGGGAAATTGGAGTGCCCACGGGACCTGCAGCGCCATGGTGTAGTAACACCTCTTTTTGGACAAGTGAGCAGCTCTGGCAGCCTGGTTTTGCAGTCAAAAAGGGGCTCTTCAGCATTGCCTTCAGCTTGTGTCAGTACAGGAGCTGTGCCATTCCCCTGGGCAGATTCTGAAAGGTGACAGTGTCAGCAAGGTGGAGGGCAGAACTGAAGAGAGGCTTTTGTCTTTAATGGTAACGCAGCCTCCACCCACAGAGGATCTCAAAGCACTGTACAAACATCTGCTGTAAACTACAGTGGATAGCAATACCTGACGGGGAATGTGAGGGACAGAGAAAGAGGGTGAATTCTGCAGAGGGCAGATGCAGAGACTGAACAGTAGGAGCTGGGAGAAGAGAGAGGGAATAGATGCCTCACCCTGAATTCCTGTGATCCTGATTTACACCCATGTAACTCTGTTGGAGTCAGTGCAATTACATTAGTAGCATAGCTGGCTGAGAAATAAAAAATGAGCTCTATGTCTCTTGACCAGTTGTTCTTTGTACTATTAGCACAAGCTTTCTTCACACTCCAGAACATGCTCCATCCAGGTTATAGAAAATTGCAAGCTGTAACTGTTCAGCAATGCTTTTTATAGATAAAAAAAGCTGAGAACAAGAGGAGGACACAAGACGTGTGATCAAATATTGCACAGGTTAATGCAAAGGCATTTTGGACCTAAACACCCAGCCCTAGAAAATTACAGCTGGGGCTATTCAGCACCCTCAAGGCAGCTGCATGCCTGCATGAAGAGGCATTCCCTTTCATTTGTCAACTGCAACCCTGTGGCATTAACTGCCACAGGACACAGAGCGGTGGCTGGACTAACAACATTAATATGAAGGTGTTGTTTATGGAAGTGAACAATTAGGTTAGAAAGATATAAAGGGTGGCATCTACCCTTCTTCTGGAAAATGACTGATCTCTGCATGTCTGGGGTGGGGTCTTCTCCTGTGGTATCCTGTGGGTTGCACAGCAGTCCCTTGAATGCCTTTGCCTTGCTGGAAAATGACTCAGAAAGGTTGGAGAGCTGCAGTTAGTTATTCTCAGGAAGGAGGTGGCAGGGCCTGGAGAAATGAAACAGGAGCTGGAGTGAAAGAAAAGCAGAGGTGGACAGCGAGGAATCCTTTTCAAAGTAAGTGTTCACAGTGCAGCTGCTTGCCATGACATGCTGATGCCTTTTGCTGTAGGCTTACAAATACCCCTTAAACTACTCTAACTGCCCCTTTGCTAGTATAATTTCCAGCACGTGTGCGAGCCTGAGAAAAAGAAATTGAAAGCCAACCAGCCATACCCCAAAACTTCAATGCTGCAGAGGTGACTCACTGTGCCAGTCCCTGAGGGGACAGGGTGACACATCTTGGTCAAGGTCAAGGGATGGGATTCTCCCCCTCTACTCTGCTCTTGTGAGCCCCCCACTGCAGTCAGCTCTGGGGGCTCCAACATAAGAAGGACTCAGACCTGCTTGAGCAGGTCCAGAGGAGGCCACGAAGATGATCAGGGGGCTGCAGCATCTCCCCTGTGAGGACAGGCTGAGAGAGTTGGGGGTGTTCAGCCTGGAGAAGAGAAGGCTCCGGGGAGACCTTAGAGCGGCCTCCCAGTGCTTAAAGGGGCTACAAGAAAGCTGGGGAGGGACTCTTGATCAGGGGGGTGTAGGGATAGGACAAGGGGCAATGGTTTTAAACTGAAAGAGGGTAGATTTAGATTAGATATAAGGAATAAATTCTTTACTGTGGGGGTGGTGAGACACTGGCACAGGTTGCCCAGAGAAGCTGTGGCTGCCCCCTCCTTGGAAGGGTTCAAGGCCAGGTTGGACGGGGCTTTGAACAACCTGGGCTAGTGGAAGGTGTCCCTGCCCATGGCAGGGGGTTGGAACTAGATGGTCTTTAAGGTCCCTTCCAACCCAAACCATTCTAGGATTCTGTGACTCTCTGATCTTTAACCAATCCTGGCGAAGCACATGGCCTGTTCTCCCCACCTGCCTCCAGGCTGCCCTGGGAGTCAGGCTTTGGAGCCTGCAGTCCCACAGACATGTGTGCTGTCTCTCCTGCACACCTTCCAAAGCCTTGTGCTCCCCGGCCCCTCTTCCTTTGTGCCCCAGTGGCAGTGATTAAATATTGATGTGCTAATGCACCTCTGACAAGAAACACAATGCTGCCCTTTGCAGGCTGCCATTTGGGGGGGGGGGGGGGGGCGGGGGGGGGGGAGCTGGAGCAGGTCCCTGGCTCCCTGAGGCCTCCCAGTGGTACCAGGGACCCCAGTGTGCTGCTGAGCCAGGTGTACAGGTGTCCCCTAAAGCAAAGAAACAACTGAGAAAACCACAACTGAGAAAACCAGAAAGGTTTCTGCCCCCTCAGGGCACAGACCAGAGGATGGCTGCTTCTCAGCCTTCTAGTTCAGCTATTTTCAGTCAGTTTTGTGATAGCAGGCTGGGGAGAGATGAAACTTGCTGTCTCACGCACAAACCTCTTTGTTTGTTAGCTTGCTTGATTATGCTGAAGAACTCCTGGTGCTACAGCTGCAGTCCAGGGACCCTGCTTGTGGCCGGGGGAGCACACCAGAGAAGGGTCCTGGGGTAGGAATCTGATACTGAGGAGAAATGATGCTGTTTGCTTTCTCCCTGCACCTGCTGCTTCTCTGCAGTAATGCTCCTTGTGTGGAGCTGCAGGCTGAAGCTGAAACATGAGCAGTGCCTGTCGGAGAGATGCCCTTCCCGGCCCTGCATGCCAGCGCTGAATTAATGTGCGCTACCTGGTGTGCTGCATCAGATGCTGCACGGTGAAAGTCACTGAAGGCCAGGGTATAAATTCCCCAATCCCCTGGGTTTCTCGAAGTGTAGAGTTTGCTTTGTCTCTTACAGCTGTGGAAGAGGACATTAGCTTTCAGTCTCATTGAAAATGCCTGAGTTACATCCCCTTGGCTGCAGGGTCCCGTTCTGATTCCTTGTCTGTACTGTAACGTGGGTTTCGATGCCGCACACCCCCTTCCCAGGACTCCAGCCTGGCAACTGTCCTTGCAGACAGCATTCTGCAGTGCCTCAGTGCACTTCCCATGGTGATACAGACTTCTTACTTATGGAGTCACTTGTGACCTTACCATTGCAGTCCCAGAGCTGTGCAAAACCTTCTAACTGTTAAAAAAGTACTTTGGCCAGGCATCTTCAATCTGTGGCTGTGCAACGATGCACCTGTATTCCTGATATTAGTAAGCTATCCCTGAAGCCCCAGATCTTGCTCACAGTAACAGTACATGCCTGTAGCCATGCAGCACAGGGCGTTTTACTCTCTGTTAGCCCCACTCCCCTGTTCCCCACTAACCAGAGTGCACAGTGACAGAGCGCTGCTGTGTCTTCAGTTACAAGAGACCCTACAGCTCTACTCTGTCAAGGTGCTTCTTGTGACAGGCAGATGTAGTCTGCCACCTACCCCGAGCCTTCACAGCCTCAAAGCTGCAGTCTCAGGCTGCAACTACTCTACAGACCTCTACTGGCTAAGCAGTGCTGATCAGGGATGCTGGATTTCTGGCTCTGGAGGGACTGCGAGACTGCCTGTGCTCATCCCTGTGTGAGGCTTTTGGAACTGGTGCAAATACTCACTCCCTTTTCCCGCTGCTCTCCCTGCCCTCCTGCACAGATGAATGTACTTGGCTTTCCAAAGACAAAATGTGAGTACAAGAGCTGGTACATGGCAAAGAGCTCCTTCAACACCAGAGCTCTCACCACTCCCACGTGCTGCCAGTTTGGATTCGTGTGGCACGATCTGCTCCTCTCCAGCCTGTTCCCAGCAGTGTGCCCCACAGTTACTCGTGGTGGGACAGTCCGTAACGAAGGTAATGTACAGAAAATGCCCTGCTCCCATTGCCTGCTCAGATTTCTGACAACACCACTCAAATGGAATAGCCACAAAGCTTTATACTGCAATGAGACCACTCATAACGGTGCAGCCTTGTTTCCATGTGTTTTAGTAAGAAAACTGCGCGTTCAAAGCATGCATATGTCATGTTCATTTAGGGTCAGCTAGGGAAATCAGCTTTCATTTTTTTCTTGTACATCAGTTATTGCCACTTTGATGTCTTCATTCTGCAGTTCAGGACGTCCAGGGTCTTTCCTGTGCTGTGTTTCAGAAGCACCTGAATATCACGAAAGCTTCAACAAAGGACAGTTCCTTCCTCAAATAGTTTACAGTTTAAATAGGGCAGGCAAAAGGTGAGGGAACAGGGGTCCTTTTTTTTTTTTGCCTACTCTAGGTGAGATGTGAGGAAATAAAAGTGCCAGCTCATGGTTTCACTGGTGTTCTGCTAAGCTTAAATGGACACATGCCTCTGGTGTATGTCTGCAAAGGCTATTTATTTTTCTTTATATTTGAAAGGTGATGACCTGACCCAGTAAGTAACTGGTAATATGTATTAGCTGGGTCAGGCCCTGAACTGGGTACTGGACACTAAAGAGGATTCGCTTAATCTGTCTGTGACAGGTCATTGCTGCAGTGACTGCAGGAGAGCAGGCAAAGGCAGAGACGAGAGCTACATAACAGCTACTAGGAGGCTCTTGTGTGCTTTAGTGTGAACTTTTATTAAATGCAGATTGTTCTCCTGTATGTCCCTGTCCCCCACCCCCCTAAAAATCAGAGCATTTGCTTTCTGCCAGCCTGTAGACTGCTCCCTGTCTCCAAGAGATCTCCAGGATCCTGTTAGGACTTGTGATACACCATCAGGCAATTGGCAAAAAGGCAGAAGTCTTCCCGGGGTTTGGGAAAGGGACCCCTTCTGGGGTCCATGTAGTTCTTGGGTGCTTATACAGGGGTGTAGAGAGGAGGAGGGTGTTCTTTCCATCCGAGCCAGGGAGCTCACCTTGGCGTTAGGGGCTGTGACATTCAGGGAGAGACTGAAACAAGACTGGGGACATCGTTTGATTACAGGTAAAGAGAAAATACTACACACTAAAAGGCCTTAAATAGAGTGGAGAAAGGCATAACCAGAAGTGGCTAGATGCTGAAAGCAAATTCAGCTGTGAAAGTGAAACGGTTCTACCATGGGGGTAATTAGCCACTGGGACTAGCTACTGGAGACCGCATTAATCCCCCGTACTTTGATGTCTTAACATGCTTTCCCACAGCATTTGCTTTAGGCAGGTCAGTGCCAGGTTGCTGAGTAAACAGAAATCGCTGTGACATACAGGGTGTCTGAAGAGGTGAGCCCTGTGAGTCCCTCAGAGCGCGGACAGGGCCGTGCTTCTCATGGCAGCCTGCAGCAGCCCCCACCACCAGGCCGGTATCGGTGGTGGTATTTTTGTGTGAGCTAAAAAGGGGGGTGCTGGGAAGCTGGTTCAGGCTTGGGAAAAACAGTTGGCACGGTCGTAATCGGGCAGGAAACAGGAAACAGTGTCGTGAGGTAACAAACAGGAAGCGATGATGGCAGCACAGCGGCCCAGTTTGGGCTCAAACTCAAGGAGAGCAGTGCTCCACTGCGAGGGGAGGCGGCGGGAGCCACGTCTGCCTCCGCGCCCGCGTACCACCGTTTGGTTTGCCCAGATGCTGTTTACACTGAGCAGCTATTTAAACAATAAGATGAGACCGGTAAAGGCTTATTTGCACTTCCGCAGCCGCGAGGAGTCTGAAGGAGATGAATGAGTCCTCACGACATCCTTCTGAGTCACGTTAGCATTAACAGCTCCACCTTGCATGTCGGGAGAGGGGAACGGGCAGCTGTCAAAAGGGAGGCTTTCTCAAGAATATGTAGGGGTTAAGCATCTGCATCCTGCCCTTCAGAGAAGCATTGCCTGCTCCTCAAATTTACACCTAAGGATGCATCTTGCACAGCCCAAACCATCTTAAAGGTAGTTGTCAGGTTTCAGTTAATGGCGTTGACCCTTCCAAGAGTCACCCTTCGCTCCCAGTTACTTCAGATGCCTCTCCAGGGGAGAACGCTGGAAGGATCTACCTTTCTCCGTGAACCCTAGATGAGCTGCATGGTTGGCTTAAACTAGACGCTTTACGCTTGGAAGGCTGCGGTGAGGTGAGATGAACCTGCATCTGTTGAAGATGACTGAGAGCAGATTGTGGAGCAACTGCCAGAATGGTGAGGAAATTCTTCCTCTTCACATATGAAAAATGTGTGTCTGATGTAGGGGCTTTTTAACCGTGCTGTCTCCATGAAAAAGGAGCTTTTTGTAATTATAAACACATGGGCATTTCTACCCGTTCCTAGGATGTAAGTGAACTCTGTCTCCAGAAACCTGGCCATGCATTGTGAATGGTATCTAGAGTTTTGGAGAACTTCAAAAACCTCCTCCTAAGCCACTTATGACAAACATAAATACCATTAATAGAGTGAAAATCAGTGTAAACTTCATCAAGGGAGGGGGTCTGGAGGAAGAAAAGATCTTCTGTGCTACAAGGAGACATGAGATGAGGAGAAGCTATTGATGATGAAGCTAACACCAGGACCTGGTGGGCTGAACTGAAAGAGGGGATTAGAGCAGGGCCATTTCTTTTGTAATCATCACACTTTTATCCTGTGTGGATTTTTCACCCCCCAGATACATTTTGTTCAGATTGTCTTGTGTTTCTTTTCAGTTCCAGAGAACAAATGAGTTTCTGGGCAGGAACAAAAAGGCTTTGGCAATGCTTTGGCATTTTCTGCAATGCAGAAAGCGTAAGGCAAATATTAAACGGTGTTAATAGAAGAGGAATTTCAAACGCACAGTCATTCATATTTGCACCAGGAATTTTGACCCTGCTCACAAACCATTGTGGGAGCTGTGTGCCCAAGCACAGGAACTGTCAGTGCTCCCGCATGGTGCTAGGAATGGTCGAATCCTGTTCTGACCAGTGATGGCCTCTCCAGCTATAAACCAAACTCTCAGCAGATCTGTTTGGATGTTAAATATAGGTTGATTTAATTTAATTTATAAAAACAGACACGGTGCCTCTGTGACCTTCTAGGCAGGTAGTTAAAAACACGATCAACAAAGCCACTGTGACGCCAGCAATAACTCAACAAGTAAGTCATAAAGCACAGATAAAAGATGTCATCACCAAACAGCCTCTCCTCAAACTGCATGTTTTCCTCATTTATCTGTGTATTTGCAAAACATGACTATGAACAAGGTGCTGTTTTGCACCTTGGGACTCTTCCTGGGAAGGACCTGGTCCTCATGCAGAGCAGCCTGCAGGGTGGGTTGGCTGCAGGGTTAGATGGACTCTGACCACTGCCTCCACCTTGGTTGGCAGGAGGAAAGGCACGATGCTCAAGAGGAAAAGAGGAAGGATTTTTCTATGGTAGTTGTGTACTACACTGCTACCAATGTGAGAGGCAAGTCCGTCACTATTCTATGGTGTGTGGGAAAGATAAAGTAGTTGTGGGATCATCTGTGTTATGCAGGTCACATAACATCCAGGGTTATGTTCTCTCCAGATGTGGACCACTCTATTTGCCTTAGCTGTTAGGTCTCCTCTCTCACATGACATGTCAGTCAAAAGCCCTGAGTGACCCAGTCAGAGGCGAGGACAATGAGTTGGAGACTTGCAGAGCAGGAGTTATTTTCCAGTCCACTCCATGCCCTGCAGTTTTGAACTTTACCTGCTCTTCTTCCTGCCCAGGCGTGCACTCCTGCAGCGTGGAGAGCTGCACAGAGCCTGTCACCACCGAGTCCCTCGGGCCCATGTGTGGAGGGTCACTAGAAGGCAGTGAAGACCTTTGGGTGGCAGTGACTGCTGGATGAGTCTTGTAAATAGATCAACGCTGGGTTTCTTCCCCCTTGCATCTCCCAAGGGCTGAACAGCTCATCAGAGGGGACAGCTGATCTATCTGTGGAGAAGGCAGTGCCTCTGGGAAAAGGTGACAGTCTGCCATCAAGATTGAAAAGGGAAGGGACAAGGGTACGTGCTGGTCCCCAGAATCAAATGCTGTGCATGGAACAATTGCTCTAGCACTTGACATTATTGCTCTGTATACAATAATTTACCTGGTGAATCAGAGAGTTCTGTCCTGACCCCGCAGCATGATAGACCACTGTGCTGCAGAAGTATGCTCCAAATCTGCACAAGGGGAAGAGCAGCGAGGCCAACGGAGGTGGTAAGACCAGCAGAAGGAGGAGAAAGAGAAAGGGTTGTTTTATGGTGCTGAGTCACCCTGTTGCCCAGACGAGGTCTGAGAGCAGAGTAGGCAGGGTTAGAGCAGGCGCAGGAGTGATCAAGGAGAAATCTCACTGCTTTGGGCATCACCAGTCAGCAGGATCACTGCCTGTAAGCTCTGGGAGCTGAGCTGGCAAAACTTAAACAGAGATAGTGTGGAGGGGGGAAAATCTTGCTGTTGACTCTCCAAAGAGGCCGTAAAATTGAAGTTATGAAAATAGTGAAGCGCGGCAGAGGGCCACTGAGTTATGTCAATTCTCCACAACTGGAATTTGGATTGTGCTGGGAGTGTCGTCTCTGCTGCATAAAATCAATACGGTATGTGAGATAAGGGATGTGAGATAAGGGCATGACAGGCAAACATAGATACATAACTGTTGCTTAAGCCACTGTAGTACAGGTTTGTTAGTGACCTGCTGTGCCTTTCTCATTTTAGCATGAATTAATGAAAAAAGACTGAGGAGCAATGAAAATACTTGAAACGCATTTTTACAGAAATGGTTTCATCTGTTGGACTAGATGGTTGCAATTGCATAATAACTAATTCAGGCTTTCTCAGCAGCTCTTTCAAGGCTGAGAGCTGTGCTGGACAAGTTTTGTGCATAATAAAATGCATTCTGCATTTTATCCCATTTTAGGCATGTCCTGTACCAAGCCTAGTTTCTACAATCATCCCTCATCCACACTAGCCTAACGGAACTCGCTGCCCTGTGCTGTTTGCATCAGCACAGTCCTGCTGCATGTTGTCTCAGCACCAGTGGGTGCTATAGTTCCGGGTATATCCTGGCATCTGTTTCCCCTAATCAGCGGACTGTTTAAAGAGGTAAATGATGAAGGGCTGGAGCCGAACATGGAACAACTCAAGTGAAGCACCCCTCTCACTCAATTCAGCTCTGAAATTGTTCAGACTGTAGGGCTCTGGGTGACTGTGAAATAGTTTCTGTCAAGTACTAATGCAAGGAAACACCAAAGAGTTTCTCAGAGTCAGGACTCCATACTTAAAATGGTTCTTAAAACAGTTTTGTCACATTGCTTTTAAGTGAGTTTGTGCAGTTTTGTGAAACCGAAAGCTAAGTTTAGGTGCAGTCCTCGAGCCAAATCTGTAATCTTGCCATAGTTGGTGCAAATTATGCTGAGAGAAGTTAGTTGTACAGTTGGGTCTGAGAACTCTGTAAGCTTGTTGAGAGAAAAGACGGTATTTGTTGGTACATTGATGGTCCTGACATCATCTGTGGCCCTCAAATGGAATCTCTGAAATTCAGGTTGAGTCTTTAGAGCCCAGGAGGATCTCAGAGCTCCTCCTAGTGAGTTCATAGACTGTGGCTCAGAGATGGACTCACCTCGGGGCGGGGTGGGGGCGGGGGGGGGGGGGGCGTGGGGGGGCAGGCTGATGAGCAGCTAGTGCACAGCAGCCTTCAGTAAGGAAATTTTGGACCAAAGATGTGGGTTAAATCCAGGTCATATTATGTGTTCAGCTAATTTGCTTGTAGTTTCTTTGGCAAGGACTTGGGGATGTGCACACGTGCATAGATTCACATATGCTTTCCATCTCCTCCTGTGTGGAAGCAGGCACTGCTCCTGTTTTTCCTGTGTAGGATCTGTGATCTATTCTGGTAGCGGCATAGTGCAGTACTCCCTCCAGTAAATATTCACAGATTTCCTTGTAAACTGATGCTTTTTTTTCTTTCCTCTCTCCTGTGTGGATACACAAAGGCATGTGTTGTACCTGCTTTACCCTGTGGGATCTACATAATCAGGTCCATGGGTTTTAATGGATTTCAACTCCCTTCTGTCTACGGACACCGTTTCCTGTCTCATTTTGGGCAGGAAGAGCTGAATCTTTTTTGGTCTTAGCATTCCTGCTTGCCTAGGCTTTGGGAAGAGTTCTCTGGCTATTTTCCTGTTTGATTTTTGTGTGTGTTTTGTTTTAAGCAGGACAGAGTGCATGTGTGTATGTAATCCATGTGCTCAATTAAGAGAGGCATCTGTTGGGTTTATTTCACATTGCCGAGGAAGGACTGCAAGCAGGGAGCATCTGCTCAGCTTTTTGTCAATGGCTTGTTTTTCATAATTTGCTCTACAGGGTGAATGTTTGGGGAGGGGGAGGTGGCTTTTTATTTCTGAGTTTCATCTTAGATTTATTTTTATGGCAGCCAGGGAAATTGGCTGGGATTTGAAAATTAGTTTTGCTAAGAAAAGAAGTGAAGAGGGAGAAACAAAACCATCCGAAGTAAATAGTATTTATGTAACCTTAATAATAAACTCAGAAGGACCCTTATAAACCATTATTTGCAATATTTTAATGACAAAGTAAAAATAGTTTGTTACAGTGCATTTTTAACACCAGTGGGGTTTTTTTGTTTTGTGTTTTTTTTTAAAAACTAGCAAATTTTGGTTAGATTTTATTTTGGGGAAAGATAGGAAAGGCATCCAACACTAAGATGCTTTTTTGGCATTTTGTCAACAACAAAAAGAGTCTGGTTTTAAAATAGAGCAGCAGTGGTTTCCTGTTCTTATAGTTTTTGCTTTTGTGCGTTCAGATGTTGGCTGTATTGCACCTAGCTGATTGAGTGAGAGATTTAATTGTCTGTCAATGTATGTGCTTCAAAGGCTACTAAACCTGCTGGAAGTGTTTTACACAAGTGTGCTTTTTACACTTTTTTTGTGGATATGTCCTCCAAAAGGGCTGTGGGGGATAATGACTTTGTGATGCCCTGGGAGGACATGGTTGCTGGTGTAGCATAGGGAACTCCGGAGGAGAAAGCCTGAAACTCCCCCTAATCCCACAAGTGAAAGACAAATCTTACCCCTCGCCATCAAACAAACAAGGATACAATCCTGCAAGTGTAGATGTAGATGCTGTGCAAGAGTAACCTGAGGGCAAGATGTGGGTCTTGCTGAAAGTATTTAAAGAAATGGGATTAAAAAAACATAGTAGTCGTATCTTGTTCTGTAAGTGAACCCCAAGCCAGCACATTGATTAAGCCACTTTGAAATGGTATTAAATCTTTATCTTCCATGCCACAAGTTGTCACGGAAGAGGAGGAGCAAAGCGTTAATAAAAATAACTTTCCTGACAGTTCAGTCCCACTCCATAGCAAGAGAATATATATATAATTTAAATGTTATATATCACTATAAATATGTATAACTTTTCTGTCAGACGAATGCCACTCAGCTGAACAACTTTGTTGACATCAGTTAACAGTATAACCCCTTCATAAAAAGCAGCCGACAGCAGTTGGTGTGCAAAATGTAAATGTAAGGCCGACGGCAGGGAGCAGGCAGACAAGCTTACTTCTGGGGCTTCAAGTAACCTTGGCTGTCACAGAATCATGGAACCTGAAGGGTAAAAGGACAAACCACAGTAAACTTCGTAGTAGCAGGAAAGTATTTTCATTGCTTGAAAAAAAAAATAAAATTCAAACTTTGTCATCACATTAAAAACATTACATGAGAAGTAATAAACATATTTACACTTCTGTTTTGATTATAAATATACATTATATACAAAATAATGTTATAAAACGTAGAAAGTTCAGTGCTTCTGATTTTTTTTAAATTACTGAAATACTAGTCTTCAAAATAAACTACAAACGGACAAACTAAAACCCATATTATTGATTTCTGAAGGTCATCTTCAAAATGGTCCTACATGGTCAGAGCAGAAGGTCAGTAGTGGACATTATGAAGGGGTCTTGCCTGCACAGTTCAAGGCAGTAGATGGGCTAGTCCAACACCAGGATTTACAAGGGCAGGAATATCGTTGTCCCACAGATAGCACAGTCTGGGTTTCTTTGAAGAGATCTTGTTTCCTCCCTCCTCATTCTGCCCCACCCCACGGTCTCATCCCATTAGTGTCACAGCACTTTCCACTGGGGTGTCCGGTATTATTGCAGTAAATATGTATATAAGAAAAGAGCTTCTGCACGCCTCTGGTTTCCAGGGCCAGGTTTCCCCTTTTCCAGGTAGCAGTGGGTGGGTATGAAAGAAACAGGACGAGCCTAGAACCTTCTAACTCTAATCTCCACCTGTTTTGGCAGAGGGCGTCTCAGTGGGTGCTTCGCTACTGGGCACTTGGAACCGGGATGAAGGACAGGAGTTGGAGTTTTACAACCAGATGGAGAAATGGGGGGGGGGGGGTGGTGGTGGTGGTGTCACACTGCTTCTTCTCCTTCAGAAAGTAACAGCTGCAATTTTGAGACTATTTGCAGTAGAAGGTGGCACCTAATTCAGAAACACGACATAAACCCCCAGATTTGTGTCAAAATAAGGCGGGCGGGTGGGGGGGGGCGGGGGGAGAGAATGAGGAAGGAGAAGAAAAAAGTAATGTCTATTCACAACCACTGGTAGTGCAAAGGGCATGAAAACAGCTGAGACAGCTCAGCACATAAAGGTTCTAGGAGCTGATTGATTTTAAACGCATTTGTAAGGCTTTAAATAGAGCTGGGATCACACCTCCTCCTTATCAATGGGGAAGAGGCAGTACACATTCCTTATCACAACTTTTCCTTCTCGAATGTTTAAATCCACAAAAATCCTGTCCCATATTGTGGCTTGGGTCAATCTGTTCCTCAAAGCATCACCAAATGAGATGACACGTAAATTCGGTCTTCCTCTTCCCTTCCTCCTCTCACCCCTGTCTCCAGTACATGCAGCAGGAGAGAGGAGACGCAAATAGGTGTGTAGCAGGAAGTATCAGCCACCCCTACCCAATACTGTTCAGGTAACTGCAAAAAGAGCAGTCAAGTCTCTGTTTGGGCTTGTTAGACTCTCTTGACACATTTTAGGCACTTTTAAACCCAGAAAAAAAAAATGGAGACCTCGTTTATACTGTATCCATTATCTGCATAGCAATGTGTCTTTCTTCACACCTTCCATGGCAACATCTGTGATAGTTAAGTGCCTCCTCATCTACTGGCACCTCCCATAACCAGAGTTCTGGAAAGCCAGGGGTCTGTCCATGAGGAACTGGCCTCAATATCTTTTAAAAACAAATTAAAACTACAACATTTTTAACCCCTCTCTCTTCCCTCTGCCTCCCCTCTTCTATAGCCAATGAGATTTCTGGTATCAAACTTCAAACAAGGGCAGTAAGAACAAAAAGGTGTATTGCATCTTTCAGTAAATTCACAGTCTGTCCAGTTCACCCAGTTCCATCCTCCGCCTGAGAGCAGCAAGTTGCATGTAATTAAAAACAGTCCAATCCAGTTCTGAATTGTAAACAATGCAGCAGGAACGTCCATCTACTGGCATTACCAAATCTGAGGTGCAAACGGGCTGATCTTCAGTCTTATACCTGTCAGGATATAAAATAAGGAATGAGAAGGAAGCACAGCATGCAGAGTACTGCAGAACTAACAAATTGTAATTCAAGTATGTCAAAACAACGCAATTCAAGCCAGACATTACTGCAGTTTAACTATCAGCGTTCAGTGGTTTTGGCTGGGTCCAGAGACAATTAATCACCAGCAAAAAACAGTCGTCTGTATGACGAGTAGCCTCTCTACCCGGACTGAGGGGAAGAAAGCTTACCCATCTGGGTGCCTAACATTAGGTCTCTGTAAAAGCATACGGTATAGTTAAATAGCTTGTGTTCAGAAGCATTAGGCCTGAATGATGTGGAGAGAGGTTTCAGGGGCCATCATTCTGAAAATAAAAACACTTCTGGAGATGCCTGATGTAAATCTCTGAGTCTAGCTTTGGTCAGCAAGATCTTCAAAGGAAGATACGGTATTTAGGTCAGTTAATGGGAATGAAGCATCTAGCTGTCATTTGTATCTCTGAAAATCCTTTCACTTAGTCTTAAACTTTTAATATTGTTGGTTGACTTGTGTTCCAGCTTGCCTCCAAGAGGACATCTGATATCCACCCTGGCAAGGGAGACAGAATCCTGCAGATCTGACTTCACAGATCACTGCTATATGTCACAGCAAGCTTCTCCCTCCTGGAGTCTGAAACTAGTCCTAAAGATGGCTACACGGAAGAAGGCAGGTGTTGGTTAATGCCTTTGACTTCAATTGAGCCTTTTTCCAAAGGATCGGTAATTCCTCAGGAACTGGTTGATTCCTCAATAGCAGCTTTAAAGTCTTTAAAGTTCAATGTTAGGCCCTTCCTTTTTCATGTATCTGTCCTCTGGCTTTTCAATATAACATCAAAATCTAGATGTGCTTATCAATACCAGTGTTAACTTCTGTTAGAGAATATATAGCTGGAGCTTAAACTCCAAGAGTTGAAATTACTTTATTACAGGCTTCCTAAATGGCTGTTATGTCCATCCGCTAACACATTCAGGTACCTTCCACCTTCTGCTGGAAATCTATAGCTTTGCCTGTTTCCACAGGACACAGACTATCCATTGTAGTCATGGGAAAAAATGTGGCTTTATATCAGTGGGCCTATGAACGATTATTATTTCCATTTTTGCTGACTACATATTTCAGAGGAAATAATCCTACAATGTGCTGAGTTTTTATAGGCTGATGTTCTGTGGTTTCAGCTCCCGCTGACTTATCTAAGCTCGAAATCTCTGGTTTAATAAAATCAGAGCTGCTAATTTCTTTCTTTTCCCCACCACATGTTCTGTGTGGGCCACAGAAGAGGAGAGGTGAATGCTGGGAAGCATTGGGATCCCTGGAATTGGAGTAACCTTCTCCGATGCAATTCTAAAGGCTAATTTACCCCTTTACTTTGTGAATTCATGCCTGTCCACCTGTGTGCTTACTTACCTCTGTGGCTATGATGCACTCATTCCTTTCTTCTGTTATCACAAAGACGGACTGGTACATTGAATCCCTCGGAGAGCATATCGCTGATATCCTACATTCTGGCTTTTCACTAAGGCAGGGCAGAGAGAAAAGAATGTTAGTTGACTACTAACAAGCCTGACACTCAAAATCTACCATGAATATGGAAAGGTGGAATGAGATAGCTGTGAAGGTGTGGGAGGGAAGTGCAGAGGATGAAGTTGCACATGTTCTATATGATGGCAGGACATTAGACTAGAGAAGTGGCAGTAAGGAATAGCTACTGTCTTCCTGTGCTTCTGCCCTGTCCAACCTAACAGCATGCTCCTCAGATCCCTCAGCGTAACGGCCACAAGCAGATCCCAGACAAGACTTTCAGTACATGTATCAGAAGACTGATGAGCCAGTGATTAGCTGCCCTTTTCTTTTTTTGAAAAAGAGTAGTTATTTTTACTCTATCATTCTCAGTAAGCAGATCATTTTGCCCTCTTAAGAAGCAGAATACTTATTTTTAATACTATATGCCTTAATTGTGGTTCCTCCACGATCTATTGAGGAAGGAAAACCACTTTTTACCTTCACCACTGACCTAGCCACTCCCATGCCCCTTCACAATACCTGTATTAGCAGCACCCTGCACAAACACTCAATTTAATTGACTTAGTTAAGGATACTGCTTGCCTGTGACACACATACTCCAGTATGAAGATTCCTGGCTTTGCTCTCATTTGTATGTTATCCTCTCGAGGTTTCTTTTTCCCCCCATATTTTCTTATCTGCTTCTAGACTGGTATGAAGATGAGAGGCCTTAAGAAAGACTAGAAGGAAGACTGCATTCTCACCTGTGTAGCCGGAGGGGAGACTTTTCTCCTAAACACTTTTCACTTTTGTAGTATTTATCTTCCTGTGTCCCTCTACTTGTCAGGTCTTTTACCAGATTGTAGTCCAGTTTATGATTCTTGGGTTTGTAGTTTGATTTCTCCAGTCCACAGTCCACTTCAAGGTCTTTATTTTTATTGGTGTTTTTGAGCTGGGAAGCTGGAATGAGATTGTCCTTCTGGAAGTCAGACAGGTTGTTCATCGTCTCCAAGTCCTGCTCTGGGTGCATCCTCATCTGCCTGATGACCATTGCAATCATGCAGAACAGTATGAGCAAAGCCACCAGCCCCACCCCCATGGATATAGCAATCCAGGGCACTGGTTTAGGAGGAAGCGTAACGGGCACTGAATAAACTGGCAATTCGCAACGGTTGCCCATGAAGCCAGAAGGACAGTAGCAGACAAAGTTGGCACTATAAAGTCCGCTGTAGCATGTGCCTCCATTCTCACATGGCCCAGAAGCACATTCATCTCTGGTTTTGATGTCACAGTTCCTGCCACTGTAGCCTGGCAAGCAAGTGCAGGTGTAATCGTTGATCAGGTCATGACAAGTTCCCCCATTGGAACATGGGTTTCTGGCACAATCATTGATGTTTATCTCACATTTCTGACCAGAGAAACCAGCCCGACAACGACACACACGAATCTGACCAAGGTAAAAGCAATTACCATCTGAGGGAAAAAAAGTGAAAAAAAGAAATAAAAATTAGTCTGCAATGCACTTCACTCAGAAACCTAAACCCCTCCCTGGTTGGCATTTTATACTATCTCAAGAAGAAGGAGGTTATCTTACAAAACAACTGCACATCTAAAAGTTCCTTCTAGTTCACCTAATTGTATCACCACGCCTTAAACATATGCCCCTTCTAAATATGTAATAAAGTCAATTTAATTTACTTAATTCTGCCATCTTTCCCATCACAAGATAAACCTTGTGCACTGTTTCATTGCACAGAAAATGCCAGTGAAAGCCCCCCGCCCAGCAACAGACTAAAATTAGGGTAGATGCAGAACACACTGGGGGAGAGGAACTAATATATTAGAGGAAGAGTAGAGGTCAGATTGGATTTCTATCACTTCTGCACTGAAAAGCACAAATGAGTCAGAGGCAGGAGATTTTTGGATAAAAAGACTCACCATTTGCACAGGGGTTGCTTGTGCACCTGTCTACTTTTTTTTCACAGTTTGACCCTGTGAAGCCGAAAGGGCAAACGCAAGTGTAGCTGGCCCCTTGTTCTTTTTCCAAGCACGTGCCACCATTAAAGCACGGAGAATCTATACACGTCAGAGCGCTGTGCTCACAGTGAGTGCCGTAGTAGCCAGGGGGGCACAGGCAGTGATAACCATTCTCCATATCCTGCAAAACACAACATTAGGCCGCTGTTATTTGATGGCACCACAGGATAGCTGCTTGCACACTTATTTTTGGTTGGCAGCGAGCGCTCTTCAGTCCCTTCTCATCCACACTCGGATGCGGCAAAAGCGACATTTGGAGTGTAAATAACTGCAGGCTGGACTATGAGGGATAGAGCTGTGAATCGGCCATACTCAGCGTGTAGGAGTAATCATGCAGCTATGCCAGCAGAGCAGATGCCGTTGTAGGGAGCCTACCAGCAGCTAGACAAAAATATTACTAACACCACTACTGTTTAATGGGATTCCCGAGGTCCTCCCAGAGCAGAATGGCATGTGTCAACCTACACAGCTGTGATCAGGCCATTTATCCTCGGTGTGAGAGCCCTTTTGCTCTTTACAAGGGCTTACATTGCTTTGCCATGGGGAAGTCGCACCACTTGGATCACAACAAAACTGTTTCTTCTTTCCAAGTGCTGTATGTCCAAGGCCTTGAGAGAAGGGAGCTAGGGTCTTGCGTCATTAGCTTTAATCTAAGCATGCATCAGATTACATCTGATATCTATAATCGATCAGTCTTTATCAACAGGTAGAATCAATCGTTGACTGGGGCTGAAAACACACTGAAACACTAGACTGCAGGAAACTAAAAATGCAGAACCCTGTTTCACAGAAAGTGTTTCAGCTGATTGCCCTCACATTGACTGACGCTACGCTCCCATGGCAAAAAAGCAGAAGTCTTCTTTTATTTGATATTAAAATACTGATTTAGCACATTTCTGTATGAACCTTGGTTTGAGAAGCTTGTTTTTTACAGATCTGCTCCCTCACCGACCTTGGATCTTGCCAAGCTCTCATAATGGCTGCCACAGAAACCTAAGGATCAGTTGACTGGTTCTAATCTAGATGATACATCTCCTCCTGTAACAGACTTCCTCCCCCGACACCTCTCGGGAAGGGTTCAGTATGATAGTTGTGAGCGTCAGTAATGAACCTGTGTACTATCGAATTCCCATTATGTTGTTACAGAACCATTTCTGAAAAGGTATCCTGCTTCACACAAAGACTTTACATTTAAAATGCCCTTACCGTGCAACTACCGCCATTCCTACAGGGATTGCTGTCACACTCACTGATCTCATGTTCGCAGTCAACACCGGTAAAGCCAGGTTTGCATGAACACGTATAGCTGCCCTGGCCAGTGTTCATGCAAGTCGCTCCATTTTTGCATGGTCTGTGGTGAGTGCAGTAGTTCAGATCTGCAAAGATACCCAGAGTTAGAAAAGACGTCTTTGACAGCTGGGAAAAGACATTCATACAAAAACACTTTAGTCAACAAAAAGAGACAGAATTTTCAGTGAAGTATTTTAATTGTGCTATCAATAGCAATATTGAAGATGGTTATCCAGGTTATTATCAGTAATAATCAGATGTTTCAGATTATCATCGATTTTAGGTATTTCTCTATGTCCATCACTATAATAGGTGAGCTCTCAATTTTGAAAGACCTGGCAAAAATTTAACTTTCTTAGTGCTTTGGTATACTTTCCCTTTTTTGTGTGCATAAACCCGTTGGCTGCAATGGGATTTAGATGCCAAGTTGGAAAACGTACTTTGTAAGCGTGTGTTCTCCGAAAAACATGCCACGGCACTATAGCCACTTTGTGTGCAACACGTCACATACTAAAACAGCGAGCCCCATCTTTAAGAGGTGTGCTCCAAGGCACATTCTGGGGAGGCAGGGAGGAAATAAAGATGTTTTGGCTTGGAGATTTAAACAAACACTAGAAATCTTCTATTGTTTATTTACCATGCTCTCTTGTTATGAATGTTAGTAGTTTAAACTGTCTAAATGCTCTGCCAAGCTTGACGGTCTTTTTTTTTCTTCCTTTAGAGACAGAGGTTAAGCACACAAGTTCATAGGACATAAGTAGAAAGTCTTTATTGTCTCTATAAATACCATAGAGTAATTGGAATACAACTGGTTAATAGATAACCACAAGCAGAAAAAAATCTGCAACTTCACTTTTCCTGCTTAGTTCAGACTTTGCCACCTTAATCCTACAACTGTCTTGAAAACACTTAGCTTGCTTTGAGCACTTAATGATCTCAGTGCCAGCAGTGCATATATGGCCTTGAGGACATGACTGCTCAGCTGGCTACGGTTCAGTGATTCAGTGGGTTGAATAGGTGGAAGTGGTCTGGTGTACCTTAAAATGGAACCTGTACTTTTCATTCTTGCTTACATGATTTTTCTCTCATGCTCCAGACTTATCACATGAGTTAACTTCCTTGTATGCAAAATAAGGAAGGTCCAAATGATGGTGTTTACCGCTGCTGGAAACTGTTTAGTAAATTGTTATAGTTGTGCAGGGAATAAGTTAAACTTAGCTTGAGCAGGCAGAAAACTTGCCTGTTCAACACTCATCTAGGTTGCTGGGTTTCTTCCCCAAGAGAAAAACTTTTTTTTTTCCCCAAGAGAAAAACTGCAGCTACCAGAACAGTTTGCTTGTTTTCAAACAAAACCACCACAAATACAAGAATTGGTATCTAAGACAGCGGTGGTATAAGCTGATGCCTGTGAACATGTCCCTTCCATGCAGAAAGTTAATTCTAGATCCAATGGGTCAGATTCCTTAGTCCGGCACTGAGGAGTAGAGCCTAGAGCCATGAGCACAACCTTCAGAACTAACCTTGATCACAGAAGAGGCCACCCCATCCTTCATCACATATGCACTGCCATTGTGTTTTACAAGTCCCGTGGCGGCAGCCTATATGGGGAATGCATTCATCACAGTAGCGGCCTTGCCAACCGGGACGACAGCTAAAAGAAAAGTCAAATTAAAACATTAATGACATGGAAAAGAGTTTAAGTTTCTGTTACAAGGTGACATTTTAACTGAAGTTCAGATTGCAATTGCCATCTACTCACATGCACTCTCCAGGCTTGTTGCAATATCCATTCTGTTCAGTACATCCAGACAGACAGATGGCTGTAAAGAGAACATAAAAAAGCAGAAATGTTTAGGTAAATACACACAGCACTACAGAATACACTTTTAAAAGGGCAAATGCCAGATTTTAAAAAACACTTTGAAAAACAGTTTTGCACTTTCAAAGCTTTGTTTTAAAAATTCTCGGTACGGGGAGTTCTGGAGCAGGAGGAAGTGAACAAGGAGAGGCAACGTTTGACAAGTTGTCCTTTAGTTTTTCTGTTTATACAACAAACATGAACTCTTGCAACTCTTGCTAGAAAAGGAGCAAGAGGAGGTGGCTTTGGCTTGTGTTAGTGAAAGACTGAAAAAACCCAGCAGGACCCCGAGCTCACCGTAAAGATTCCCACTACTACACCGCAACACCTGTCTCATTCTCCTCTGGCAGCAGCAACGGTGGAAGCATTTGTGTGGGCAAGCTGCTAGCATTTTAACTTGGAATAGATATCGCTGATTCAGGGATATCAGCCAAGATCCTTTCTCTGCTAGCTCACTCTTTGCTGCTAACGCTCACAGAGGTGAAGTGCAGCGTTGGTGGTTGCAGCCAAAGGGAGCAAAGTCCTCAGCGTGCAACTTTCTCTCTCCAGGCAGGAAAGGTCAACGTGAAAACATGGCCCCGGGTGCCTACTGGGTAACTGCGCACAATGCTTTGTTACAGCGTCGTTGAAGCCAACGTATTTTAAGGACTGATCGCAAAGACAGCTACCACAAGGGTCAGGCCAGCTTGGTGGAACTGGGCAAGGGGACATGTTTTTGGGACTCAGGTCCCTTCATCAAATAAGCTCTCCAATGCTTTGCGGGGGCTGCATTTCCTCAAAGGCCTCTTGGGCATCGCCCCTAGCCCACGCTAACACCCACGTAGTGTGGATCAGGGCCTAGGGAAGTCCAAGCGGGGCCATGCTCCTCAACATGCCGAGGCCTCCATGAGCTCCGCAGGCCCCGCCTGACGCCCACGAAGGCCCCAGGTCTGTCCCCGTCCCCGGGGGCACTTACGCTCGGTGCAGTACTCGCCGGTCCAGCCGGGCAGGCAGGCCAGGCTGCCGTCCGCCTCGCAGACGTAGTGTCCGAAACGGTCGTCGCGGCGTTTGCAGAGGCGGGAGCAGCTTTCGCCGTAGTAGTTCTCGCTGCAGACCACGCGGTAGGAGTAGCGCAGCTGGGTCAGCGGGCCGCTCTGCACGTCCTGCGACCAGTCCTCGCCCACCGCCAACGACCGCTGGATCGACATCTGGCTGATCAGCCAGTCCTCCGAGGGCGGCCGGGAGCCTGTGGGACAGCGGGACCCCACACCTGCGTCAGCGCCCGCCGGACACCGCCCACAAGGTCCCCCCGCCACCGCCATGAGAACTGCCCGCCCCGAGCGGTGGGGAACCCCCTGCCCCGCCGGAGGGGAGCGCAGCGAGGTCCCGCGCCCATATATATATACACATAGGTGTGTATGGAGATATATACGTGGGTAAGGGTATGCCCCGCGTGCAGAGCAGGAGCGCGAGCGCCGGCCGAGGGGGGCTCAGCGGAGGGGCCTTTGCAAGCGAGGGCTGCTGTGAAATATCCTTTTCCTCTTCGCTCGGAAAAACATCCCAAAGCCATTATTCCTTTCCAAAGGGCGGAATTCGAGCAAGGTGTAAAATACAGGAAAAGGCGGCCGGGGCTCGCTGGCAGCCTCCCGGCTTTCTCACCGCAGCCCGCCTCGCTTTCCCACGCCAAAAATAAACCGGAGGAAACGCAATTGTGTTGGAGATTAGGGCCGGGGCAGAATCAAAGCGGCCCCTGATGGATATCGTTGGGGGACCGGCTCCCGACAGTGGGATAAAGCGGCCCGGGGGTTAGATGGTATAAACAGCTGAGCCGGGGGCGGCCGTTAACCGTTTCGGGATGGGGGGGGGAAGCGCGAAACGGGAAGGGGGGGGCGCGAGGGGCTCTCCCGCCGCCGCGAGGGCGCCCCCTGGCGGCGGCGGCGCGCGCGGCCGTAGTCACCTTCCGGCAGGTAGTTGGCGGGCGCGTGCCAGGCCTGGATGATGAGGGAGAAGGTGCCCTGCGGGAAGGGGGGGGACAAAGGGGGGGGACAAAGGGGGGGGGACAAAGGGGGGGGGACAAAGGGGGGGGGACAAAGGGGGAGAAACCAGCGTCAGTCTAGCGCCCCGGCACCCGCCCCACTCCCCTGCCACGCCCTGCCCCGCTCCTGCCACACCGTGCCCCGCCGCCCGCCACCGGCCCCTCTCCCCGCGGCTACGCGCTCCCCCCCCCCCCCCCCCCCCCCGCTTTTATTTCTCTTAATAACATTTATTCTCCCAGGTGCTTCTGGGCTGGATGCGCTTTTTCATCGCCTTTTTTTTTTTTTTTTAATTTTTAAAGGAAGTTCTGGAAATAAATCTACCGGCGAAAGCAGCGTGTTTACGTGAGGGCGGGCAGCGCCCTGCGGCTGCCCTGCCCCCGCCGCCCTCCTGCCCCGCCACCGCCACCGGGATTAAAGCGGGATCTCACCGGCCACGTGAAGTTAAAGGGCAACTTAATGGGGCTGTCAAATCTCTCCGTATCCTTGATGCTGAAGGAGTTTATTCCCAGAACCGGGGTGATGATGCTGCCGAAAGTGCAGGAGCCCGGGGAGACCACTGCCTGAAAATGCTTCAAGCACACGCGAAAGAAGGTCCTGCAGTGGGGGGAGCAGGGCTTCCCGCTGGCCAGGGACCCGTGGCTGTTCACGAATTCGTGCAGCTCCAGCTGGAAGACGCCAGAGCCGGACACCCTCTGCACAAAGGGGAGACACACAAAATAGCCAAATCAGACCTTACCCCGGCTTTGCCATGCAAACTTGCTTCCATCACCCACTTTACATTTCGCGAACCCTTTTTTTTTTTTTTTTTGCGGTGTGCGATTACCTGCTGCAAAATCATTAACAGAAACGTCAAGCCAAAGATGCGCAAGGCTGTCATCCTTGTGTTATTCAAGCTTCCCAGTTCTTAGTGGGCTTAATTTTCCTCCTGTATTCCTCAAATGGTCCAAAGCAAGCGCTTCTGGGTCGAGGGAGAAAAGAGAGGCGTCACGGCGATCCTCCTGGAGCAACCTGCTCTTCCAAATATTCCCCGAGCACCAGCCGAAATCGGAAGGTAAAATCCAGGTGTCGATCCGTCCCTCTTCTGGGAATTAATCCTGCAGCCAACCGCCGACCTCTGATCGCTGTCGTCGCCTTTATAAACTCCAAAGCCGGGTGGGTTTGGTGAGAGACGCGGAGGGGAGTGCTTAGTGTGGAACCGCTCCTCCTTTAACCGGTGCTAACAGCGCTCAGTAAATGGAAAACTTGCTTCCCTTCGAGCTGTTTATATAGTTGCCTCGCATCCTCGCAAGCTCATTATGTAAACTGTCAGTCAGACTCACGGGCGATCCCTCCCCTTTTCCATCTTTCCTTTCTGGAAAAAAAAAAAAAAAAAAAAAAAAAAGAACCAAATGTTGCGGAGAGCCCTCATATCCAGAATTAATACCCTGCCGCCGCTGCCGCGCTGCCCGCCGAGGAGCCGAGCTGATTACGAACAAGCCCAGCATCTGTTGAGATATTTACGGCGCTCGCTCGGGGAGAGTTCCCTCGAAAATCCACAGAGCAGCTTTCCACAGCGCCCCGGCAATAGGGGAGGGAATGTTTAAAAAGCACCTTTCTTAGTTTGTTTGTCTGCTTTTTTACCCCCCTTCCCGACCTCCACGGGTGCCCCCGCGTCCCGGGGCGGCGGGACGGGGCCGGCGGGCAGGAGTTGCCCTGCCCGGCGAGAAAATAAAACTAAAAGTAAAAGGGTGCTTCGGACACCCGGGACGGCCCCGCCGCCGGCTCCGGGGCGCAGCGGCTCCCTCCGGGGGCAACCGTGCCGCAGGCCCGGCGTTATTGCCCACCGCGGTAACGGCGGTGCCCGAACCCCACCGAGGACGGGGGGGCGAGCGGGGGCAGGGAGGCGGCCACGGCGGGGGCTTGCAGGCGCTCGGTCACCCTCCCGAGATGGGGGTGGCCCAGGTCGGCGGCGGGGACGGAGCGCGGCTTTGCTGCTGCTGCCGCCCCGGCCCCCAAAACCCCGGGCAAGGGGGAGACTCGGGGGCTTGCAGGCGAGGGGGGGGCCTCGCCGAGGTGCCGGGCAGCGGTCTGGCGTGTGCCAGCAAAGCCCTTGGCCTGATTGCAGCCTGCGCTTATTGTTGGGTCGCGTGTCCCTCATTAAAGCCAAGCACAGAGAAGGCCTTTCATGTGGCTTTTTATTTCAGCTTGTTAAATGGATGGGAGGCCGGGGGGGGGGGGGGGGGGGAAGGGAGAGATAAACCTTCAGCTGTATGATAATGAGGTCTTGCCACCTTTATGCCAGCGCTCGGCTCGCAAGGCTGCGGACCTTTCCGGCGTGGATCACCTGGGGAGCAGCTCCCTGAAAGTCGCCCTTCAACCTCTGTGCTCGCCCAAAGGGTCGTTCCTTGCGGCGTTAATTCCTCAGTCCGGTCCATTTCGGGGGGGGGGGGGGGGAATAAAAAAGGAAAACCGAGGATCTGGCTTGTTTGGAGGCGAGGCAGCATGGGCAGGGCGCACCCCGGCTAAACTTCCCTGGCTTCCCCCTAAATTTTCACCAAAACGGCGGCTTTTCCTGGAAGCCAGCTTTGGGCCGGGATGGGGTTTGGGGTTAAGGCCCGCTATGGGGGGGCACGGCGTGGCTCCCGCGGAGAAATAGCTGAGCTTCCCGCGGGGAAAAGCCACGGACACGGCCGCCGCCGTAACCTGTGCCATGGCACCAACGCGCGTGGGTGTGGGCGGGTTTGGGGGCAGGCCAGGAATCGGGGGCGCCGCCAAAAGGGGATTAAAACTTCTCCTGGTCCCCGCTGCGCCCGGGAAAGACGGAGCCGAGATGGGGGGGGGGGGGGGGAGCACAAGCGCTGGCGATGTCGGGGAGCTGCACCCGGGGCCGGGCGCCCTCGGCTTGGCTCCGTCGGGAGCGGCCCGGCTGTCGCCTGGGGGGTGCGTGTTCGCGCGTGTACGTGGCCTCGGTGGGCACGGCTGGGAGCCGTGTCCGTGATGGAGATAAACCGCAAGGCAGAGGCACAGGCGAGGAGCTCTTTTGTCTCGGCCTCGTAAACAAGTGGGAAGGAGGAATGTGTCGCCGCTGATGAACTCGGAATTTTGCAGCGATCCGCCCGGCCAGATCCCGGCTTTACCAGCAGCAGCGTCAACTGTCAAAATCAAATCTGATGCTAATAGCTTCGGTACTAAATAAAATGAGAGGCCAGATAACATCAGTGCTTGATAAATGGTAATGAGTGTCTAACCTAGGGGAACAGAAGGGCTGTGGGGCTCTTTAATTCAGTATTGAAAGGCTAGCTGGGTACTGCAGGCTCTAGCAGATGTTAGTATGTGTGTGTTTTGATTTTTGACTTGTATTGGACGTTTATTAGGCTAACCAGAGCCACCCCACGCATGGCCACTTGGTCCAGGCACCATCTGGCACAAGCAGGGCGGCGTGCAAGAATAGGCCCTCGCTTTGGTGCTGAGGATCCACGGGCAGCATCTACCATATGGACCCGGAGCTAATGTAGGTTAAAGCAAGACAAGCTGATCTCTGCTTTTCACAGCTCCGCCAAACCTCTCTGCCATCCTGGCGGCGAGCACCTTGGCGGCTGGGGAAGCGCTCCCACCTCCGCCTTCCCCCCCAAACCTGACGAGAGGGGTGCAGGCCCCCCCAAGCTCTCCCCAGCCCGCTCAGCACCCCTTGGGCGGCTGCTGTTTTTCGAGTCAAACTTTGCACCTTGTTGCGCTTGGTCTTGGCAGGAGCAGAAGTGGCTCCAGCTCCCCACGTGTCGTCGTCGTCCGTCCTCCCCCCCCCCCCCCCCAAATATTTTCAGAAGCTCGAGTGAGCGGTGCAAAACAGACGTAAAAATCCTCCTCGAAACTCCAGGGCATTATTTTGATTGCAGCTATAAAAAGAGCCCGTAATAAAATAATAACCGGGGAATATAATAAACCACCTGCTGCATGTTGACACACACGCACACGGAGTTCAGATTAAAAAAAAAAAAAAAAAGTTGCATTAATAGCATCGAACAGCTGAGCCTGAAAGTCGACGGAGAGCGGACTAGAAGCGCAGCTCCTGCAAACTCCGACCCGTCCCCACCGCGCCGTCCCGGGTCACTTCGGAGAGCGACAGCGCAGCGACCTCCCGCAGGAGCCCCGGCTCATTTCGGGGGGTACATGCCCTCGGGGCGGGGGGGAGCCGAGCCCGCAGAGCCCCTGACTTTGCCGAGGGGCAGCGGTGGGGTGCCCGCAGGCCCCGCCGGGGTGCCGGGCAGTGCCCGGTGTCCCGCCGGCTCCCCAGACCTTCCACCCCCTGCTCCCCATCTCTGCAGCTCGTTTACTCGAGGGCAGGGACCTTTCTCCTACTACCCCCCCCCCCCCCCCCCCTTTCGCGCCCCATTTGCTGCCGGTTTATCTCCAGGCTGGCCCGGCTCAGCATACGCGTGGCCAGGCCAAACGCATCTCGCTAACGAGACAACGTTAATTAATTCCGGGCGGGTGAAAGTTGCCAGCCTGCCCAAGCCTTCCCTCCCGCCGAGCCCCGTGCCAGGCTGCCCTCCGTTCCCGGGGGGGGGCGTCCAGCGCTCCTTCCCACCCCCCCGGGGTGTGCCCGAGCCCCCCACGGCGCCTTCCTGCCACCCGTGTCCCGCTGCTCTCAGGCTGCGGGCCCCGCGAAGGCGCGGAGAGGGGGAGGTGGGGGGCTGCGAAGGGCTCGGTGTGGCCCGCACAGACCCAGCCAGGAACGCCTGCACCGCGCCCCCCGCCATCAGCCCCCTTTTTCTCTCTCTCTGATAGCTCCGTATTTTCGCACCTGCCCGCCCGACCCACGGGGGAAGTTCCTTTCCCGCGGGGGTGGGTCTGTGCGTGAGGGGCTCCCGGTAACGTCGTAGCCACCGGGGGCTTCCTACAGGGCTTCTGCTGGGCTGCTTTCCAGGTCCTGCAGCTCCGGAGCAGCAGTGCTGGTGGCCTGCCTGGTGCTCCGGCCACGCCGCGGTGTCACGCGGGATTTTTTGGAAGGGGACCCGCCGGAGCTGGAGCCTGCTCCTGCCCCCCCCCCGCTGTGCCGGGTGCCCCAGGCTGTCCCCTAAGGCAGCACGAAGCCCCAGCCAGGCTGGCCTGGCTCCCCGGCCTGCTCAAGCTCGGCTGGGAGGGTGTCCCGCCTCTTCCCCACCCCCCGAACCTGGGGGGAAGCCCCCGCGGCCCCAGCCCCCCCCTGTGCCGTGGGGAGCGGTGCGGATGCCCGGGCCCCCGCGGGGGCATCCCCACTCACGCCCCGCACCCCCATCCGCCTCCTCCTTCTCCGCACTCCGCGGATCGGGGCGGGGAGCGCCCTCCGTGCCCCGCAGCCGCCTTTCCCAGGGAGCCGGCCCCCCTTTCCCCCCGGGACCGTGAGCTGCGGGGCGCCGAGAAACCCCTCGCAAAGGGGCTGCTCGCCAAGCCCAGAGCCCGCGGGCCGCTCCGCGCTTCGTCAGGTTCGTCGTAAGGGTTTTGCCGGTACGCGCCGGGTGTTTTATTATGCACCTTGCGCGCCCTTCTCGGTAGCGCTTCTCCTTTCTGCCTCTGAGTTTTGGGGCTGGCCCCGCTGGTCGCCTGTTTGATCCCTTAGTTAGCCGCTCGCCCGTTTATTCAGTGCTCGCCAGCCCTTCCACGTGCACAGCCCCACTTTGTGAGCCGGATTCCCCGACGGCTTTTAAAGCCCTTAGCTAGAAAGTTGAGCATCGATTTGGTGCTGACACATACCGAGAGCCTCTAAATAAAAAATAAAAAAAAAAAAGGAAAAGAAAAGGAAAGAAAAGGAAAGAAAAGGAAAGAAAGGAAAAGAGAAAAGACAGGAAAAGACAGGAAAAGAAAGGAAAAGACAGGAAAAGAAAGGAAAAGGAAAGAAAGGGGAAAGGAAAGGAAAGGAAAATGAAAGAGAAAAGATAAAAAGAAAATGAAAGAGAAAAGAAAAGGAAAAGAGAAAAGGAAAAGGGAAAAGAAAAGGAAAAGGGAAAAGAAAAGGAAAAGAGAAAAGGAAAAGAGACTAAAGAAAAGGAAAAGAGAAAAAAGGAAAAGAGAGTAAAGAAAAGGAAAAGAGAAAAGGAAGAGAGAAAAGAAAATGAAAAGAGAGAAAAGGAAAAGAGTAAAGAAAAGGAAGAGAGAAAAGAAAAGAAAAGAAAAGAAAAGAAAAGAAAAGAAAAGAAAAGAAAAGAAAAGAAAAGAAAAGAAAAGAAAAGAGAAAAATCCCCCTTGCTTGTTTTGTTTCTGCCTAAATGTCCATAGCGCGGAGCATCCCTCCAGGGAGCGCCGCTCCGAGGGGTGTTAATGTGGTCGATTTGGGGTACAAATGTTTGGAAATGTTTCCCGATTTGCACAGAAGGAGGGGGGATTTGCAAACTGTTGCTGCCACATGGCTCCTCCAGCCTGCCCATTCTCATTGTAATGAGCCCGGCGCGTGCCTCATCATCTGCCGCGCGGGCGCTCGCCACGGGCCGCCCGGCCACGCCGCGGGACCACTGCGGCCGCCCCCGCGCCCCCCACGCAGCGTCACGCACCCGCGCGGCGCCGGGACCCCGCGGCGGCGGCACACGGAGCGCGGGGAGACCGGAGGCAGTCGCCCCCCCGCCGCCGCCCTCGCTCCCCCCGGCGGCGACGGGCCCGGGCTGGGCTGCGCCCCCAGCTCCCCACTGCCCGCCCGCCGCTCCCCGCTCCCCCTTCGCCCTTTGTCGCTCCGCGCCCAGCCCATAAAAATAAGAACATTTCTATTAAAGGCTATAACGATCACTATTGAGCCTCTCGCTACAAATCGATGGCTTCTTTTCCATACAAATGCCTGCTTACGCCTTTATGTTCTCCATCTGTTTGTAGCTAACACCTGCCATTCAATAAATCGATTTGGCCATTTAATGTAACAGCTTCCCGGGACATTTCTTCATGCCAGATGCCACAGCAGCTCCAAACCTCAGCGCCCCACCAGCACAGCCGCCCAGCCTGGGGCTTTGCCGCCGCAGAAACCCTCTGCCAGGGCACGGAGCGGAGCTGGGAAGTAAAGAGAACGTTTAAAAGTGCTTTTTTAAAAAAAAAAAAAATATATATTCTGAACACTAACCCCACCAATCTCACCTTCTTCTTCCATGCTGCGGTTTCTGAGCACCTGGGGAGCCACGTCCCGGCTGCCCCACAGCCCACGGGCAGGTGTACACGTGGCGCCGGGTCACAAGCATCGAAGCAGTTTGTGACATTCTTGGTTCCCTTTTATTTTACTCACCGACAAATACTTTGCATGTTTTAAGGGATTTCGTGTTTTAAGGACACAAAGACACTCTGCCCGCATGGTCTATCACCCCACTGCATGGGGCAAAGCTGCCTTGGGCCTCCCTTACTGGGACCTTGTGGGATGAGGGGCCTCATCCTTCTACTTGCTTTGGGGCGGGGCAGCCCTACTTGAGGGGTCACTTTGCTGGGCCTCTGAGCTGCAGCAATGCCGCGGTCCCTGGCAGGAAGAGCAAAGAGAGGTGGGTGCTGGCCCATGGGCTGCTCTGCCCCGTGCCGGGGCAAGCCTCCGTCTTCCCTTTGGCTACGCCCCAACGCGCTCCACGCTGAGCTGGGCTGAGGGAGAAAGGTGGATCTCTCTAGGCATCACCCTGCAGGTCTCAGGGGAGGGAAAACAGCATGGCTGGAGACATGAGAAAGAGGAGTGAGTAATACAGCACAGGGAAGTTACAGGGCAGTTTCCTCGCGGAGGAAGGGAGCAGCTCCGGGCTGGCCAAGTTCCTCTGGAGGAGGCGATTTCAGTACTGCTGGGATTTTATTTGACTGCATTTATTGTATAATTTACTGTGCTGGGAGTGCCTAGAGCCTTTGAAGGGTGCCTTTGACAGGCACCTTTACTGCTCTAAATCTGAATAAATCCATAAAATGAAACATGTAATGCAAAAAACCAGTTATAGTTATGTACATATTTCAGTTATGTGGGTCTGTTTCTTTCTTAATTAGTTCAGTGCAGGCCATGGATACCATTTGCAACTGCACCTGGCTGTAGAAGCCTGATTTCCTTTGAAAGTCAGCAAGAAAGTTGTGTGGTCATTTGGCACTTTCACCTGAGATAGCCTGATAAAATTGGAATTTCTCATAAAAAACACCCCTGGAAGCTATGGCTGGAACTGAGAATGGGTACCTGGGAGACGACCAAATATTCCTCTTTTTTTGAACTTCAGAGTTGTGGGTGAGATTGGCAGGGAAGAGTTGGAGAGGATGGAGATGTCTCACTCGGAGCAGAGGTTCCCACGTTTTTGTTCATATACAAGTCATGTATGGGTCAGCGTTCATGGATGTGACACTGGCCTGAAGCAGCATAACAAAACAAGTACAGGCTGGCTTCTTAAAGGGGAAAAATTCCCTCTGCGCTCTCCATAGTAAATGTCCCATGGGCCAGGCTTTGGGAACTCCTGCATCAGAAGGTCTGTGTCTTCAAACAGATGGCCGGGCAGCCCTTGGCTACTTAGAATATGTTTGGGGCTATATTATATAGCACTGAGTAAAGAGATCTGTCACAGAAAAACAGTAAAAGGCAGTTTTAACCCTTCCCCCGGGGAGTAGCGTGGATCCACGCTCCGCCTTTGTGACCAGTCCCTCCTCTCCCGTCCCCCATACCGAGCCCACGGGATGTTTGGTAGGGGCCCAGCATTGTGGCGCTCGCTTCAGAAAATTGGAGGAAGAAGCCTCAGGCCTCTGGCATGTGAGATTTGGCAGAGCAAACCCCGGAGTCAGGCGTGTACGGCCTCGGTGCAGCCACTGTGCAGGGCAGGAGGGAGAGGGGAGCGGAAGGGAGACTTTGGGAAGCACTTCTGGAGTGGCCGGAGGTGCATGGCATCCAACCCTGCACCCAGTGGAGGTCGATGACACGCTGTCACCCTGGTGGCATCTACCTGCTCTGCGCTGGTCCCTCGTAGCAGCGGGTGTGCTGCCATCAGGCGTGGTGGCTGCACCAGGCTCTTGCTGAGCTCTTCTGCTTTTCTCGCTCTCCTGGTAGCCCGGCATTGGGCAGAAGCTGTTGCATGACCAGGACTGAATTTCTGGAGAGATGTGGAGGCCACCCCTGGCAGGAGAAGGTCTGTGGGACTCAGGGCTGAGTTGCACCTGCTTGTGCACCCAAATAAGCCGCAGCAAGGCAGTTGTAACTTATCAGAGCTGCACACTGGTAAAAGTTAAAGGTATTTAAAATACAGCTGGCCACTTCAGTAAGAAATCCATTTTAAAATCCCTTCACTGGAGATAAAACTTGCTAATGACTGAAGAGAGAGAAAGACCATCCTGACATTTTATCCATAGCATTTATATTTATTTCTAGTAAAAAAGATTTTAACCAGGACCAGCTGCTTCCACAGCCCATCAAAAGCAATCCTAGATTGTCCAGATGGAGTCACTCAAGACAGAGACATGAGCAAGGGCTGCCACCGGCTCCAGGATTTCTGGGTTTGTCCTATTTTAAGAAGATCTCACATCCTGCAAACACTGCTTATGGGAAATGATTGGATGCAGAAATCCTAGTGGGGGCCCATGAGGCAGCCTCATGTAGAGATGTGGCAATGTGGCATGCTGACATTTTGACATAACGTGGTGATGATTTTATGCTAGCATCAGCCCTCCAAGAGGAAAGTAAATATGTGACATATTGTTCAGGGAAACAAAACAAACCAGACAATGAGGTCCTGTGCCCAGTGACTGATGTAGCCTCTGCAGGCCCATGCAAAACCTCTTTTCCTTTGTGATCTGGGGATGCTGGGAAAATGAGTGCATCAGGGTATCCAATACCCATCCCTGGCCCATCCAGCCCTCCTCGCTTTTTGTCTTTGTGTGCGGCCATGCAGGGAGCAAACACAGAGCACCCGCTGCGTTTCTATTGTTTCTCCTGTCTAATGGCCCTACTTAGCCATGGAGGAGCGGGATGGATTTGCGCCTTGCGCACATTGTTCTTGGGGTTCAAAAGAATACTTAAACTAGAGCAGTAGTTAGTATGACAATGGAATAGAAATGAACATTCACTCCAGTGGCTGTGGATGGCACAGAGGCTTAGATAATGCGACAAGGGAGAAGAAAATTAATGAATCTGTCTGTCTGTCTGTTGACCCATCAACATAAATATCTTGTCAGTCATATGTGACAGCAGATCTAGTTGGCTGGTAAGAGCTATGTTTGCCCAGGCTCCCAGCTGTATTCTTTAAATCAAAAGTTTCATCAGGTAATTTAGCAGACTGAAGAAAGCTGGTACTTGACCACATAGTGAGCCCCAAATGGATGAGCAATAAACGCTTCATCTGTGAGTGTTAAATGATGCAAAACAATGGTATGCTGGGGCACTGGTACCGACTTCTTCCTTCCACTCCGTGCCCATGGATGGTCGATGCTCCTTCACAGCCTACACAGGAGCCTTCCTCAAGCTGAGCAACTGTGGGGACACCTCGTTGGGCTTTTTAATGCTCTTAGATAGGTCTGTGCTGCCACTCGTAGCCAGCAGGGAGGGACCAAGACGTCTTCTGTCGCTGGTGCCCTTTGTCAGAGGCTGCTTAAGGGGAACAACCACGAAAGTCTCCCTAGGTGACCAGATCACCTGTGGGAGGGCAGACAGCAGCATCCGTCTCATCCTGGAGAGGATGTAGTTGTTACGATGGAGCCATTAAACTGTTGGGTAAGGCTGATATACTGCTTTGTTTAAAAGCCTGGGGTGAGGCATGGGCCCATTCTGTGTGGTTCTTCCTGTACGTACATACACAAACCCAGGGTGGGAAACCCTTCTTCTCAGAGCTTAGGATGAGATTTGTCTCATCCTACTTCAACCATGTAATGGGTATATAGGTTACATTAATTATCTACATCTCCTCTTGAGTCAACAGTGAGAGATGGGACCATATTGCTCATCCTGGGAGGGGGACTCTGTGCGAGACAGGATGAATTATCATCTGCAGAAACCCTTCTCTCTCCGTTGACTCCAGAGGGACCTGCATGACTGGATCAGGTGAGACCCCTGATTTTTAGAAAGCTAAAGCCAGGTGAGATTAATCCCTTCTTTAATGTGTGAGTAGAGCAGGGACAATGTGATTTGGGAACAAAGGTTGATGTCTCAGCATCAGCCACTGGCCAGTTTTTGGGATGCCTGTCTGACTGAGATTAGGATCGGGGGTGTCCCAGTTCTGGGAAGAACACAATCCTTGTGACAAAACTTGCAGAACCAGATACAAGGTATAAAGAAATACAGCCTCATAGGTCATTTGCATTCTGACACTCTTTCTATTGAAACCTTCCTTATGTTGTAGCAGGAAACCTGAGTAAAAGGCATTGCTACAACCCAGGAATGGTGCAAAATGGGATATCTGGATTAAGCCAGAAGTCTGTACCACAGTTGTGATGCTAATGGATTAATTGGTAAAATCAGGTTGTGCACTGGGGATTGGATTTTGAGCACCCTTTCAACTCTGGGAGAAGGAGAGTCTAATGCAAGATTCTGTTTTAGGCCTATTGTGAACAAAATCCGGAGCACTGTGGCAAAGGTAGAGGTAGGAGTGTCTCGAGTGACATATATCACAACTAATGAACTCTTTGTAGGTTACAAAGCATTTCCATCTTATTGTTCATACATTCAGAATGCTCCAAAATAGATATTGCGATGAATCAATAGCTTTTAAAATATGTCTGGGTTTTATTAATTCATTAGGGGATCTCATAGTTAACCCTTGAATAATCAGCTTAAAAACAGAAGGCAGATTTACTGGCATACGGTTTTACATGGACATTTTGCTGCTCAAATGCCAAGATACATAACAATTTAGATGTCCAGTGTATTTATTATCTAGGATCTTGCAGAGGCTTTGGCCTTCAGTCTTGAAACATACACAGTGACATCTCAAGTCTTTGGAGAATATCACCAAACTGGGATGCTCTATCTCATGTACTGGGAAACATTTTATTCTGTTCATGATGAATTGTCCAGTGAATGCACTTTACACAATATATTGTACAACTGCTTATTTTGGTGACTGCTTGTTTTCCCGTTTAAGAGTTTTGGCCACATTTTCATGTTGTGTTTCATTTCATGCTTGCTGCAGCCCCCCTGCGGATGAGTGCTGCTTCTTGTCTCATTTTAGAAACAATTCACAGCTGATTAATTTCTGCTAACTCTTCAAATTGATGAAAACAGTGAGCATTCATTTGCAAGGACTTATTCCAGCTTTAAAGTATTCCTACATGTAGGTTTTTTATTTGAGATTTTTGGCAAGGCCTGTGTGATCCTTTTTCCTGGTCATTTCCCATACCTTCTCCCATCAGACGTAGTAGCAGGAGTTACAACAGGAGGGTAGTCTATGTCCTGTGGCCTTGAATTTAACCACCACGATATCTGCTTTTTCTCAGACCAAGTGAGGATGACAGGGCAGAAAAATCACCAGGGACAGCTTCCCCTACGTTAGCTCTCCAGCAGTGACTGCCACCAGTGGAGCTCTAGCAGGGAAGCAATGACAGAAGATGCTGGAGATAAAAGTCTGGCAGGGATACGACTGCTAGTGCAAATTTTGCTTGCTCCCTCCTGCCTGCTCTTCTTGCCTGGGGGGGACCCAACTCACTGGTACACTTAGGACGGGTAGCACAGGAGCCATATAATCCCACAAAATAGCCTCTCTGATAGACTTGTTTTAAAACATCTCTTCATCCTGCAAACAGTGGGGAAATGATTAAAGATAGGAAATGTATCCACCTGCTAATGTACTTCTGTGGTTATCATGAGGCTCTTAATGAAGGTGGCATCCCTATGCTCACCTGAGGCAAGGCAGCCCTGCCAAGAAGCTCTTCCTAAACCCGCATGCAGGTGTTCCTTGTGATGGAAAATGCTGCACTGACCTGAAGTCTGTTGTGAGCCAGTGCTATAGCAGGATAAGAGTGGTGAGCTGGAGAGAGACAAGATGTGTGGCAGGAAAGAATTTTATCCTTGGTTTCAGGTTGGTACAGTTTTGCTTGGAGTTTGTAGTCTGAGGGATTGTGGGATGTGCTGGAGGTTTAAGGGGACAATAAGCACTGGATAGGTAAGGTGATGTTGCTTGTAAAGATCTCAGCATAAAGAATGAAGAAAAGCTGAAAAAGGACATAAGAATAGAAGAAAAGGAGAAAAAGTATGTAGATACTTTCCTTGTGTAGTGTGGAGAAGGAGGTGGAACAGAGGGCAGGGGGCTGGGTCTAAAGAGGTGCCTAGGAAGTCTGCTTTAGCACACAGACCTACGATCTCCTGGACATGGGTCTGATTGTGTCTCCTGGACATCTGTTCTTCTGAAGGCAACAGTTTAGGAAAAAAAATGACCAGCAGCTGCATGCCTCTGCTGTGCATTGGTTGGCATCAGTTCTCAGAACAGGTTATTAGCTCTGACTCTTGTTTCCCTTCTTATTTACCAGATAGGGAAATCAGTGAAATCAAGCTCAATCTTAAAATTGCTATTCACACTACTTTCATTCATATGACTTGCAATAACTGCACAGTCATTCAGAGGCAGCTAGCCAGGGTGATTAGAAGATTCATAGAAATCACCATACTCTGAGTGACTGCAGCCTGGATGAGGAAATACCAACAAAAGCTGCTGTACAAGTACAATACTTAAAGAACAGGACCTTTCTTAGCAAAACATAGCAATGATCACAATATGGTTGAAGTTTCTGGTGTATCAATACCAAAGTGGTTTCAGCTCACTCCTAAAATAACAGAGATTGATAAGTTTTGTTGCTTAGAAATCGGCTGAAGAGTCTAAGCCTTGTATTGCTGTGGACTCCAAAGCACCTCTAACACCAGGCTCAGTACTGCCGTATTTTTTGTAGTCTTTTTGTTCAGATCTTAACTAGCCTGGAAATATGCTGCCCTTAATCCTATCGGATACTGTTAAACCAATGAAAGCAGCCACCAAATTCTATGTCAGTGGGTCATAGTTCAGACCAGGTTCCTCTTATTCCCCAAACTCCTTCTTCTTGAATTCTGTGCTGCTGGGAGATTTTGGACATGCAGCTTTACAGGCTGATACTTTCTCTTACTAATGGATCCACTAGAGCACAAGCAGCAGTGGTGGAAGCTATTCTGTGCTGCTCATCTAATGTTCCTTCATGCCTATGTGGATGGGTAGCCAGCAGCGTTAGAAACTTTGTACTACACCCATCAGAAAAGGTGGTTTTGCAGGCTTTGCGTGTGGATCGATACCCACTGGCAGTGAGGCAGAAACCATCCAATTCATTGTATGCAAGATGGGAAGTATGTATAGATGGCAGTGACTATTGGTCACTAACACGTTGGGTGGTGACCTGGAGCGCAGCCACAAGTCACAGCTGGTTTCCTGAGCCAGCAGGCCCTGCTGGTGATTTTGCCAGAGACTGCTGCATTGCTGATTTCCAGCAGTGGTTAAGCTTAGGGGTTGTATTCTGGAAAGCCTTAAGGTCGGGTGAAACGTGGAGCTATCAGCTGCTAACAGATGAAAGTGAATTTACATTACTTTGGCCTAAAGGTTAGTAAGTCACAGAAGTCATTGCTGTGTAGAAGTCCTTGAAATTCAGAGTGCAAAATTTTCAGCCATACATGGTAAAGTCACATAGGGATGGTCAGAAGATACCCGACTCTCTTCTGTTCCAGAGTTGTTATCTCTATCCTGGCCTAATGCAGTGCCACAGTAATGGGAAGACTTCCCTTGGCTGAGCTCAGGGCAGTGTTCCCCATCAGCATTTGCCCCATTAGATCCTATTATTTTCCTCCATCTAGGTGAGATCTTACTGTGTTTGGGTGCTGGACAGCCACTGCCTGCTATTGGGACATCTGCAGAGGTAGGGCATTTGGGCAATAGGGAACAGAGCAGCACCAAGCAAGGTATAAGCCCAATTCAAACATGAAAGTCAGGATCAATGTTTTGCATTGATCAGAGGGGTTTTTTTTGAGGTTTGGAAGAAGTTTTCCATAGGGACCTAGCTCTCCAGTGGCTGTGAGTGAGTGCTGAAAGCTAGTCTGGCAAAGGAAGGTATTTCTGTGGAGATGAGATGGCAGCTGACTATTTGTGACAGTTCTTTATCAGGAAAACAGCTCACAAATCAGAGATAACTAATGTCTGAAAACTCTGGGATGAATGACTGCTTTGCTGTGTCGATTTCCCTGGAAATTGGGTGTGTGGACATGTGGGAGTGTGCATGCTAGTGCTCAGGTGAGGTTTCTTGATTAGACCTATTTTTAATGTATGCTTTCTCCCCAAACCAGGGAGTTGCTTTAATCAATTGTCAGTGTCCTGGTTTGAGGGAGTGGCTCAAACCATGACACAGAGGTTCATAGATACGTGACAATTTCTGTGGAGTTTGGTTGTGAGCTTGCTGGTAGCACCTAACACTGAGTCTGTCTGTTCTCAATGATCTCTCACTCCAAATGCATGCAGAGAACCCTCATCACATCGACGCCGTGTACGCATCCACACTGAAAACTCGCTGCTCTTCTAGGATGCTACTGGATACTGCATGGTTAAAAGACCTTCCCTTGCTCTGTGCATAGGCAGGGCCTGAATCCCAGGTGACATTTGATGGCCCCATGTTATGTGGAAGGTGGTCACTTCTACCCACTGAATCTGTGAAGCTCTCAATAGACCAAGCTTTCTCATGCTTGGTGTCATTTTCACACCTCCCTTTGTGAATAGGCAGGTGGAATGTCAGAAGATTTTCGGACAGGAATTGGGGATGAAACTCAACTGCCCTCAATTCGGATTGGCACAGGGCTCTGGTCTCTCCATCTGTAGGAAAGGGACAGGAAAGGGCCACAAAATGTTTGAGGACACAGAGTGGCGGCTCTATCCTCATCTACCAGTGGTTGGATGAGGGACCTGTGAGAACACGCACTCTACCAGATCCAAAGACAAGGCTTGAACAATGCAGTTACTGGCAATATATATGACCTTGGACTGATAGAACAAGAAGAAGAGACTGTTTAGTTAGCTCAGTGGCATATTTTCTGAGTAGACAATAAATGAATGTTTCACCAGAGTTATATCTTTATTGCTTCTGTCCACCCAGACATCAAAAATGTAGGAAACCACTGGAATAAACAAGAGGTGCCCATTTCTTTGGTGCATTGCCACCCACACGTCTCTACACCCAAACGCAGACATAGGTGGTTTATCTTTACAGCAAGTTTTTTTTCCCTCCCCACCTACAAGCCCTCTCACTCAGCCCATTAACCTAATTTCTTTGAATCCCACTTGTGGCATGATACAGCTATTTTAATCATAGCTGTAGCTGTAGCGAGCTGATATTACCTTGAGGTTATGGATGTGTTCTTATCAGGTGAGCCCAAGGCAGAGTTAAATTGGAGTATGACTTAAAGGAACTGAAAGTGGGCTGTATGCACTCATGTATGGTAAATGAGAAGTCTGCTGGAAACAGGTGGGTCATCTGTGAGTCAACACCTTTACCTGCTGTGTCATACACTGGTATTTGCCTGGCTGCTTGGAAGGGCTGCATCCTTGTTCCCCTTATGATTAAGAGAGCTGCCAGTGCTCTTAGTACTGGGCAGTACTGAAATACGTACCTCACCTGGCTGTGGGCCCCGCCTGTGTGACCGTGTGTGGCAGGGTGGCAGGAGCCAGGCGAATGTCTCGTCGCTGTCTGCAGCGCTGCCATCCTGCTGGCCCTGCCCTCCTGGGGGGCTGCTGGGGTCTGGTCTTTCCTGCTTCATCTGAGACCAGGAGTGTTCGCCTGGAGCCTCTTTCTTGAAAATAACCTAGGGAAACAGCCCAGTGCATAGGCAGGGTTGTAACACGGTCCTGTGGCCAGAGAAAACCGCAGTGTACAGCTTTCTCCAGCCTCTGGGAAGAGATACATGTTCCCCAATTGGAAAGGCTGAGTGCTGCTGCCTGATGCACCCTCAGCCCTGGCCCATGGTGGAGCTTTTGAGGGGGATGAGCTGTTGCACACCAGCTATACAGAGAGGGTTATACTGACTTTGCTTTCCCAGGAGCAGAGAAACAGTGATGTATGTACAGTGGATCAAGGTATGCATGGTAATCTTCTCTGCTTTTTAACTCTACATCCAAGGAGAAAATTCACACTTTTCTTTTCGCAGTCGTAGAAATGCAGCTGCCTCAGCCAGGGCCCATCAGAATATGGTTTTGTTGACTCAAGATTATTCATTTAACAGATTTCCGTTGGAGCTGCTCACAAATGTGGGAATTGCTGGGTTAATCTTCATGAAAGAGAGAAAAATTGGCAGCAGAAGGAATTTTTTGAAAAAGCAAATTAAAGTAGAGGAAAGAAGCGGGTGTGAAGTAAATTATTTGCAGTGAAGTGTTTTCCTTTCTGAGCTAGCAGAGAATATACGGGTATTTCCTGGGGAGAAGAATGTCACATTTAGAGGTGTCCTTCCTTTGCTAATAAAGAGGTGAAAATCCCTAACAGTTAATCGTTTCCAGCTCAAACATGCCCATTACTGGCAGAATGAGCTCTGTGATTAGTATTTGCTGGGCCTTTGGGCCTTCGGTTTAGTTCCCACATACACTTAATTTGCCGCAAAGAACAAAGTTGCAGTACAAATGATCAAGGAAGTTTTTCCAAATCGTGTTATTGTTTTGCATGTGCCTGAGCAATTCCTGCGAAGGAGGAAACATGAACTAATAGAACATATTTATCGCACAGCTCAGAGAATGCTGTAGCTGTTGCCAGAGGAGATTTCAGTCCGTAAACCTGCCTATTGGATTTTTCACATGAGAAAAGATTTTCTAGGAGGCAATTTTGTTCAACGCCTTGCCCCGTCAGTGTCGCCTTGGGAGTAGCTGAGCTCTGGTAAGCCCTGGGGAACAGAGTGTGCTACACTGCTCTTGAGGTATCCTGAGGATTTTCATGCTACAGAAGGACCTTTGGGTCCAAAAGGATAGAGCTGATGCAAAACTTCTGGAGGGAAAGGGTCCACAACAGGTGGAATGAAAACAAATCAGTGGATCTGTATCATCTCCCAGGTCTGAGCAACTAGGTCAGGGCATAGCCTTTTTGGCAGACTCTTAGAGTCTGGTAGACCTCTAGGTATTTGCTATGTCTCTTCACCCCTTACAATGCAAGCAGAAACAACATTTTTCTGTCATTATAACAACATTCAGCCCAGGACTGGCTTCAGAACCTGAAGGAAAAGATGCAAGGAGGTTCTTTGGGTGTCTCCCAGATGTAGGTGATATGCTTATTTGAAGAGGGCAGATGCATACCTGAAGAGGGGCTTTAGAGCTTTTGGCTTTCACTGCTGCAGCCAGCTGCTCTTTCTGGTGGGCTTGGGCAAGCCCACCCTCAACTTAGTTTCAAGATTAATTTGCAAAAAAAGGAAAAAATACTTACTCTTTTCCTTAACGAGAAGGTTCTGTATGTTTCTGGATCCCTCATGTCTTGAGGTGGATCTGGCTTTGTTAGTGTCGGGAGTCTTGAGAGATGGCCTTACGCAACCTGGAATGACACTGCTTGAGAAATGTCTCCTACGTGAGGTCTCCAGTGCTTCTGGCTCCCTTCTGAGTGAAGAGCATCATGAGAGCAGTTTTTCCCTTAGACCTGGAAAGTGTAGCCTCTGGTGTAAGCCTGCCTTGTGTTGTGAATGTGACCATGCACGTGCAGGGGGGCAAGACCCTCAAAACTTCCAAAGTTTGTGTCAAGTGTATGGAGGTCTCGTATTGAAAAACACCTTTGCAATTTAACGTGTTCAGCAGAGCGCTGCACAATTTGCAAAGCTTCTGCTCCAGTCTGGACATCCCTCTGACTGAGATGCTTTGGGAGCTGAACTTGCTGATTGTGCCCGTTATAGAAAGCTCATCAGCCAAGTGGTCAGGGCCGGAGCCGAATGGTGACGGGTTTGAGCTCTGTTGATATTTGGAGATAGGACCAGTTCAGATTGCATGTTTCAAACTCTGGGTGTGGAATGTGCAATACAGTTTGTAATCAGCCTTCAGTCCATTGTATTTCTCTCATTAATCCTTCAGTGCAACTAACCTTTGCGGTAGGTGAACTTTTTCCGTTTTCCCTTGTCACACATCTAGGTCCCACTTCGTGCCCATTCTAATTATTAGTGAAATACAGCATCTTTATGATGCCCTGGTAGTCCAGAGACTCCAGCCTGGGGCAGGAAATTCCCATCATTAAGGGTTTGCTGAGCTCTCTCTCTCTCCAGAAAATGACATTTACTAATTACATCATTTTGATGTATATGATACCCAAACCAAACATGTTATAAATTAGCAAAAGCTCATTTGTTTCATGAAAAGTATTGTTCTTCTTTTATTCAATGACCTTTTTGTTCCTCTACATCCTGGACCAATCAAGTGCCGGTGTAGTCGCTGACTTCTGAGCACAGACAATAGCTTATTCCGTCTATTCTGTTCAGATGACTGTAGGAATAGGCAGTCACTTTGTCATGTGGAGACTGGAGGTTGTATAAAACCCTTTTTCCCACCATTTAGAGAGAGTCTGAATCCTGAGAGGAAAACCCTGTCATAATAATAATAATAATCCAGAAGCTAGAGCCCATTGAAGTTTTCTCAGCTTTATGATTTGGGTGGGGTTGGAATGCAGCCCTCCCCGGCCAAGGCTCACTTGAATTTTGAGAGCTATAGCATGGATTGGCTTTCTCTATGTTTCTAGCAACAGGTTGTGTTTTTTTCAGTGAGCTTTATATGCAGTTTCCACAGCAAAACTCCCGTGCTTGCGAATTTAGCAGGTCCAGGGACTGACTGGTGCAAGCCTGTTGCTTTCTCCTCCAAACCTTGCGGGATGGGGAGTGTCTTTCTCCTGTGTACTTGTCGAGTGGCCCAGCGTGACAGTCGTGGGCTGGACTGGATGCCCTCTGAGCGGCTGCCATTCAAACACGCAGCGATCATCCACCGCCTTCTCAGTGCTGTGGTGTCTGATGCCTGTTATGGAGGCATGGCAGTGGGCTCTGCTCCAAATAAGCATCCCGTGGGAAATTCCTCTGAGAAGGTGCTGAGCTGGAAAAGGGAAGGAGCAAGGTGATGGGGAGCGAAGTCCTTCGGTGCCTTCTGCAAGTGGCGTCAGCAAATGTCATCCTGGGAACGAGGCGATGGGAGACAGGGTGCCAGGGAAATGCAGGTGGATCATGGCAGGGCCCACCACTGTGCTAGTAGGCTCTGCCTGGCAGTGTTTTGTACCATCCTTGCACCAAGGCAACTCGTCCACAAGATCCCTGTGGCCAGCCAGAGAGGAGCAGTGTGTGGTGGGACATCTCAGGCAAGGTCAGAGCTCGTGGCCACCCCATACCTGCACCCCATGCAGCCCCAGCCTGCAGCAGCCCCTCACCGTGCCACAGGGTCCCAGGGAGCAGGCAGGGATAGAGTGAGGAGGGAGCAGAGGCAGGAGGAGGACTAAGACCTCCGTAAATCTCAGGAACAGCAGCAGCTCTCCAGTGCCACCAGCATCCACAAGGGAAGCGCTGAGACACAAACTGAGAGGCGTTACATGTGTTTGGTGGGGCTAGGAGAGGGCTGAGAGACCTCATTAGCATCATTCATATATTTGAGTGGTCATTTAATACCGTTCTTCTTCCTACCAGCCCTTTTGGAAGGCAGCGTGTACCATTCACAACAAGTGTTTATCTTCCAGCTTTGAAGACAGACGTCAGAATATTTCCCTCCTTATTCATGCTCCATCTTTTCTCACAGCCCAATTATTCATGACATCACCACCTTTTCCTCCTCAGCCCCAGACACAGAGTTTCTGTGGCTACAATTTCCTGGACAAGAATTTCCACTTTGCATTGTTGGGGGGGGAAACAGGAGGAAAAAAAAATAGGTTGTTTTGTGTGGAAACATTAAATGAGAAACACAGACGTGGAAAACTCAGATGCGCACATACACACACATGCACACACGCAGAGCAACAACAACAGCAGCCACCACCACCAAGGTTATTATAATTAATTTAAAATCTGTTTAGAAAAGGGTTCCTTTTATGTTGGACGGGCTCTTTAAGTGGCTCAAGAAGTATGAAAAACAGGAAATCAAACTGCCTCATTAGGAATTGACTCTGCTCAGTAATTAGAGGCTAGAAAACAAAACAAGGAAAAGCAGGTGGCAAGTGAGCTCCAAGCAGGCAGCTATTGTATCATTTCAATGTTCTGCGGCCTAACAGCATTATTTTTTCAGAAAAGTGTTACTTCCACAGAGAAATGATTATGAAAATCATCCGAAGTTTAATGGGAAAGTGCTGCTTGCTCAAACTCAATACTGAGGCTGCTAGCTTGCTTCAGCCTAGAGTTTAATTCATAATTAGGCAGTATTTTGCTGTGTTTAAAAAGACAACTCTGTTCTCCAGCATTGACTGCTCTCTAGCGAAAATCATGTTAAAAGTAATTACCGAGCGATACCATATTTTGCTGATACAATCAGATGAGATAACCATAGACATTAATATCAATTATATTTTCTAACAATAACCTTTGTTGAGCAAATGCTGCCAGTGATTTCCAGCAAATATCTGTTTATGCTTCAGTCATGCTGGAGTAAGGGTTTGCTGCTGTGCTCTCTTATTCCTTCAGTTTTGCAGGAATGTGCTTTTTGCAGAAAGCTCGCTTCTAAATGCCACCCACAATTATTTGCCAAAAGTGAAATTGAGTTGTGTGAGTAATAGTCGTGCCAGGGCTGGGTGCCCGCTCTGCCCCTTGGTGATGGTCACGGGGCTTGCTGGCTCATTTCGCTGCACCCAGGGAAGGCACACATTGCAAAAGGCAAACACTTGTGGGGAACGGGGGTAGCTCTTTATTGATCTGTAAAATAAGTTTGTAAATAAATCAAATCTTTTCCCAAGAATTAAGTAGCTGGATGCAAAAGATCTAAAATACCAACACAAACATCATCAAACTGTTTTGTGTGGGGAATAACGATGAAGGAAATGGCTTTCTTCACATGGCTCTCCTGCAGGCAGAAAATAGAAGCTACTTTTGTCATATGCTTTTTTTTTTTTTCAGTGGGAATTTTAGTCCAGGTCTCTAAAAACAACAAATACTAACCGATGATAAAGCATGAGTATTTACCTACTGTTTACTGCTGACATCCTGTCAGGATATGGTGCAGCTGAGTGAGTGCATTTTGGCTCAAGATGGGCCTGGTGACTTTGCAGGATGGAGCCCTTGATCGGGAATGTCGAGTGAAGGGAGGCGGCAGAGCAGGGTGATTTATCTCCTTGCCAGCCAGGAGCTTTGGGTCTCTGTGGTGGCCTGTCCCTGCGGGCAGCTGGTGGCTGCAGGCAGGGGAGAGGACAACGCTCCCCACGGTGTCTGCCAGGAGAGGTTAGGTACGGTACGAGGCAAGTCTGGTGGAGGCAAGCTGAAAGCCAGCTGCAATCAAAGCGGGTTCCCTGGTGTAAACAGGGTGTCAGTAAGATTGAAAATCAGCTTTCCTGCAGCCGAGCGGAGCCACGGGGCCAGGGAAGAGGCGCAGTCAGTGCCCGGCTGGCTTACTTCAAGAGCGGCACTGCGGGAGGGACTGCGGCCAACATGGAGGTTTGTGGCCTCTGGCACGTTTCTTATCCTGTAACAAAACTCAGGTGGACAAAGAGGGAAGTGTCTGCTGGGTGTTCAGGTGTTACATGGCAAGCAGCCACCAGCCAGCTCCCCGCAGGGATGGCATGAGCATGGCAGAGGCTTGCCCGCGCCCTGCGGGGGTGGGCTCGGGGCAGCTCTGTGCTCTGGGAGCAGCGCCCAAGGGCAGGATACATGTCCCAGATCTACAAAAGCCATCAAATAAAAATAGAAATTCTATCAGTTGTTATTAATAATGTCTCCTCAAATCACTTGTTCCTTGAGGCAAAGGCTTCCAGCAGCCAGGAGGGGCCATGGCTGAGCCTGCCCAGTTAAGAAGGATGCTCCCTATAGCTTGCTGCTTTGTGGCCAGCAGTGAGTGTGTGGCCCTTTCCGCACACAAGTTGTCAGTTTTGGGCTGCTCCCTGCCCTGGACAGGCTGCTTTGGGAGGGAGAGGTTAGAGAGGGGACAGAGAGGGTCACAGTTATCCCAGAGCTGCCCATGCCCTGCCTTAGGAGGGAGCTCCGCACCAGGCAGCGTTTGAAATCAAACCCAGGCTGCTTTTCTGTCCTGAAGACAGTTTTCTTGTAAAAGGTGGTGGGGGCAAATCCTCTGGTTTGCATGCATGAAGGCCCCTGGAGTGTAGCATTAGCACTGTATGCAGCACAGACATGACATTTATATTGCTTGATTTATCCATTAAAGAGTTTCTTGCTCCCTGCCAGCAGACTGGTGTGATGGATTGGTCTGTTGGTGGAACAGAGGCAAGTGCTGTGTCTGGTGGAGGAGGAAAGGTGTGGGGGTGTCACCTTGCCAAAGGGTGCAGGTGAGCATTAGGCACGTTCCCAGATGCCCAGATGGGGAATGTGCCCCCCTCACCCAGTGGCTGGTGGCTGCCTTGGAGACTGGCTCTGGGCTGCTGGGATCCACCCTGCTGAACAAAGGGACCTTGTGCTGGCAAAGCAGATCAGATGTGCTGAAAGCACCACAGATCGACAACCTTCCCTTGGCAGAATGGCCCCAGAAAATGTGGCTGTGGATTTGACTGTGCTTTTCTCCAATCACCCTCTTTGGGGGGTTTCCTTTGGTCAGCAGACTCGCATTTCTTTCCTGTTGTGATGCGTGTGTTTGCTTCAAGGCTAGAGGTTTCCTTACTGGCAAGCTGAACCCTATTCCTAGATCTATTGACATTATAAGTGCTTGAGCTGGGCCAATAGTCCGTGAATATATGTTGACATTTCTAAATCAATTTGCTTTGGCTAGTATTACACCTGTCTAGGGATTACTCTTTGCAAACAGTCTGTGGACTGACTTGTCCTGCTGTAAATATTCACAGAAAGTGTCTTTCAGCATCTCAGAGACCACATTTGAAACCGGCTCATAAATGTATGAGGGTGGGAACTGCCTCTGTGTGGATTTATTAGGGAGCAGATATAATTTCATGGCTTACTTGCCTGATTGCAAGCAACCGCGTTACTTAAAATCGGAGTAACTGTAACACGGGAGGCCTTCGAACCCTACGTTGCTATGCTTAAGCTATATGGGCAAACATTAGAAACTGCATAAATCAACATCACAAATGAACCTGTGGAAACCATAGTTTTAAACAACAACAAAAATCTCCGAATACATCAAATGTGAATTATTTGCTGGGATCCAGTTCTTAGCAGGCACAACTAATGATTTCCTGTGGTTTCACAGTGCAGTGGCCGAGAGAGGGATGCGGGGGGGAATGCCACACCATCTCCAGCATTGTTTTAATCAGGCTTTTGTAGGTGGAATTTGTGAACTCATGAGAATGAAAGTTTCCAAGCCCTGGCGGGGATCCAGGCAGAGTTTGGGCAGACATTGTGCAAACTTCCCCATGCATCTCCAGGGGCTGATTTGCCACGGGATGAATGGGGTCCCCAAGCCTCCCTGCTAGCCTGGCCCAGTGTCACCCGCATCTCCCAGTCGCAGGGCTGGCGAGTGGCTGGGCTGCCCATCACCCGGGTTCTGCCTCCTTCCATCCCTTCCTTCTACCAGAGGAGGAGGTATCACTCCCTCTTGCAAACCAGCCTCAATCCTGATTTGCATCAGGCTTGCTATTTCGGTCCTGGGAACCCCAAAGTTGCCGGATTAGGTTCTTTCGTTGTTTTTACACATGTTCCTTTGGGGCTGAGCTGAGCTGTTAAAAATAAGGCACTAGAAAGACAAATGGTTTCCGGGGGGGGGAGGGAGAAGGGAAGAGGCTTAGGACAGCTGTAAAATGCTGCAAGGTTAAATAAAACATTTCACTGCTTGTGTATTTCTTCCTCATGTTCCTGAAACCACTGACGACCTGAAGAAGCTGGAGGAATCATTCTGCTTGCTGCGTGTGTGGTTTTTTTTTTTTTTAAACTTGTTACACAAAACATTGTTTTTTCAATTTCAGGAAGTCTCTTGATGCCCTTTGGTTGATTTTGTTTTGCTTGTTATCTGGACAACTAATATTTTTTCCTGTTAGGGGGAAAAAAAGATTTTCCCAAGCAGATTAAAGATGTTTTTTAAATCTATGAATGGTGACATGGTTCACTTTCATTGCTATGTTTATTTTTAATAATGAAAAACACCTTAATTTATCGTAGCAAGACGTCCATCCTGGAGTAAACCTTGAATTGAATTTTCACTTGTTGTTTCTGATTTGTTTGTGGCTTCTTATCTAACGGAACGCTGCGAGTGTTTTCTCATGCTTTTCTGAAGCCGTGGCACGTGACAGTTTTCTTCACATCGCATCGATGTCTGCTGGACAATGACAGCCACATTTGTGAGAGGGGCCAACTTTATTTGGTGCTTTTGAAGTGATTTGTTTATTCTAAATGTGTTGCAATTAGCTTTAAGAAGGTAGGTCCATCCAGTCCCGGTATTAAGAGGATTGTTCAAAGTGACCTCGGTTCTTTTTTAAAAAGAATAAGAAAGAAATGGGCTCTGTGAGTGAGGTGCAGGTCTGTAAAAGGGCAGCCAAGGCTGACCAGGCTTATTTTTGGGAATGAGGACCCCGGGCACCCTGTCCCCTTCTCCTTTGCAGCTGAGGTTGCTATTCAGTGCTTTGCAAAGGCAGCAACACTCTTGGTGCCTTCAGGCTGGTGGTCTATTTTGCACCTATGTGGATGTGAGCAAGGCCAGGAGAAATCAGGCTGCTGGGCTTTAAAAGAGAAAGGCCAGAATTGTGAAAGGGATAGGAGGGGGGGAAAAGGTCATAATGGTATATTCTGGGTATAAACCCCAGAAGCTGTGTTGTGCACCACTGGTGAGCGGGTGCCAGAAGAGCCTGCTGGTGCCTGGGGCAGCCCCATGGGGATGCTCCTCCCAGCCACGAACTCCTCACCTCTCCCAGCCTCCAGGGCCACAGCCAGCCTGGCCACGGGGGCTGAGGGCAGCCCGGACCCTTCACGAGGGCTCTGCCAGCCCCGGGTAAGCCCAGGTGCCTCCGGCCAGCGCGACGGCCACTGCTTGGCAAAGAGCAGCAGAGCTCTGCACCGTCAGGTGGGTGTAGGTGGACAGGCAGCTGGCTCCAAGCACAGCACACGTCCCTGTTTGCCTGCTTACCCACCGGTCCGGAGGAAACCACTGGGGCTGTCCTGCCCACCGACAGCACAGAGGAAGCGCGGCCAAGATATTTTTCTTGGCGCCGGGAGCTCCGGCATTACAGGCTTGCACGTGCCGCCTGACCCCAGCGAGCGGCTGCGGCTTGTTTCCTCCTGCGCCGAAGGGGAGGCCCTGCTGCTCCTGCACTCCGATGATGATGGCATTGGGATCCCTATGCACGTGGGTCATTTTCAGCTGAATAACAGCATTATTCTTCCCAAATTGCACTGCTCCCGTCCCTGCTGGAGTCACCAGTTTTTAACTCCTTCATGCATTTTTAGCAACCTGTGCAAATAATAATTCGAACTCATACTAAGGATCAAAAGCTGGAGTGAAGCACATCCTCTCCCTCTGGTTTCTCTGAGTTATTTGCCAAAGTTCCTATAGATATTTACATTGTATGCACTGCTCTAGTGATCTGCATTTTCTTAAGCCAGCCTATGTGCATGAGGCAGGTTAAGTCATACCTCCCATTTCAAGTGTCCTGTAGGTAGAAGGCAGGTTTGGCGAGCAGATGTAGACGCATTTATTTGCAGACCTTACACGAGAAGGGCTTCCAAAATGAGAGCTTGCTTCACTCTGTGAAATGCCTGAAAGCAGAATTCAGCTTTTGCCTTTCCTGATTATCTAATAACAGAATCACTAGAATCACAGAATCATCAAATGGTTTGGGTTGGAAGGGGCGCTAAAGACCATCTAGTTCCAACCTCCTGCCACGGGCAGGGACACCTTCCACTAGACCAGTTGCTCAAAGCTCCGTCCAACCTGGCCTTGAACACTGCCAGGGAGGGGGCAGCCACAGCTTCTCTGGGCAACCTGTGCCAGTGTCCCATCACCCTCACAGTGAAGAATTTCTTCCTTATATCTAATCTAAATCTACCCTCTTACAGTTTAAAGCCCCTTGTCCTATCACTACATACCCTTGTAAAAGTCCCTTTCCATCTTTCAAGGAAGAAAACCAAAATCTGTAAGCAGGATTATGGCACAATTTCAGCAGTAACTAAAAGGATCTTGGTCTGGTGGTGAGAGCAGCTGCACCTAGAGACTTCTTGGACAAACAGCTGGACCAGACCCAAAGGAGGGCTGTAATTGCCACATTATTATGTTAGCCACCGAAACATGCAAGTTGTTGTGCACATTCTCTTTTCCAAATGATGGTGGTATAGCTACCACTGTTTTTATAAGCTTTTATTGCAGCAATGATGGAAAAGCCCTAGTCAAGACTGGAAACCTAGGGTATTAATTTCTGCACAAATGTGGGGAAAAACACTAACAGAAGAGAATTATGGAAAATGAAGAGGGGCAAATGTCAAAATCATGCCATGCCTGTCTGTGTGCACAGACAGGTGCTGCCCTTGCACAAGGAGGACACACTGCTCCTGTCCGAAGGAGATGCCATTCTGGAAAGAGAGGCCAACAGGAAGATCTGGTTGGTGACTGTGCCAGGCCCCGAGGGCACCACAGGGCTGTGATGGCCCTGACCAGCTTCTTCACACCCATGGGCCCACGGGTCTCTATTTAAGCTCAGCCCAGGGCCATCAGCCTCTTAACCTCTCAGCCTCTTAACCTTCTTGTCTTAACCTCTCTGTCAAACCCATTTCAAAGCTCATTGCCCTGTTTTCTACTGCTGTCTCATCCAGCCTTTCATTTGCTTGACCCTGTGGCAAGTGTGGGAAAAAGCTGAGAAGGGAGCGATGGAGCCTGGGTGGATGGGGGAGTGGGACGGAGAGGATGTGAAGGACACGTCCCAGCTGGCAAACACTTCACTGGGGACTTGCTGCTAATGCAAGCAGCTAATTAACAGGTTTGTTCTAAAGCACTACTCATCCTCAGAAAAATGGACCATTCGTTTAATAACAGGCGAACAAAAGTTGGGGAAGGTATGGCCAGCATTCTGGGCACATAAAAATCAGAAAGGAAACCAAAAAGTTTTTGATGAGGTTTAAATGTGGGCCTTGTAACAGTGCTGGGAAATGATGAAACATCCTAGGCATCCATCATTACCCTGATTTCAAGACAATAGGTCTGAGGGCCTGCTTGGTTGCAGGGTTAGGTCAGCCTTTCCTGCCAACCTTGCAGCCACTGTGAGCCCAAGGAGCCCCGTACCAGGGGCACAAGAGGAAGCGCTGGGGTGATGCGGGGAGTTGTGTGGATGACAGCTGAGTTGGTAATGCACAGCCAAGAGCCTTGAAGTGCAGGTCCTCTTCCTAGCTCCTTCTCTACTCAGTGCCTGTAGCTGAGTGGCTCAGAGGGATGGCTTTGCCCAGACGACTGCAGCTGATGGACCACTCTGTTGGCCCAGCCTAGTGTGAACCCTGGGGCAGAGACTTGCTATGCTGCTCCCAGCACTGGCACAGTTGTGCTTGACCTGTCTCAGGTCTCTTGTTTGTTAAGATGATTGCTCTTGCCCTTCTAGCACGGCTGATGAGCTGTTGATGACTATAATCTCATTTGCTCAGTGCTGCAGAGTCACTCTGTGTGGACAGGGAGCTCTGGGGAGTTGCTTGCCTTGGCCAGTGTTCCCTCATCTCCTTGTTAAAAGAAAAGCCTACTTCTTGATTCCTTCAACTCCCTCAACACAGACACATGTGATATTCCACAGTGAGCCTTGGCTTTGCATTGACACCTTCCCAAAGGGCCACGAAGGGGTGCCTAGCCCAGAGCAAGGCTTGGCTTTCTCTGTAGGATTTCACAATGTCTTATTTGTGCTTGCCATACTCTGCTGCTCATGGTAAATGAGTGACTTTGTTTAGGATGTTGTGGCACTTCTAGCCTGACCTGGCACTCAGAACACTTACCCTGCAGCCAGCTGGCTTGCTGGATGACTAGATCAATCTCTCTCCCTCCCTATCCCTCCCTGTGATTCTTATTCCCTGTGCATGGTGCTTTGAGTGCTCTGGATGAAAACCTGCACAAGGAGTTGAGCAGCTATCGCTGTTCCCCTTCTGCTCTGGTGTAGGCAACCTCCAGCACAGCGATCCCCACAGGTACATTTGGTTCCGACCACAGCACCTTGCTCAGTTCAGGGAGCACGATGGACACGCCCATGATCAGCACTGCGTTCACTCTGTATGAGGCAGGCAGAGCAGGAGAAGCTTTAGCCAAAATTTTCTCTTCCATGAAAACCACCCACAGGGCTTCACAGAGCTGTGTGTGCGAGCGTGTGTGTCTAGAGACACAGGACGCGTGTTCCCACTTTAGCCATTCAAGAGCAACAGTGTAAATGGGCTCCCCAGGGAGCCCTGGCTGCCTTGCTGCTGGAAGAGACACAGCTGCAAAGCATCATTCACGAGGAGAAAGCGAACATGGGAGAAATGGACGTTGTCTCTTGATGCGTTTAAAAAGCTGGTAGTATTGAACTCAGAGCTACTGTTTTCAGCCTAGTCTCTTATTTGATTTTGGGTCGAAAACACATGGTGAGGTCATTGATCACAGCCGTACAGCAATGTCATTTTTAAGGATTCAGTTCTACGACTTATGATCCTGTGAGATCAAGCAGAAAGAAAATCTTGACCTTGAAAGGGGGAAAAGCCTCTAAACTCTTAGACCGGCTAACTCAAAAATAGCCAAGAGAGCTAGGAAAAAACGTACCCAAATATATTTCAGTATGTATAAATAGGTTCTCTTTTCTCCAACATTCTTCCCTACAAAAGGAAATGTCATGTTGAGTTAACTTGTGACCCAGATGAAATTACATGTATTTGTTTATTTTACTTATGCTCCTGTTTACAGTATGTTGCACTTGGTGGACATATTTTTGTGCCTGCTGTTGCATTCCAGTATCAAACTTATTAAAATGCATTTTTGTATTTGCTGCCCAAACTCTGGCTGAGGAATTGTGTTTCTGGGTAACAGTCACTTAAATGAACAAGCTCTGTGTGTGTGTGTGTGTATTTGCTAACTAAGAACTCATTGCTCTGCAAATTAAACTTAATTATGCATACAGAATAGTGATGAAAGACTTTCTGCTTTTTATCAGCTACATGATTTTAAGAAGGAGGAGGAGATGGGTTTGCTACCCAGGCCAGTTCCAGGAGAGTGTTTTGGTGGACCCAACGATGACATTTTAACCCTTTGTTTTAAGGTCTATTATATATATAAGGCAGTGTAAGCTACCAGTCCAAGGAGTATGTGGGATGCTCCTTTTCACCCTCTAGGTACGCTTTTGCTGCTCTGGACATGTCTTGCAAGTAGTGAGTGTGAACGCTTTGGCGGATGGTGGATTTTGTGGGCCGTGGAGAGCGCTTGCTGCATTGTGGCTGGCTGTTCCTGCAGTAGGCTTGCTATGCAGCATTGTTTCGGACTCCTGTTTGGGTGACGCGTGCCTCACAGATGGGGATGCCTCCTAACTGCTTGGGAATCATCGGTAGCTGTTTCTAATGCATTACTTTATTTGATAAGAAGCTATTTTCTCACTAGCCACCTGGATGCTTCCCATACAAACTGCACATGCGAGGGTCTATTCATGTTGGCCTACACAATGGATTTCCTTTCCATGAGCATTCTTGGAAATAAAGCTCTGCTCCCCTGAATGTTTGTGAATAACAAGGTTTATGGATTCCACCTAAACAAAGCAATGGTTTTAGTAGCAAGAACATTTGTGGATATTGTTGTGCTGCATTTTCCCAGCTCCAGGTTATTTCAGCAGCCCACCAGTGGCTCCAGCTTTTGTTTGAGTGTTAGCAGATATGTACAGAAGGGTTGGCTTGGGAGAACGTTGCAGGATGGAGACCAGAGCCCTGGATTGTTTTATTGCAGGAATCGGATTAACTCATATGAGCTCATTCTCTGCTCTTCATTGCATTGTGTTTGGCAGTTCCTGCAGCATGATTGCATCTAGGTTAAGTGGCATTGTTCTGGAGTCCGGCAGGGAACAATCCTGTATTGACTAAGTGTGGGGGAAGGACAAGATGATCTCATAATTTTTCACCATTTTTGGTACCTGTGCTTCACTTGCATGTTCATTGTTTTAACTTTTTTCTCTGCCTGAAGGTGATAATTCTCCATGTACCACAGAGGGGATTGCTCCACGAAACAGTGCAGTTTGGATCAACCAGGCTAGTGCATTAGGCAGAATGACTTGCCTTCCATTGACACTGTCTGGGAGAGACATCCTGTCAGGCACTGGACTACGGGCCTGCTCTAAGTAAGCAAAGGACCTGACTTGCCCAGCCATCCACATTTGTATTTGTCAGCACTAGCGCTCCTCCTTCCCACCATGTCCACTGAGTTCTGCTCTCCTGAGGAGAAGTTATGGGAAAAGCCACAGTGCACAGGGTGGAAAAGCCTCTGACTGTCCTGAGTATCATGCAGAACTTGGAGGGTGGCATCGTTCAGGCTCACTGAGGTCTGTATGAGTGTCTGCTAAGCAGAGCTTATGCTGTACAAGCTGCACTAGGAGTGCAGTTGGAGCACTATCATTATGGACTTGGACTTCCCTGAAGAAAAAAGTACTGCTCCAGACCAGCAAAGGTGTTTGGACAGCTAATGTCAAAGAAGGTCAATTTCTGACACTATGAGACTCTGGGTCTTGCTTTCTTTCTTACTGACACCCAAGCACTCTCCTTTACAAACCTTCATTGGTTAACAGTAAAATGCAGCTTTCACTGTACATGTTGACCGTGCGTCATAGATCTGAGTACAGATCAGGCAAAAAGACTTGGTTAAAGGCCAGGAAAATCTGCCTTGAACAGTAAAAGCAGGGAAGCTTATTTTTGACTTGGAGGTGAAAGGAACTGAAAAACCTCAATTTTTTCTTTCCTCCCTGGAAATGCTGCCTAATCTCAATGGTGAGACTGGTGTAGCAGCAAGAATGTGAGGATGGAAGAGAGACCTTCACATATAGCTCTTCCAAAAGCAGTGTTGGGTTTCCCCCAAAGATCTGGAGGAGGTTCTCCACATGAGTTGTTGCTGGTAATGAGTCTTCTTGGTTGCCCTTTTTGCATTGAATGGGAGCATTTGTAGCTCTTGTAGGGCAGATGTTACGATGGAGCCTATAGGCAGCAATGGTCCTGGGACAAGTGGGATACGTGTTGGTGGGGCAAAGGCTGTAGAGTCACTATGTGAGTGCCTGAGCTGTTTATATGTACCCAAAGACTGCTCAGACTGCAGGAGGGGAGAACTACCCCCAGGTTTGTCAGCGGTGTGAGAAACTCTGATCATCTGGGAGACCGTGATCTGCACCCACCACCACGGCGGGACCTGCAGCACTTGCACCTCTGCAACTTTGAAGCACATAAACTTACCTCTGAACCTTTTGGTCACAAAAGAGATGAAATAAGCAGGAGTGTTCCTGTTTGACTTAGTTGGAAGCAGCTGTTGAAGGTAGATAGGCTCTTCCAGTCCTTCTGAAATTGTTTTATAGGAAGAACTTTGCCACCAGCAGCTCCTTCCTCCATTTCAATTTCTGTCTGTCAGAATCGCTTTCTGTGCAAACCCCAGTTCGGAAACAACCAGAGTGGTTTCAAACCTGTCACACAGATTTTATTTTATCATGATCATGTTTTATGTGGCACTTCCTACACACCCGTGACACTCAGTGCCTAGGTGACATGTGGTGTGTGCCAGGCACTGGGAAGGGTCCCCCTCCTACCAGCTGCTGGGCAGGAGTTTGCACAGATCTCCCTGCAGCTGTGTTTGGTGAACTTGCACTTCTGTGGCCCCTGTGCAGGTCAGATAATAAACATGTCTGTGGGTCAGAAGCAGCAAAGGCCCCTCAGGGAACCAGCTGGATGATTCAAAGCAGAGGGAACCTGGAAGGATGGTAAGTCATGCTTGCCATTACTGGTTTGTGCTATTCTAAGAGAAGGCGGGTGACAAAACTCTGTCCCAGGGCAATTTTAGAAAGATTTTTACTTTCTGCTATGGCAGGGGCAAGCTCCAAGGATGTCCGTGTTGCCTGTTACAGGAAACTACAGATGCAACTTCTCATCCATTCACAGAGGCTTATTTAGCTTGTGTTTAGCTAAAGGCATCAAAACACTTCTGAAAGGAGACCAGTGTCATTTCCATGCTTCACAGAGGGAAGCTGAGGCACCAAGTGATGAAGTGATGGATTCAAGGCCACCTGAAGACCAGTTGCAACTCGAGCATTAGGTGCACATACTCTTCCCAACATGGTCCCCCATGGCCTCGTGTAGCAAACCCCAGCGCTCCTCCCCTGCTTAGAGAGGGGGGCAGGGAGCTGAGCTTGTCAGAGGTGTTCCTGCAGAAAGGGAGAGGGAGGTTTCTTTGGGGTTGAGTTCAGCAAATACCCTGGCAATGAGCAGTAGGTGCTGCTGCACAGGCATGTCAGAGAAAAGTCTGTTTGTGCCAAATACATTGGAGAAATTGTTTTGGAACGGTTCATTGGTGTGAAGACACGGCCTCAAAATAGTGTCAGGAGCAGAGGAACTGTAGCAATACGCTGGGGACGTGCCAGCTGTCTGCATTAGAGAGGAGGGTGATAGATTAGGAAGGAACATGGGTGCATTTACTCCTCCACATTTTTCCCCAAGTCTCTTTTAAAAAATTGTGCGGGAGAGGACACTGTTTCCCAGCCGTTGGTACTTTTCATGACCGCACTAAGGCAAGGTGCTGCCACTGGGGGAGCACGACAGAAATGGTGTTCCCCATGGAGCTCCCTTGTCTCTGGTGGGCATCAGAAGGTGGATGGAAGATACTGGATGGGAGATGGGACCTTTGGACTATATGAAGCTTGAAGAAGCAAGTGAATCCTGGGAACTTGGGCAAATTTCTGACTCCTTTCCTGCTTGCTCAGGTGGGATCAAGGCATGCTGTGGGTGAGGGGAAGGGCTACACAGCTACCCAGTGCCCTTCCTGAGATGAGGTGATGTGGCTGGAGGAAGGAGAGGGGTTTAGAGGTTGTAGTCCCCCAACCTCCCTCCTACAAGCTCTCCCTGAACACTCCACTCATGCACAAACACAGTCCTCATTGGCAGCGTGATGCTGCAGCTGCCATGAGAGATCCAGGCAAATCTGATAATAGGGAGGTGGAAAAAAAAAAGCAACCCAGGAATGAAAAGAGCCCTCTGTCATGTGCGGGTTATTTTCAAAGGGTGGCATTGCTGTTTTCCCAGGCAACAACAGACTGTGAGGCGACTTGGGTGGGCAGGTGACCAGGGTGAAGCAGAGAGCTACCAGCTCCAGCTGAGATGGGGATGCTGTTTACAATAAACAGAAAACCGTAAGAGGAGGGAGGGACTGCTGAGAGGGAGCTAGGGAGATCTCCATGGAGACACTTAACCTGCTGCTATGGGTGCCCTCGGGGATTGGCACTGGCCAGGTCTTTAGGAAGAAAAGCGCCTGGCGTGGGCACTGCAGGATCCTCGCTGCACGTGCTGCCTGCAGCGAGGTGGAGCTTTCCAGGCCTGCTATTCAGCACACAAGAAAAATGGCATTGAAACGACATTAAGGTTGGGACCCAAGCCATAGAAAGCCAAGAAATTCAAAAAGTGCAGGCCAGCTGTTTGCTCTCAGCAAGGGGCCCAAAGCCCTGGGAGGAGGGGGAGTGGGCAGAGGAGAGGGAGGGCAGGGAGAGGATGCTGCCTGCGCCTGGGCTGACAGTGCGGTGGCTTTCCTTGTGTCTGAGTGTTAAAGTATCCTCTGCATTTATACTTACTGTTATCATTTTTGAGCAACACTTGAGAGTGTGAGCGATGTGAGAATAGAGAAAGAGACTTTGCTGTAGGATAAAGGACTAGACTGTAATTTTGTGATTCACCCCAAGGAGGGGACAGCACCTGTTCTTCTGCCTGGGGATATGGGCAAATCGCTGCTTGCTCCCTGCCTGCTCCAGGTCCTGGGGAAGGCCCGGACTAATATCCTGGGCTGAGCTCTGATGGCTTTGCTTTATGGCACTGAAGTCAAAGGTCCTCCCTCCCTTATTTCTAGCCCTGGGGAAAGTGAGGATGTGTGCCCTGGTGTGCATTTCACCCGTTCATAGTTTGGGCTCATCCTCTGTTGCTATCGTGCCTGACTGTCCTACAGCCATTGTGCTCTGTGAAGGGGAGAGGGGTCTGAGGCTGTGGTTGCTCAAGGATGAGACTCAGGCTGCTGACTTTAGGGTCTCAGAGGGTGTCTGCACAGTGAGAAGACCAGAGTCTTGACCCCGAGCTTACAGTCAGCATGTTGCAGGTACACCCACCATCCTTGGGTTCAGATATTCACCCCCACTTTTTCTGAGGGAAGTAGGGGAGCTGCCAGCTACTCCTCCTTTCCAAGCTGCAGTGCTCTCCCAGACGAAGTGCAAGATTCATGGCATTAGAAGCAGACGAGACACGGAGCAACTGTACTTGGTGAGCTGTGGTGCTTGTCTGGCAGGCACACATCTGGGCTGTGCTGCACTAGCATTCGGGACCGTTCTGCTTGGAAGAGGAAGGGACCGAGGGATGCAAGGCTGCAGTTTCCATTTGAACTGGTGCAGGAGGGTGAAGGGAAATGACAGCATGGAGCCAGACCTTTTACCTTCTTTTCCTAGAGCTGGAGTGTCAGCAGTGCATACGATGAGGTGATGGTATGGGTTGTGCTCATGCACCAAGTGCTGCATCACAGGGAGATGGAAACCACCGAATCCACCTAGCATAAACAAAGGAAATGGGGAAGTGATTTACTGTAAAATTAATAAAAATGTGATCCATCTCAAAAGGGAAATGCACAGACCACACTTTGGGGTTTGGAAAGGGTCAAGAAGACAGAAGGGGGAGTAGGCTGGAGAGAAAGGTTTCATCTGCAGCCTGGAGCTGGACTCATCCAGTGCTGTCATGCTCTGGGGTCTCTCTTCCCAGGAATGGTGCAGCAAGCCTAGGACAGCCTTGAGAAAAGGTGGTTTTGCTTCACACCCTGAAGGTGTCACTGGGCTCTGCCTCTGTAAGTGAAGTGGAGAAGGACAGGCTTCTTCCCCCTCAAGTTATGTATTTTAACCTTTCAATAATCTCTTGGTATCAGTAAAAGGGAACCTCAGTGACATTCATGGCCTTTCTCAGGGGATGCTGCTGGTGGAGAAACCACCTCTGTGGTGTCAGTCCTTGCTTGCCTTCCTCCTGGGCACATGGCACAGGGCAGCCGGTTTGGAAGCACCCTCTTGTCATGTGGGCATGTGAGAGCCAAGGGAGTGGCTGGCGGGCTGGTGAAACCAGCTGACCAGAGCAGGAGTCCTTTCCCTTTTTCCATATTCCCTGCAGGGAGTGGCACCATGGCAGCAGGTTGTGTGAGGTTAAACAGACACATCTGAAGTGTTTCTCTGTGGCAGCCCTGTGCCTGGCCATGCACACTGGCTTTTGCCAATAGGGGTGTGAAGAAAAGCAAACTACACAGAGGAAAAAAAGTAAAAGTGACAAGGGGGCTGCAGGGACAAACATTGCCTGACTCTCCTCTTTCATCCACCAATTTATTTCTCCCGAGTCAGGCAAAATTTCTGCAGATTTATTCCAGCAGAAGTCAAAAGGGGAGTGAAGCCATGAGAGAGGCAATTACAATAATCAATTATAATTTGTATACTTTGCTGTTAGCTTGGCTAAATGATGTGTAAGTATAGACTGGACTGTTTGCAAGATTGCAAGGAGGATGTATTGAGATGGGTGATGGAGGTTAACAATTCCTCCTGACATCTGACATGTCTGAGGCAGTTTCAGAAGGAGAAAGGTGTTGGTGTCATTTAAAACTGCTCTGGTGGAAATATTAAAAACTAGGGTCCAAAGGGTTGAGGCTAAGCCACTTTGTCTCAAGATATTTTCTGTCTCTAATTTACAAAATTCTTGGTAGCAAAAGGTAATTGAAAGAGTAGACATTCGTTTAAATGTGCATAAGACACATAAAGATCAGGGAGGAATTGGGAGTAATAGTCAGGCCGGTCATTTATGTCCCTTTTGTGTTTTTAACAGGAGACTGTCTCTTCATCATCCTTCTCTTTGCATTTCTCTCCCTCCCACCATCCAAATTCCACCCCTTAGAGCAGCCCTCATCAGCCCTCCTGCCACATAGAAACTTGCAGGTCAAGATAAAAACCAATCAACCAACCAAACACATCCCTCCACCCCGCCATGTTTGTTGCTTTGGTAATGCCTGTGGCTAGAGGACAATCAGATCTCACCCTTCAAGGCATCCTCTGGCCAGAAGAAAGTTGCTTCCCCAAACCAGCCATCACACAGCAACAAAGTCCATGAAGTACTTCCCAAGGGAGTTTTCCTCTGACTCCCAGGTCTGTCAGGCGTGGGACACCAGCACTAGTGGAGAGATGGTCTGAACAGAAGTAGCAGTGGGAGCTGCCCTCAGGACTAGAATGGCTTTTGGAGGACATTAGTTTTGACAGTCATGTTATGTAGCCCAGATGTCCCCTGATTTTCAAATGTTATCTTTGAAATCTCCAACACATCTTCATTCTTACCACCATGACAGTCCTCTAGGCTCTTCCCCTTTGGGCTGTTATGAAGAAAAGCTCCATAGGGGGGACAGAGAGGGATGAAAGATTGGCCAAATTTGAATGGATATGCTATTTCATGAGCAGATCCAAAGCAAGAGCAGTAGGCCACTGGTTTAGTGGGAAGGCATGACTGAGGGGATATAATCAGCAGTTACCTGAATTACTGATTTGCACTTCCCCACAAAGAGTCTCTTTTCTGAGCTTTGGCTTTGCAAATAACCTTTAAAAGCAACAAAGTTACATAAACTAAATGATTAATAGACCAAAGAGTTTTTACATTATTTTCAACACGATGTTTCTTTTATGAACCAATGCCAGCTACTAACGCAGGCACAACTTCTTCTGAAAATGCTGGATAAATGCCTGCTCTTACTGGTTTTCCACACAGCTGGAAAAAATTCCTTGAGTGGAAAAGTCCCTGGGCAGAGAGCATATATCAGAAAAGATCGTCTGTGGACACCGTATGAGGATGCACATCTTCAGCGTCTTTCCTGGAACCAGGCTGGACCTGGGGAAGGTGCATTTATGGGGGACCTGGGTCTGTCACACCGTTGTGGTTTAACCCCAGCCAGCAACTAAGCACCATGCAGCTGCTCACTCACTCCTCCCCCTCCCAGTGGGATGGGGAGAACTGAACAAAAAGTAAAACTCACAGGTTGAGATAAGACCAGTTTAATAACCAAAATAAAATATAAACTATTATAACAATTATAATAATAAAAGAATAATAGTTGTAATGAAAGGGAATATAACCAAATTACAGAGAAATAAAACCCAAGAAAAGACAAGTGATGCACAGTGCAATTGCTCACCACACGCTGACCGATGCCCGAGCAGCAATCTGCCCCTCCTGGCCCACTCCCCCCAGTTTATACACTGAGCATGATGTTCTATGGTGTGGAATAGCCCTTTGGCTAGTTCGTGTCAGCTGCCCTGGCCATGCTCCCTCCCAGCTTCTCGTGCACCTGCTCACTGGCAGAGCATGGGGAACTGAAAAATCTTTAACTTAGGATAAGCGCTACTTAGCAACAACTAAAACATCAGTGTGTTATCAGCATTATACCCACACCGAATCCAAAACACAGCACTGTACCGGCTACTAGGAAGAAAATTAACTCTATCCCAGCCAAAACCATGAGAAATGCTTGCCCAGAGCTCCTCAGCAAATGGTGGGTCAGAGCTGGGCTGGCCTTTGCTGAAAAAAAGAGCTACTTACAAGTGGCCAGGCATTGTGTTCGCAGAGGATCTTTCACTGAAGGCACGCTTTCTTTTGTAGGATGTCTCCTTTGGTGCTTTGGAGGCAACCTGCCCTCTACCCAAGAGGTCTCCCTGCAGCTGTGTGAGGTCATGCTGTGGTCACCTGGGGTTATCCATACTGCGACTTTGCTCTCCAGCAGGTTTGGCCCTGCACGCCGTCCTGCATCTGTGCAGGGAAGGTGGCATCACAGATGTGTGCTTGCTGTGTGCATCACGGGGAGGTGAGCAGGTCTTGGGGTCACCATGCCTGATCCAAGTGGTGGGGGAGCTGGGGCCATGGGACGGATGTGTACTGCAGGACCAGGACACAGCGGGATCTGCCATGACTCTGCCTTGGGCACCAAGGGAGATGCAACGAGTCATGAGTCTGGATCTGATTCATGTCCTGCCCTGGGAGATGCTGGCTGTGGGCTGCCCATGCTCAAGCTGTAGGGAACTGCTCCCACCAGGTAGAATGATTCAAGCAGGCCACCTTTTATTTTTTTCTTATTTTCATCCTTTTTTTTTTTTTTATTTTCAGAGTCCCCACAGTACCAGAAATAGTTTTGTTGAAACATTTTGGTAGCTCCCTGACCCAAAGAGCCTTGAAGCAAAATCTGCTTTACTAGTTCAAAACAAAACCATTGCTTCTGAGGCACAGGGGAATAGACGGGAGAGGCTATCTTTAGTAGTCTTAATGTATTGTAGTCTCGTAGTGGTTTTGTTCATTTAAATGTAATTTGGCATTAAATATAATTTCTTCACATAGTGTGGAAAAAATGGACGCTAGGATTCTTTTTCAGTACAGAGAACCTTAGATTAATTGACCAAAAATTATTGCTTGCACATAATATTTTATTTCCAGACAATCATATTTTCTAAAAATATACGCAGGGCCCTGTGACAAATTGCAATGGCTCCAGACTAGCTCTTGTAATGAAACTGAGGCGGTCTGTTGAGCAAACCAACTATTTCATCAGCCTGTATTTATAAGAAACTACACTGTAGTATGATAAATCCACCATCTGGTCACTTACTGCTCTACATATCTGTACTGTATTATCAGTTTAGACAGTGATGGTGGGATTCATCCCTTTTTTATTTAGCAGATAGGTGTTTAGTCTAGTTGTCTATGCTTCCTGGTAGACCATGGAGGCATCTTCAAAGAGCAGTTTAACCTCTCCTCTCTCTGTTAACACCATTTATCTTGGGATGGGATTAATTATCCTTGGGAAATACCTCTCTTTCTCCCTCTATTGACTTTAAAGAGTGCAAAGATGACTGGCCTAGACCAGATGACACGGTGGTAAATGGGCTTGGGCTGTATTGACATGTCCTCTGGTTCTGCATGCAGTGAATATGAATATGTGAATACAAAATACGTCTGCTAATATCTGCAGAGAAGGATGCTTTAAATGCACCCAACCAGGCCCAGACTGTCAAAACTGAAAGCCTATAGCTGGCAACCTAAATGCTTTATTTAGATACTAAAATAAGAGCCTGGCTCTCAAACTCAGTGGAAAGGTTCTCACCAATTTCTGGCAGGGGTTGCCCCCATTTCCAGGGGGGCTGTGCACTCACAGTTCAGCTGCTAGTGGAGGGGGCTGCCTGAATAAGTATTATGGACCAAGGAGTCTGGATTTGACCCCATTGTAGAGTCATTTCCTGGCAGTTTTCCTTTCGTTGTGTCTCTCACAACTCTGAATATCTCCTCAATTTTCTATATTTACTTTCCTTCCCTCCTTTTGTGGAGTGCATTGTACAAGGCCCCTGGCTATGACAATGTCCTTTGGCTTCAGGAAATGCTCTGAACATCACACCAGAGCCATTGCTGTTCCGTGTGGTGAGGTCATTTCAAGAGAAAAGTTTTGCAACATGTGCAAGGTTTATTTTGCATGGGGATGGGCGACCAGATCTGGGAACTCCAACCAGCCAGGGCACATGGGGAAATGCTGGTGAAACCTGTGCAGTACTGAAGTCTCCTCAGGAGGAGGAGTGAGCAGAGTCCCTCAAGAAGCAGATAGAGTCCATGCATTTCCCAGGAGATGTGGTAAGGAAAACCAGATTACCCGGAAAGCACACAGCACAGAGTGCAGACAGCGTGTGCTCTACAGGCAATCATGGTGGTGTCCACTAGGAAACAATTTTCTCAGTAAAATATAATGATCAAGATAAGTTTTCTTAAGATATGTCTGAGTTTTTGTTTCTTGCCTTCTGTCATCAGTGGCCATTTAAACAACAAAATGACTTGGCAATATCCTTGTTCTTTAAAACCCGTAAAGGCAAGGGTGTGAACATTGAGGCCATGAGTATGGCTGCCAGGGGTCTTGTCTTCTGCATTCAGCAAGGTTACCTTAAGGCAAAACTAATAGGGGAAACATGTGGCATGCAAGCCTGGCCATAACACGGAGGTTACTGAGTGCACGTGGCCCAACGTGAAAGGTTCCTGTCCTCCATGGGGCATTTGAGAGAAAGCCCCACCTGGCTGTGACCTCTGCTTCCCTCCGTGCATTCACTCTGCCCATGCTGACCTCTTGGCTCCTAGCTCTGTCAGTAGCAGGCAGGCTTTCATGGCTGTTTAAACAGGCCATTCAAAATGCAGAATTTGCTGTGGTGATGACTCTTACCCAGCCTGCAGTTTCCATGAAAGGAAAGTTCTGGTTTTATCAAACTGGTGTTTGTCCAGCAAAGCACCATGCAAGAGTGATCAGTCCCACAGGCTGAATGGAGATCCTGAATAAAAATATGTTTTTCCCAACAATGAACAAGACAAACACACAGACAAATCAAACTGGAGGTATGTGAGCACACATTAAACCTTGTCTAGATTGAATGGTGCATTTAATGAGACTTACTAGAGAGTAACACATTATCTCCTGCCACTAAGGCAGGCAGAAACTTTCTTCCTTGTTTCACCAGTCTAAAACATCACATCTGCAGTTGTGCATACTTTTCAAAATTTGGTCCATAGTCTTTATCTAAGCCCATCTGCCCAAATTTGCAGTTTAAACAGGCAGAACCCAGATTCCCACCTAAGGAAATGCATCTCAGGAGCCACCCCAGGGGCTGTGACCATGTAGGGTGGGACAGAACTTGCCAGCTATGTCTAACACAGGGCTTTGACCAGCAGAACCTATCCCTTTCAAGTTATAGTTAAAATAAATACATTATGATGAAGCTAAACAGCAACAAAGTGAGCTTCTGATGCAGCTAAAACCAAAACCAAACCAATCCAACTCGGAGAAACCCAGAGGCTAAGGTACAGCCTTATTTGTCTCTTTGTCTCTCGGTTTTCCATCTGGATCAGAGAACTGAGCTGAAATGTCGCTTCTCTATGAGAAACTGTCTTCCTCTGCACCCCCAACAACAGCAAAGCAAACAATGCTTCGCATTTGTTGCCAGATCCTATTGTAGAGTAGTTTATTCTTGTCTCTGTGAATGCACTGGCCTTCTCTGTACTTCCACAGTACAAGTTCCCTCTGTTAACAAAGGCACCAGCACTGCTGCAAGCTGCCCACCAGCACTTAGCACCCTGACATCTCATTTCTTATGAGCAAGGCTCAGTGTGATGATGCAACAAAAATGCAGCTGTCTGGTGCAAGGAGCCCAGGGTCTCTCAACTGCAGCTTTTCCTGCATTGGTGCATGGTGGCCCAGGAAAGTTGAGCACAGGCACTGTTTTGGTGCATCACCATCGAGAACCCCTTGGTGTGGACGTGGGTGACTGGTCAATACTGCACACTGGAAAAGGACAGGCTCAGTTTTCCTGTATTTCACTTCTTAGTGAATCCAGTTAAGCCTTGAAATATTTCCATCAACAGCCATCTCAAAAAGTTTATGACTCTCCAGATAGGCCAAGGAAATTTTTAGTTTGCTCTGATAAAAAGGTTCATGAGCACAGGCAAAAATTCTGCATTTGTCACAGATGGTTCACAAAAAACAACATTGATTTTTATGCATCTGTGGGGTGAAGTGAGATTCCCACACAGCCTGATCAGTACTACGGCCCACCCTTGGAGTGTTCCTTTAAACACTGAAATTCCCAGAGCCACTGTCTGAAATCAGCAGTGTGTGACCTTTGCAAGTTACGGCAGTATTAGGCACTGGGCCACTCTGATGCAAGTTCCGCGAAACCTCAGACCATTTCTAAACTTCCATATTGATATATTTCCTGGTTCCAGTGGTGCATAAAAGAAACAAACCGCAGAAAGCCCCGCTCTGGATTTTCCCTTGCTCTCTTGTGAGTCTTAAATCCATCATGTTATTCGTTAGTGGCACCCGCGCTATCACACAGGTTCCAAGAAGAGGGTGTCCAAGAAGAGCTGACCGCCTTTCACTTGCTGATACTCTCAAAGCCCGAGAGGGAATAGCTGAAGCCAAACTTCACCATACTTCCTTTGCAGGGGTTCCATTGCAGTGACATAATTCCTTTTATTCTCATTGTATATGGCAGGAGTTGATCACGTTATCTTTTGTCCCAGTTCTGTTTCCTGAGGTGCCTTGGTTTTATATTGAAGAAGGACAGCTCTTATCCTTCCCCCCACCCTGTGCCTATGCAGGTATATTGCATCTTTCTGCATGCACAAAACACCTCTGATGCCGATGAGCTCACTCAAAGTAAGACTTCTCCTGTCAAGGGATCCTTTGGGGATGTAATCTGTATGTAATCTGAATGTAGAGCTTCCTCTCCTTCTCTGACATGTAGTTGATAGCCACATCTTTGTGACTTGATGACCCTGGTAGACAGATTAACTCTTGTGAGAATGAGTAGCCAGCACAAATAGTGACCAGTCTGGTACCTAAACAGCCCGAAGTGTGAAAAAGCACAAATCCTGCAGTTCTGCTGTGTGCCTGTTCATATGTGGGCTCATATAATTCAGCCACTAATGTCTTTTAGGCATTAGTTCCATATCTTTAGCCTCCTTCATGCTTTGCCCCTCCAGGTTCTTTTCCACAACGTCAGGTCCCAGTTCTCCTGTGGTGCATCTTCTTCTGTGGTGCATCTTCTTCTGTGGTGCCCCTAGAAGAAGGGGTGCATAGAAGGTCCTCCATGACATATATGAAGTTAGGTGTGATGAATGAGGACCTTTCTTACTGAGTCCTTACCTGCTTGGCACTAATGTCTCCCGAGCCTAAGTAGGTGGATGGAGGGGCTGGAACAGCCCAGCCTGAAGCTCAGGGAGGATTAATGCACCTGCATGTGACTGGCAAAGGAATATGGTAGCAGGAAGAGCCACAACAGTGACACACTTGTGCCTGAGGGACAGATGGGAATGAAAATGCTGGGAGAGGCCATGCTGGGGCCAAAGCCAATATGACTTTGCTATCACCTCATCCTCCCATCCAAGGTCAGACCTTGCCACAGATTTCAACACCACACGTGTTTAATGACTTGAATTCTCTGCAAATGAGGAGGTAGGGAATGGGAGAGCAAACAAGTCCTTTCTTTACCCTTTGTGCCTCTCTTTGACCTCTTTCCTCACCTTTCTCCTGAGCCTCACCTTCCTCTGCAGGAATATCTCAGCACACAGTGACACTCCTTGCCCTGCCTGGGCTATGCATGGCATGTGAAATGTGCTACAGCCACCACCGTCTTCCTCTGGGCATTGGCTCATTGGAGCTCAGTGTCAGGTGGGACCAAATATCCCCAGGAAGCCACACGGGGTGGGAGGGTGACAGGAAAGTGCTCGAATAGGACAAAAGACAGATGTTGTTTGCATATGGTGGAGCCTCTGGAGGCCAAGCGTACTGTGAGCACCCAGGACATCTTGTCCTCTCCTGTCCTCCAAGCTCCCCGTGGGACACAGCACCTCCTCCTCAGTTCGAGGATTCACTTAAACTTTCCCTAAGTCATGTCTGAGGACAGCAGCTCTCTTCCACCCTTCGTTCCTTCCCTGCTCTGCAGCATAACGCCACTGCTGAAGAGCTTTTCGCTTTGGCTGTTTTGGGATAGATAGCAAAGTACTAAAGATTTGCAGAAGCTCTATGTTTTCTAACTCCCCTTCCAAAAAAACCCTATGAAAACCTTCTCAGTGGATATGTTCTTGTTAAAAAATTGCCTTTGACCAGTGTCCAAAACAGCAACCCACAAAGAGAACAGTTCAGTGATAGGAGTGAGTACAGAGGGCTAGGATTAGTGCTGAACGCATGATTTGTGGTTATTACCCAAGCACACTTACATTGTCTCACAGCTTACCAGGCAACCCCAGATGTCTTTGCTTCTTTACTTTTCACAGAGAAAACCGGACGAAAAAGATTAAAAATCCTGGATCCCTCTTTTCAGCTGTGGGAAGCTTCCTTCTCAGGCTCATGTTCCAGCGAGTGCGAGCGCTAAGATCCCTCCCTGCTTGAGGGAGCAGTGGAGCACCAGCTCGCTGCCGGCCAGGAGGCGTGTGGGTGCTCCTGCCTTGATTTGAACGTGTCTCACCGGGTCTCAGCCATACACCAGAGCAGGCCTGTTCGGTGCACGGGTATTGCAACAGGACAGACTTTCTCCCTGTGAACATAAGTTGCAGTAGGAACTGAGCTGGAATTTCTCCCGGAGTTTTCCCAGCCTGCTGATGAGCCCTAATTACTCCCAACAGACGCTGGTGCCTTGGAGATACAGTCATGGGCAACTACTTGCACATTTCTTTGTAAGTATTTTCCTCAAAGTGTCTGATATTTGCTACTTAAGTTGTCTGTTTGCGGTGCTTGGTTGCTTTCATCACATAGCATTGTTTCTGTTCCCTAACTGGAGGAGCAAGCTAGCTTTTTCAGCAGGACTTCCCAGGTTTTCAAACCTAGAAATTGGTTTCCATAAAGGTTTACACCCACAGTTTCAGTGCCGGGAAGGCTCTCGCTAGAAGGAAAATTGCAGGGGCTCAATGCCAAATAAAACAAACCAAAATCACTTTTTTTGGCATCCTTTTCCACTTAGGAAAGGTGAGATTTGATATGACCTATGGACTTTGCAGCATGATTCCCCTAGAGCAGGCAGTCTTCCCCCATCCCAGCCTCCCCAGCTGCTGGTTCTTCCCCCCTGGCTCTGCTGTTCCCTTCTCCTCCCAAAAATGCCTGTGACATGAGGCTCCCCCTTTACCTTTTGCTCCACCACCCAGCCTTCCCCCCCTGAAAAGGTCAGGCACTTTGAAGGCAGGTGCCTTGTGCGCTTGGAGGGAGCACAGCGGCGCAAGGCTGTGACAGACAGGAAGCCTTTTACTCTAATTAGTCTTTGCAGAAGTTTGGCATTTCTCCTCAGAGCAGTTTCCCCACTGATGAGGAGCACGTATCCAGCTCTTCCTTCTCACCTCGCACGTCCGAGCCTCCCGCTGTCCCCTGCTGGGCTGCAGGGGTTCAGTCGTGGATCACGTTGCTCGGAGGAAGCAGGCAGGGGATATGTGAGGGGATAAACAATGTTTTCTGACACTGGGAGGGATTTCTTTCAACTTTGCCACGTTCACGACCTGAATCTGGATCATTTTACTACCCGCTCCCCCTTGCCTCCTGCCTGGCCCGGCCTCGCCAGGCTTTTGTCTGGTTAATCAGTACAACTCCTTCCAGGGCTTCCTGGGGGCTCTTTGGCCGCTGGGTTATGAAGACCCATGAGTTCATTGTTTAAATTAAGTTCTTCTATATGGAAACACCACTGGTTTCCCATATGGTCTTGGCAAAGCCACCATCCGCTCCCCACCTAAATTAAATTTCACTAATTGAATTAGTTACCATTTTATCAGCTGCCGCTTTGCAGTAGTTTGCGAACCCCCAGGGGCCCAGGCCACGCGCAGTCAAGAGCTTCCCCACCTCACTCTCTCATTTATCATCGTGACAATGCGCAGCGCTGGGAGAAGCAGGGGGGTGGAGAGTACCCTGCCCTTCCCAAGCATCCCAGCCATCTCTGAGCATCCTAATGATTGACCTCTGTGAGCGAAGCAGCCCTGCGCTGACCCCGGGCTGCTGAAAGGAAGCATTCTCCCCTTTGTAAAAATCCCCCTGCGACGGCGGCGCGGGCCGGGATGAATGCAGGAGTGTCAGAAGGGAAGCCCTGCGCGTGGGCAGCGGCGCCCTGGGACGTCGCAGCTTCCATATGCCAGGGGACTAATAGTGACAGGCCTGGGCTCAGGGGACAATGCCGCCCCGCCGTCCTGTGGGCAAGAAAGGGAGAGGGGGACACGTGGAAAGGGACGTCCTGAAATGGGTCTGCCAGCGTCTGGCAGCGGAGCGTGAAGCGTGTCACCTGCTCCAGCCCCCGCCTTCCCTCAGCAGGCACCGGGGGCACCGCTATTGTTGTATCCCGGCGGGATGCTGGGGATGCAGCACCAGAGCGGGTGGCGGATGCCCACGGGTGCTTCTGGCTGCTGGACTATGCCTGGGTGCTTGGGGCTGCGGGTATCCCCAGGTGCTGGGGACCGCTTGGAAAGTGTTAGCTCTCATGCTACAGCTTTTGGGGGGGCTTGGGAAGGGGGAGGGATGTGTAGAAGCATCATCACCCCGTGCTTCCTGACCTGCCGTTGCTGCACCATCGTGTCTCTGCAGGGGAGGAGAGGGGTGCACAGAAGCTGCAGACAGGCTGGGGGTGTAACCCTCTGGACTCAGACCACAAGGAAATGCTTTCTAGGGACACATCAGCACTGCATAACACTTAGTGGTGTGGGAATCCCTCTGTGGTGGAAACCAGGGATGGTAAGTCAGCAGGGCCATGTGGGCTTAGCAGGCTGAGATTATCAACCACACCAGTTTGTATTTAGACCCCTTGCTGAAGGGAGACACTTTCACCTAATTTAGATGCTGCCAGACCTAAGTTTGCTTTGCGGATGAGGCAGAGACCCACTGGTAGTGATGATCAAGTTAGGTATCTGCAGGATGCACCTGAATAAGAACTGCTGGCTCCTGTAGCCAAACTCCACTGCTTCCAAGATAACCTGTCAAAGGGCAACCTGGTTTTCCTCTGTGGACCTGTGATGCAGACAGTGCGTAGACATCCATGAAGGGAGGGAAGCCAAACTTGAGAATGAAGCTGCTACTCCAGTGTTGAGCAAGGTCAGCATCCTTCTGCCCACAGCTACCCACCCACTTGCCTTTCTGGGGCATGTACTTGCAAACAAAACCAAAAAAAAAATCTGTTAAAAAATGATCAAAGCTGAATGTGCATTTCACTGAAGTCTGGCTAACACCCAACGTATCATATGTCCTTGATAAAATGCCGACTCCTTTCAGAAACCCCGCAAGGGTGTTTGAATATCTGAGAAAGAACTGTCCCAGGAGTACTCGCCGGTCTTTCATGCTCAGCAAGGGGTTGGTGCTTCATTTTTAGTACTAGTCACCAATTTATGCCCCCTGACCAATGTGAACATTTCCTCATAAATCATCCAAAAAATACATACAGTGGTCACAGTAACAAATGAGTCAGAAAGTGTTCAGAACAGATTTCTTGGATAGGAAGTGGGATTTCTCTGAACTGATTACCGGTTTCATCCTTTTGAGTCACGCTGTGGTTTTTCACCTGGCTTTCTGCTAAGACATATCTATTGACTCCCATTTTTTCTTCTGCAAAGAGACTTTAACAAAGATCAGGTATTGATTTTCAAAGCAGACCATGACTGCATTAGTGAGGTTATGAGATGATGAACAGAAGCTGTGAAAATGTGTGAAAAGTCCAGCGCTCATCAAAGCACTACAAAAGCAGAAGGGCTGAAACCTCAGCATGGCCCAGAGCTTTGTATCTACCAAAATGGTGGGGATGGCAATATGGAAGTGTCCCAGCTGGTGAGGGATTTGGAACAGCATTTGCAGCATCAGCATGGAGAGGAGGGTGTTGGGCTCATGGTGGGAGCAGGGAGCTGGGGTGGAGGGAACAGGCACCTGGGGAGGGACATCTGGCTGCGGGGAGCTGAGCAGGGGAGAAGGTGCAGGATGCGTACTCTGGGGGGTACTGGGGTGTTCAACTGATCTGCCTCACAAGAGACCTGTTGTGAGCCAGGGACGGAGATAGCCTGTGGGTCTCTCATCTTCATCACCTTCTAGTGCATAATATGCAACAGGTTTAAATGTGACTGAATTTACGTGCAATCTCTGAACACCCCAGATTAATTGTTTTAGGCCTGTACTGCACCTCTGCTCTCCCCCTGTCCATGCAGAGCTGGAGTTGAGCAATCCCCCAAATGTTTACTTTGCTTTTGGAAGACAATGGAAATTTACTCCAGAGCTTTACCTCATCACTGCTGGGACGTTTGTGGGCAGCAGTGTTTCCAGAACCGTTCTAGTTCATCCTCTGTCTGGCTCCTCCTGTACCAGACGCCCCTGGCTTTGCAGCAGTTATTTTTTCCCCAATTGCATTTGAATCTATTGCCTCCAGAACTTCTGTGAAAACTTCATTCACATCTTCTTCTGAATTTGCATGAGCCAAAACGTTAGTCATTGAAACCTCCTCTCCTCCATGCTTAACAAAAGCTCTCCTTTTCCATGGCGGAGCCCTGAGGAGCCAGGGACCCAGGGGCTCTGCATGGGATCACATCCCCTCTCCATGTGGTGCTGGCTGCGGGGCACCTCCAGGAGGGAGGACAGACTTGCCAGCATCCATCCGCTAGCTCCATCTAGTGAGAAGACTACCACGGCATCCATCAGCATGGGGACATGGGGTCAGGCTCCCCAGCCTTCCTGGGGCCCCTGGCAGGATCACCCTGGCTTCTCTGGGACCCCAGGTGGGTTGCGCTGGAGGATGAGAGGCTGGCTGGAAACCCGTGGGCAGAGAGTCGCTGGGGCCACAGCAGGAGGTGTTGAGGAGGTGTGGGAGCAGGACAAGGCACAGTGTGCTGGCCCCATGGGGTCCATGTTTTCTCCTGAGTGAGGAGTGAGCTGGAGTATCTCCTGGTGGGTTGGAGGCCAGAGCGCTCTTTCCAGACATCTCCCAGGGTGGTGCATTTACAGTATGAATGTGGAGTGAATCTGGTCTTTATACTGGGCTTGGACCTGCTTTAAACTGGCAATGTCTTCCTGCTTCTTGGCACCATGATTTTATGGCCATTAACATCAACCACTGCATGTCAGACATAGATGCCAGCACTAGGAAGTTCATCCTTCTCCTGGACTGGCTGTCGAGGACAGAGAGATAAGTATGGTGAACCTAAGTCTGCATCATCTGCAAGAGAAAGACTGTGCTTTATTGTGAGTATCTTTAAGTCTACATGGGTTGAAGAGTATCCTGGTCCTTTTTATAGCAGGCACAACAGGTCACCGCACACCACCACTGTACAGAGTTGCACCATTTCCTGGGAAAAGAGGTGTCTTTGCGCTCTCCAGAGAAGACACCGTCTTTCCTTTTCCACTACTGGCACTCCTGGGTTCATCTTTTGCAAGTCATGTCCCACTCAAGTCCTCCTCTTTCTCTAAGCCTATTAGGTGGAAAGCTCTGAAACTAATTTGTCTTTTCCCTTGGCTGCTGAACCCTTTGGGTTCAACCATGTTGTTTTTCCAATCTCTAGCTGAAGTACCTGAGTTTTAAAGTGATCTAATAGATCATAGTAATTTTAAATTCTGCAATAGCTTGACAAATCTGAGGTTAGGATTTGAGATGGGGACTTCTAGCCTATTCTTGACTGCTGCTGTTGGACCAGATTGGTGGAAGTAGGGATTTATCTGTGATTTCCTTTGTTCACTCTGTAACACTTTGCTTTAGCCAGTGCATTCCTTCAGTGACTGAGATAAAATTTATCTGTACAGTGTTTATTCCTGCCACTTCACTACCTATTGAACTCATCACTTTCATGGGAATGGCATCTTGAAAGATAGTAATCTGGGAAAGACATGGGAATAATTATAGATTAACTTCGGGGTACGATGATGTAATGTGACAATTTGGCCAAAAAAAAAGGCCCTTATTGTCCTTGTGGTGTCCAAAAGGGGAAATCAGGGTGCATCAGGAGGCCACTGAATTTCAGTGGTGGGAACCACAATGGCATCTTGGGTCTGGCTTTGCTAGCCATGCTTGAAGAGGTTGAAGGAGGCTGAAAAATTACAGATGGGTCAGATAAGAGTTCGAAGAATAAAAAATCTGCAATATGAAAAACCCGCTTTTTAGTTTAGCAAATATTAATACTCCATGAAGAAGGTTAAGAAGTGATTTTATTTTTGCCTATAAAAATCTAGATCAAAAGGAAGTATCTGATATCAATGTTTTATTAATTTTTTCATTTAGTCAACAAGACTAATACACTCTGCTGACTGGAGATTTAATAATCTAAAGCTGAAATAAGGGTTATGTTTTTAAGAATAAGCATAACAATCCACTTCATTTGAGCAATCTGGGGAACGGCAGTGTTATTCATAGATTACATTCCTCTTTGCAATAGAAAAAGAATCATTAATCTCTTTTTTTAAGAGCAACATTGTAGTAATTCCTATCTCCCTTTCAAGCAAAAGCAGATGATTTATGTGTGTTTTGAAAATCACTCTGTGCTTGGTGCCTGGAACTACGAAGGATGAGACTGTGTGACTCAAGAGGTCTCTTGTGTTTCTCTATATTTTGTTTCATTCCCTCTCAAACAAAGGTATTGTGCTGATGCCTTCAGCAGTTTGCAGATTAAATGGTGAAGGATTTTTGTCCCCCTCAGGCCGTTTTATGGTTTGGCAAAGAGGAAGACTTGTGCAAAGCTGACCCGCAGCAGCTCCTCTCTCCTGCTCCCTCTGCTTGGAGCACATACTTGGCACCGTGTCACAAGGCGATGGAAAAGAAAGGCAAAAAGTTAATTTTGACTAACCAAACAAGGTCTTCCACCAGAAGGAGGAAAACCATGGTCTTATGTCCTGTTTCTGTGTCACTCAGGTGCTTCAACCTTGACATTTCATTTTTCACTATCACCCACTGGTTTTTACCCTGCAGCGTCTCTCCTGCCTGGCTGCCCAATAGAGATTTGAGGAAACGTGGCACATACTCTCACACTAAGAGAAGCATTGCAAGAATGGGAAGATTCCAGGAATAGGAAATGTGGTATTACTCAATAAACATTAAATAACAAACACCCCCTCAAGCCATACAAGAAAAAAAGCGTTCATTGACCTTTTTGGTACAAAATAATTAAGAAAAGGGTGGATGATTTGAAGACATTTGATGTCCCTCTCCAGTGTGAATACTGGATTTATTTACTGGAATGTCTAAGGCTCAAACTGGAATTGAGGGGAAGCAAGAGAGGGGCTTTCCTCCGCACATACTATAAAGGAGAGAAGTCAAGTGTCTTTGCATTGTGCAACACACGATTTCTGTAACTTTAATCGAAATGTGTGTGCAGGGCAGAGGGTGGGGGGAAGAGCTAGATTGTGTTTATAGGATATTGCTTAGAGAAATTCCAGTTCCTGAAGCTCTTAACGAAAGTATTTGCCATGAGGAGGGGGAAGGGTTGGCAATGAAGGCCTTTTTTTCTCAAGAACTCCCATTTGGAACACATTACGCTCTTGCAACATGGGATGGATAAACATTGTATTAATGATTAGATGTAGACCAAGAGCTGAATTTGTTTGCATTTGATAAAGCAGTTGTTCTATTGACTGTATGTCTTTACTCTTGGGAAGAGGTAGCCGTTAAGAGAAAGCGCGTCTCTTTTTGTGAAAATGAACTGAACTGCAGGTGGAAAGGGAACAGTCATTTGAACTGTGCCTAAAACCACTGACATTTTACCTCTCTGCCAGTTTCACTTTCAGAAACCAGCTGCCAAGTTATCAGGCTGAGAGATGATCATTTCAGTCTGCTGAAATGTGTGCCAAACATCACAACATCATCATGAACTGGGATCCAACGTATTGGAAGCAAAAGGAAAAAAAACCATGCACATATAGAAATAGGTAAATATAGAAGTTAAGTATTGCACCTGGGCTGATGTGAAGGTCAGAAAAGCATCCAGATTTGCCCTAGGTAGGGATTACAGCATGATCTTCCAGGTCTTTTTCCTAAATCTACCTTTTAGTTCTTAAGCCACAGTCCTCAAGTTTTCAGATGCTCTTTCCAGGTGCAAAACATTGCTTGGAAGAACCACATCAAAATCTGAGCTTCCAACTGGCTGCCTGGATGGGCGGCCCCACTCCTATTTGTCATGGCCAGCTGAGATGGGGAGGGGATCCTCCCAGAGAAACCGCTTCCCATGTAACCCAGCTGGGCTCTGGAAAGGGCATGAACAAATGTGTTTCTCAAGATTTTGTGCCTGGGGCTCTCCTACCAAAATTTTTAGGAATTTTTCCTCTACAACTGAAAACAGTGATTCACCTTTTAGATAGGAAATAATTCATTGACAGTTTTTGAGCTGGAATTTCTCTCAGACTAATCTGTCATCAGGAAAAAGTCCAGCACTGGGCTGATAGGATTAGCAATTTTTAAATTCAACCTTCTGTTAAGCTTGTAATTTATTTTCTTTTCCAAAATGAACCATATGTTCTTCACTGGTTTTCCTGTTGTTCTGAAGATGTGTGGCTTCTGTGGAAAATTTGCATTTTGTCTGGGTGCTAAAGTTTACCCCAGGTATCATAAATAGTCATGAACTCAATTCTGAGCCCTGTAAAGAATCTAAAGCTCCCGAGGATGAAAAATGCTGGGTTTTGATAAAATTAAATACTTTATGAGTAGTGGTAACTTTCCGAAATGATGCTCTGCCAGTGCAGAGGAAGGTTTTATCTGCTGCCTCTTGGAGGGATTTTCTCCCTCCCTGAATTGAAAGGGGAGAGGATTTCGAGCAGCCTGAAGGACTGAAGAGGGCTCCATTTTGAGAGAGACCAGTTTTCCACCCTTCAGTGTAAGAGCAAGTCTTGTTCCTCCCTTATCCAGGAATGGGACTGACTCAGTGTCAAGGAATGATAAGCGATGAAATTTGGGATGCGATAGACCACAGGATAAGATGCGCGTGGGGGATTCTGTTGGATTGAGAACAGAACAAGACAAGGCAAAAAGAAATGAGGAGGAACATCTACAGACACTCATCATCGCGCAGGAATCTCAGATGGGAGGCTGGAAGCAGAGGTTATACATATGGCGTGGTTGGAAGGGAAGCAAAGTGGAGAACAGAGAAGCTTTTCAAACTGGAAAGAGAAGGAGAGTAGCTGAGGGAGCTGCCAGGGTCACAGTGACAGAGAAGCTGCCTTTGAGCTGCCTGAGCAACAGGGCATTTTCAAGACACCATGCTTCTTAAAGGAGGCATTGCCTTGAGTGAGAGGGGAAGGAATTGGGCATATCTCAAACAGGCACATGGGAAGGACAATGGCCAGTAACTCATCCAGACCAGACATATTTCCAGAGGAAACACAGGAGATGGAGGCGGATCAATTGGACAGGCACCCCAGTCAATGAGGGAAAGAGTGGAAAATGAGAGGGTGGGACAAATTTGGGTACCTCACAGGGACAAGCCAGATGACAATATGTACAATGCAGATTTACTGGGGCACTGAAAGAGAATCTAGGTAGGAACACTTTACAGAGGACTGGATTCAGATCTTAGAAGGGCGCAGTGACAAAAAACGTATTTTAGGCATGATGTCTGGGTGTGCTCAGAGGACCTGGAGGTCCATGGGTTCAGACCACTGGGACTGGCAGTGCCAGCAGAGTATGGGGGCTGCTTTTCTCTGCTGCAGCTGGGAAGGGGGTTATCACTTGATTTCTCTTAGCTGGATGTGAGTTACTGTTGTGCCATCCATGGTCCACAGCATCAGAAACAAAGGGAAGAAATTTCTATAGAAGTTGTTCCTCTCTTACTGACAGCTTGCTGACTGCTTTCTACAGGAGATTGCAATTGTTTAGTTGCAGTGACTGCTAAAAAAAGAAATAGCCCCAAAGGTTAGGAGCTGCTGCAAGATTTTTGCAAGGTATACGAAATGACAAAGGCTGAGTGGTGTCTTCTGATGTCCTCACTAAAGCAGAGGTAGGATGTTTTTACACTTTGTTTTGAAAGGGAGCTGGTAATCAGCTCAGTGTACCATACAGAACAGCTAATGCAAAGGTCAGATGCCAGGTAGCACAGATTGTTGCAAAAGTTTTCTATGGCTTGATTCCCACTGAAGTTTGAAAGTGCAGGAGAGTAACATTATGTGGAGGGTTGTGAACAGTCGCTAGTTAGCTCTTTACCTAATACTGTGCTGCTAAATTAAGCTTGGAAGAACAGTTGGGGCATTTTAAGTAACTCAGGGGCAGGCAAGGAAATGTAATCAGAATCCAGCAGCCTTTCTGTTTCCCTTCTCTGGACATTTGTTTATAGTTCATTAGATGTATTATATGATATCAGTATTTTATATGTCTGTAGATCAACTCATTGTAGAGGCATCTCAGAAATCCTCATTGCTGACCACTGGCTGTAAATCACATGGACATGAGAGTTGGAGGGGAAGTGCAGTATGGAAGAAGAAAGCTGGAATCAGACAATTTTGGAAGGCCTCTGTGGCAACAGGAGGGATAATTTCTTCCAGCACGTCTCTGAGATGCAATGAATGACCAAAAGAGCCCCATAGCCTGTTGCCAGGGAACCTTCTACATCCAAAGCAGGTCCCTCCTGATACTTAACTTCTCTAGGTTTTAGGTGAGTGCCCACCTCCTCCTCAACTATGGGTGCCCTGCACATACCCTGGCCCCTGGCTGTGCCACTGCTCTCCAGAGCTGCTTATGGAAGACGGTAGGAAGCTGGTGCAGCTGCTGTGTGAACAAAGAAGGGGGTCCCTACAGCATCTTATCAGAAAGCTGCCGAACCTCTCTGCGCCATGCTTTCATTCATGCTCTTCAGGATCCTCTTTACACAAAATTGTTGGGTTTTCTGGGGGGGATTAAGGAGGGATTAATGCTAGTAATGCTAGTCACTGAAGATCCATTACATTTTTGAACTTGGCTTATAACATTTTAGCGTTCTGGCTTTAGGGCAGCTGAAGTTTACACAGTGGCCAACACTCCCTATTGTTTGTGGGAAGTATTTTCAATTAGGTGATGGGGCAAAGGAGAGATTTTTCTCTGACCTGGAATCCAATCTTTTTTGCTCATTTCAATATTGTATTCTCGTGCAGTTAACTGGCTCCACTTCTTGTATATTCTTGCTTGTGATTTTTGCAATAAACGCGTGGGATGGACAGACAAAGTCAGGACATTCAGGGATAAAGCAAGGTTGTCTGCCGGAGTCAGTTATTGTGCTGGCTTAAGGGAACAAATCTTTTTATCTTGTATCCTGGGAACTGTGTTGCAGAGGGGACTGAGGTGTTTAAATGGGCAGACCAAGAGACAGAGGAATTTTACTTGGGTGGTGAAAATGCTTGCACACATGAAGGATGTTACAGAGCTAATGGGCTAGCCAGATCCAAAAGAGAGGAACATCCTTCTGACACCATGTTGAATTATCTATTTGCAGCCTGACCCATAATCACTTAAAATCAATTCAAGACTTTCTGTTGTCCTTCTTCACTCTGCAAGCAAGTTTATATGTAGGGCTGACATCTTTTGGGGTTAAATATTTTAAGCCTGGTTTTCAGTGATTCAGCCACTGAGATGGGGAAGTAAGGTTTCCCCTTGTCAGGATGAAGTAATGCAGCTGAACAGATGGAGGCATGCGTTTCCTGGAGAGCTAAGGGAGTTGTACTGTAATTTACTATTAGTGCAACCACTATTGTGCTAATTAGCAACTACTGTTATCCCTGGATGCTAATAGAGGTTCCTGTCCACAAAAATCTAGAAGTGTCCTGAGCCTGCTTTCCAGCCTTGCCTGGAGTTGCATCCATCCTGACTTTGGCAGATAGGACAACCTGAATCAAAACAGCTTCGTCACCTTCTTGATGTTATGTAACAAACATGGTCATTATCACATTGTCAGAACTGTGTTTTTTAATGGTTTTACCTTCTCTGAGAGGAGCACTTGCAATTTATTAAGGAAGAATAGAGCCCCATATAGAAAGGAGTTTGGAGAAGACATGACCCAAAGCTTCCCTGGTAGCGTTCTCTCTTCATGTCTTCAGAGACAAGTAGAGGATAGAGAACAGGCACTTTTTTCCTAGAAATATTGGTGAAGATCACAAGGAAAGATACTAGGTACCTGGTGAGAAAATGATGATCCAGGCCCAAAAGGATGCTCTCCCCCAGCAGTTCCCCAGGTTTATTTTCTGCATGTAATTTGCCTTTTTTGAGACATTTAAAGACTACCAGATACAGACGACTGCTGCTGAGTGTGCTGGTTCGCAGCCTGGGAAAGCACTCTCTCTCCTCCTAAGAGCCCCTGGAGGGAGACTTCCCAGCAGAGTGCTGCCAGCTCTGCGCCCGCCGGAGGAGGGTCTCGGTGGGGTACCATACTTTCAAACGGCAGCGCTGCACCCCAGGCTGCGGACAGGCAGCGGGCGCCTGGCAGAGTAAATCGTCTTTCAGAGGCCGCCCATGAGGAAAGCACACAGTAGATAAAGGCTGTCCCTTGGAAGGCTGGTGTATATCAGAGGAGTCTGTGAAATGCTTTTCCCTACTGTTTCTTTAATGTGGAGCCTGGCAGCCTCAGGATCTAGGATCCAGTGAAGCATGGCCACACTCTATAGACTGTAGACTTTCAAACTTTATTGGACATCAGTAGATGATCCATCTACCCTTCCTATTTTCCTTGAGAGTCTCATGGGTTTTAATGCAGTTGTTTGATGTTACTAGCAACAGAGCTGCTGTTTGCAGGGCTGGAGTGAAATTTTCAGCTGACCCAATACTGGTTATCCCTCACCAAGCAAGTGGACAAGCCAATAGTCACAACGGACCAGGAGATGGGCTCTAATGAGAGAGTCGAACAGGCAGTATCTGAATTATGTTGAGGAATGGCTGGTGTCCCTTACAGCAGCTTCCCCACACACCATCTGCACCAGGGAAGCTGCTCCACCACAGCATTTTCAGCCTCAGCATTAATCTTAAAGCTGAGGGTTATTTGCAGCGGGCATTACACATCCGCTTTACATTTGATCTACATGGATTTAACAAGTTCCGTAAAATAGATTGGTATTGTCTACCTCCAGGTAAAGTAGATCAGTATTAAACTCACGTGTATCACTCAGAAATACTGTTATAACATTAGGGTAATATTGTCTTATCTTGTTGCATGTGAAGGGGTTACTCTGGCTGTAGATAAGAGTGGTACTGTGCAATAACCTCAACCTTGTTTGCTTCTGGCTGACAAAAAAGATTCCTTTTCTCACCTTGGGTGCTCTGATCAAATCAGTGTCCAAATCAAATTTTCTTTGCTGAGTGCTGTTGCAAGCCACCCATGAGCCCCAAACCCAAAAAGTTTAAATCTGGAGTGGGAAGCACCTCTTGCAGCTCCAGCATGGTGGAGGGGAGCTGGCGGCTCTGCTGAAAAGCCTGTCCATGAGTGTCACAGTCATGGCAACTTGTCTAACTGCATTCATGACCACAGATTAGGATCCAGGAAAGGAGTGTTAAAAGCTATGGTGGGCTGTCTTCCCAGGGTTAGGTTTTTAGGGATTATTTTGCAGAAGTGCCATTAGTGAATCATTCATAGATTCACTTCAGTTCTACTCTAACTGCCTGGGAGTTCATGACTGTCCTCAGCATGAACAGCTGCACGTCAGGTTCCCAGGATGGCAGTGACATCTTTGTTGGGTAGTACTGGGGACAGAGGTGAGTGAATCAGGGGACAATCCCGCTCCTAATCTCTGCTGGGGACCTCAGAAACCTCTGAAACATGGGAGTTTACATGTGGTGAAGAGCAGTATCCCTTATGGCTATTTTCCCCAGTGAAAAACTGCAGGAAAGTGTAATGTATGTGGATGTGTGAAAGGCTGGTGAGAGTGTTTATCTCCTGAGCGGCACATAGCAATCCTGCCAAGGTGGATCTATTGCTGTCATTTCATGTCGGCTGATACTGGCACCCTGGCCATGGGAACACTTGTTTGTGGTGCCATTATCTTTTGAGTCTCTGAAATAATTTGTGTGACTGAGCTGCTGCAGAGACCTTTTGTCATCCCGCCTGATTGCTAACAACAATAACGTGTAAACAAATACCATTCCTGTAAATCAGCATTTAATTAGTTCAGTGGAAGGCGTTCAGGGGGATGTAGCCTAGAAACAAGATTTCATAGGAAGGCTTCTGCGGCTTCATGTCCTGACCACCTCTGGCTTTGCAAGCAGCATGCCGGGCCCACTGGGAAGAGTGTGCTGGTCATTCACCAAGTGCGAGCATCACCCAGTGGGTCCCAGCAGAGGGGTCCAGACCCTGCCCATGCAGTACGGGAACCACTCAACTGCAGGCTGCTCAGTGGGAAGCTCCCCAGAAATGTGCAGGTGTTTTGAAGTGCACTTGAGGACCACACCATGGGGTGCCACAAGTCTCCTTGCCTTGTAGCTACAGGACTTGTGGTGGCTGATATAACTACACCTTGGAGTTCAGGGTATGTGATACAGAAAGATGTGTTTTATTGCAGATGTTAGTATCAGCATCCCACAGTTTTGCATTCTCATTGTCGCCATCCCAGGGCCGTACAGGAGGATGCCACAGCACCACCAGTCTTTTCCTCATTTGTGATGAAGGTGGAGGGGAACTCCCTCCCACACAGGAGGTGATTTTTAAACTCAGGGTGTTTCTGTCCGGGGATGGACATGGATACACTGAGTTTCACTGAAGAGGACTCTCTCTCCTTCACACTGCTTCTGATCCCAAGAACTAGGGCAAGAGAGAAGTTGTTTGAACATGCAAAAGGCTATAATATTTCTGTGGAGGACACATTGCGGTTCCTTTATGTGGTGCCTCCATTTATCACCACTTATTTTCAGATATTCCAAATTCTATGTGCCTATACGACTTACCTTTCCTTGTGCTCCTCCCATGCATGAAGAAGCAAGACAGAGCTCTTACTTCAAGAGTTATTTCCAAACTGCTGATTTTCTTTTCAGAGGCTCTCAGCAGAAGCAGGGAACAGCTTTCTGTATGTGTCAGCATGAACTAGAACACTTCCTAGCTTGACCTGCTTCCAGCAGAGTAAACACAGATGCCTGAAATCTGACTTAAAAATTGTATTCTGCACATATAAATAATGTCCTAGCTATGGTAGTAAAATAACACAGCTGTGTCTCTAGAACTAAAGGAGTCAGAGTAGATATATGGATTTAAGTGGCTGCTTCTCTAGTCTTCAGATTTCCTGAAAGCTGTTTTTCACTATGGAAGATCAACACAGACATCACTCCTTGGGTTTGGGGGGTTACAGTGTGCTGCTCTGTAGTGCTCTCCCTGGGAGTCGTGGACTGCTGCCCTGGGCTGTACCCTGAGCCATCATTGCCTCCAGGCTGTGAGTACATCCACACGGTCCTATACCAGCAGATGTGGTGGACTCTCTCGGACTCACTTTTTGCCTGTGTGCTGACTGGTCCAGAGCTGGATGCAGCCATGTACATGGTGCCCTGTGCCCAACCTCCTGCCAATTCAGAGCAGGGTTCCTTTGTGGCTGAGCCCTCTTGCTTCAGTCAGCAAAAGCTGTGATGGAGGCCCTGTGCCCCACCGTGCTGCCTCCCCTGTGATGGCAAAGGGTGGGCTTCGGCCCTTGCTGTCAAGGATCCGGTGCAGGTTCCGCTCAGCTGCCTTCAGCCGGTTGCTTCAGATAATCACGGTGGCATTCAAGAGCAAAACAAGCAGCTGGGTCTCAGGGAAAGGACTTTTTTCAGTAGTGTCTCAGGGGCAGGTATACTACAGGGCCTGGGACAACACTTACAGTATTGCCTTACATTGCTGCCCCAAAGATCCCCTGCCTTAGAGGAGGAAGGGAAAGGAGTTTCAGAGCTGGCAGGTATTCAGTGCCAACCCTCACAGCTCAGCCACTGTGCTGCTTTACTCGCCTCTTATCTTTATGTTAATCTCATTTTATAATTTTTATGGTTAGGAAAAGGAAAATAAAACCTCAGAGATACAGAACACTCTGAACACAATATCCAGGCAAAGACACCCTTTTCTGGCTGACGTAAATGCAGCTTCTGGTGTTAGTTATATCCAGGCCCTGATCTTCCTCCATGTCAGCTCCTCATGCTATCTGCAATAAATATACATCTTGATCTACACCAGTGCAAATAAGAGATACGGTCCAATGATCCTGGCACTCTGTTTATAGGAAAATTTTGGCTTGACTCCCATTTCAATTTTTTCCAGAGACTCCTGGCTGTGGTGGAATTGCACTGAGTTGATGCTCCTCCGTGAAGAGAAGGAGCTCTTGTCTTAGAGTCGCATCTGCCAAATCATAACGCACTAAATGGTCCCTGAGTGTCAGCATGACAGGGGAAATTCCCCCAAGTTTCCTTTACTACACTGGCAGAAGGCAGTCTCACAGATTTTCACAGTTTTGGAGAAGCCTACGAGGAAAGAATTTATGAGGGAGGAGAGAACTCACGAGATTTCAGAGGATTTTTTTCTTACTTGCTCTTTTCAAAACTCCTGGGTTTTCCCTAGCAGTGCCGTGACGTCAGGCCGCAATGCTTTCCCAGTTTCTCATTTCCGTGACTCCCTCAGGGCTGGGTATGTTGAATCTGTGAGCTGCAGGTAATGCAGACCCTGTGGATCCAGGAGGGATGAGCTCTGGGGAGCATGCACCATCCTGGGTGGGGGAGCAGGCAGAAATGTCCCATCACAGTGGCTCACAGGCTTCTCCTACCAAGCTGCTGTGGGCAGCATAACACCTCCCATGTCTAGCTGCATCTACTCCAGTTCTGGGCTCTGCAGCAGCGCTGCTTAAGCTCCTGCTATGATATCTTCCAACCCCTACTTTATGAGGAGTCTGGGCTGTTTCCCTTCCCTCTAGCTGCCTTCCCAGCCCCTTGGCAGCCTCATCAGGTAGCTGAAAGGCAGCAGAGGAGCCAGCGTTTTGGCCCCAGGAGCTTCTTGATAAGACATACATCCTGTGAGCACCACAGAGACCATGCAGAGGTGACACGGTCGCAGGCGAGCGTCCTCTTCAACACGGAGCTGGCAGCCAGAGTCTGCTCAGAGCACAGGCGTGGAAATTGTAACACAGAAATTCCCATTCTGAGTTTAGGTGAAACTGTCAGTGTGGCAGAAGTTGCTTTCTATCCTCTTGGATTTGCCTTCCTAGCTTTAGGCAAGAAGATTTCAGTAACAGAGCACCTGGCAGTGCTTTGCAATGGATAACAAGCTATTTACAGAAGAAAGGAATTGCGCACCCATCACATGTGCTTTCAGACAGGAGAAATACTTTCTGCAGCATCATAGCAATCTTGCCAAGCTGGGATAATTCTTTTTATAGTCAAAGATATTTGATAGTGGCTCTCCAACTACTGCAGTTGTCTTTCCTGTGCTCTCCACCTGTTTGGCTGACTCCTGCGCTGCAGGCAGTCTCTCTTCACCTCCATTGGAGTGAAGGGTTGTTGTCTCTACAGGCATTTTTCAGACTCCTATCTCAGAAGTGATTGTCTTCAGTTTAGCTCAGCCATGAGCCTTTCATTTTGCTTTGGTGAGAAGTTATGCTTTTCAAAGTAGGGGGTTGGTGTGTGCACTTGGCAGGAGGGAAGTTCCTTTCCTTCCTTCACTTTTTCCCCTTTCTTCCTTGAGATGAATTCTTTTTAGTCTCTCTTGAAAATGACTTTTTGTTTACTCACAGCCTTTACTCACATCCCTTCTTCTTTCAGTTGCAACTCAGCTTTCTTCTTTAGGAGTCTTCAAAGCCGGGATTTCCTAAAATATCTGGGCAGAATCTCTGAGGAACACAGGAAGGGGAGATTTGGTCCCCTTAATATACTACAAACAAAATGCAGAGAAAATCTTCTACCATCATGAGTGAACAGCAACAGCTACTTCAAAATGAAAATCCTAAAGAAATGTTTTCACTTAATGGTAGATCTTTAAGGCCAAGACTATGTTTTTCTGCCCTGGGATCCTCCAGTGGTTGCTCCCTGAAGTCAGCTGAGCTGCTGTGCATTTCCCAGCCCGCCTTGGCTGGGCACAGAGACAGTGGTGGCAGCAGCAGGCAGAAACCTGAATGAGCTCAGCCCCTTCCCTGCCCGACCCGAGGGGACACACGAGATCCCATCGCCAAGGGCTTTGGGTCACAGTCTCTCACCAGCACTTTGTCATGGTGGAAAAAACAGAAAAGGGGAAGATGGAGTTTCTTAATGGTGAGCTGTATCTGAACTCTGCTGTTCTTGGTAGTGGACCTCACAGTGTTAAACAGAAGAGTGTGTGCTTGAAGCCTGCGGGTTTGTTTTAGTTTGGCTCATTAATCTAACTGAAGCATTGCTGGCTTCAGCCACTGCAAGGATTAAGTGGGGCAGCAAAACAAACGGAAGCCTGAATATCTGCCCAGGTTATCGGCACCTCCCTTTCACCAGCAAACGCCCTGGGACTTGTCAGTAAGGGGGGACCCTAACCCCTACTCTATTGTCTGCTTCATTACTGAAATTCCTCTTCAGGTTTTTGTTGTTGGGAATATTGATCAGATGGACATGAAATACACAGAATAAATCATTACCTGTGCTGTCAGCCAGAATTGTGGTCAGACAGGGTGGTTTCTCAGTTCATCCTAACGGTTCACTGTTTTGCTCTTATGTAGAGAATTGGCAGCGCATCATGACCTGAATACCACCAAGTGTAAGATCTATAGATAAAGCGCAGGTGCTGTAGTTTGCTGAAGGATATTCCTGATTATTTTACCCCTGGAGCTCTCATTTCCTTATCAATGCTCACAAGCTTTCCTTCTTTCAAACTCATCCTTTTATTTATTGGGAGGTGATTTTTAGAGTGTTTTCTTCGTCTGGATGACTTAATTCAGCTAGATCATGTTGAAGCTGTTCATGGCCTATCCTCTGTACAATTCAGAGCTAAAGCTCAGACCTTGACAATATGTTTTTGAATGAGTGAACCTCTGCTTCTCTCCAAGACCTGTGGAGATGTCACAGAAGTAACTGTGTTAGTACCCGTAAGGTTACACCCATGCAAAATAGACACAAACAATGGGGACTCAGGCCGCACAATCACCAGGAATAATATCTGCTGACCCTCAGGGTGCAGTTTCCCATTTAGGTTTAATCTGATATGACTGTGGGTTGCTGGTGAAAGGGTGGTCCTGCTCTTCCTGCTTGCTTCTAGCCATACGTCCCTGGCACCTCCATTGCACTGGAAGCTGCAATCCTGGAGGCTACAGAAAGAACCGACAGAAGTTTTTTTCTTTTTATGGTAAATTAGTTTTTCGCCGGATCAACAAGCCAATCAGAATCACCCTGCCACAGCAAGACCCTTATCTACAATGCAGGAGATCACCAGGTCAGCTGGCAACCTAGAGTTAGACCAGATTAAGGATAACCAGAAAACAGATCATCTGTCTTCTATACCCAACCTTTGCGCTACGGCCTCTGGGGAACCACTCCTCTCTCCAACACATGGGTTTGTGTGAAACCATCAATGTAACAACATAAAATGTCCTGCAGAGTAGCCAGCATCAGAGCAAGGGACCAAGATCTGTCCTGGGTCTCAGCCCCCACCTGCACTGCCCACAGCAGTCGCCTTGTCTGCATTTCCCACACTCTTCCTCCAGCTGCACTTCCACCCCGGGGCCCAGCACCAACCAGACAACGCTCTTGAGGGAACCTGGGACACTTCCACAAGCTGTTTCTGCTTCAGCTGTGGTGAGAAAAAGAAGTAAGTGCAAGAGTTTTGATCCTCTCCCCTGCAGGTCCCTGGGAGTGGGGATGGCCATGGGGATAACAGTGGTCCCCTTGTTCCCTGGGCTGGTGTGCTCCTGCCTGTGATGTGGTGTGGAAGTGGGTTTCCCCTCAGCCCTGCTGCTGCCTCCCCTTCTAAGCGTTGCACTTGCGCAGCAGCCCTACAGCATCAGCCATCCCCACGGGCGGCTGCCACCCTGCTCTCGCCAAGGCCGCGCGTCATGTGGCGCGAGGAGCTGGTAGCTGTAAGAAAGCCACTGCAGGTGCAGAGGGGTTTGTGACAGGGTAATGGCAAGGCAGGTGCATGCACACAGGAGAACCAAAGAGATGGAAGGGGCCTCCAAGCAGAAGACAGAGTGCTTCGGACACAAATGCTGTAATTCCAGCAGCTGGTTGCTGTAGGGATTTAGATGGTGTGTTTTCCAAGGAGTCCTGTGGGGAGAAGCTCATTTGCAAAGACAGGCAGGCAACTGCGACCCTTTGAGGTGCATGCATGTTCTGCAAAGAAGAGACATGCACACTCGATAACACAGTTTGCAAGGGGTAAACCCCAGTGCAACAGCTCCTGGATATTTTTCTCTGTCATTGTTATGGACTCAACTGTCCATTTACATTCTTAATTTTCAGCCTCCTGTGTTTCATCTCTAACACAGGTTTCTTCTCAGGTTAATTCCCCTCTGGCTTCCAGGAGAGTGGGATGTCACCCTTCCTGACATTTGTTTAGTGAGTTATGCTCACCTTCCGGAGAACACAAACAAGCTGTTGGACTTCCTCCCCTCAGCTTTAGCTCTGGTCCAACTCCTTGCTGCACTTACTCTGGCCTTACACCAATACAACGGGGGATCGACATTGGGCTTCTTGAGTTCTGCTTGCAGAAGTGCCTGTGTGATTTAAAGTTTGTGCTCTATTTTCAAGAGGGACTTATATCCAACCATATTAAAAGAAATGTAAGTGTATAATCCCCTTGATTTCACTTGAAATGAAACATCTGACTGTCTTTGAGGTCTGGTCTTAATCATTTGAGAAAGTCACTTGGATTTAGGTCTGTAAATAGTGATGTAATTTCTAAAAATAAGCCTTATATTCCAAAGGCGTCCAGACAATGCCAACATTGTCCCTCCTGTCCCAACCTACCCAGCAGGTAGGAATTTGAGGACTATGATGAGAAAAATAAAAATAATTTCCATCTCCCAACAGCCAGACCTGAATGTAATTACTGACAAGACTGTAAACCCAGCCTCCCAGTAATGTTTGGAAACCAAAACGAAGCATCCTCCTTCTTCATGGGAACAGAAATTGTATTCACATAACAAAGAAATTAGGTAAGAGGAAGTATATTGAGGAACTCAGGAAGTGAAAAGTCTTTCATTGCTATATTCTTGCAAGAGCTAATACAAAGCAACATGATTAGTCGGTTCTTCAGTAGCTTCCTATTTCCATCACCAAACTGCTTTAATCTTTAAGGTACTGAACACTGTTTTTCTGAAGTTAATCTGGATGAACTTGACACCCCGCAGCTTGTGTCCAACTGAGTTGCTGTGCACAGATGTAGTATCGGAGATCTGGTGGAGATTAGATTTCAGTGATATCTTTCACTTCCCTCCCCTTACTCTCTTATCTTTTCATCTACCTCAGCCACAGCAGCTCTTGGTAGAGTCTTTATTCCTTGTATTTTCCTTATTGTTTTTCAGCAGTGCAGTACTTGACCAAGGGATGACTAGCCTGGTGGTGTGTTAGATCTGAGCATCCCAGATTTAGGCCAGGTTAGCAACATTAAGGCCAAAACACTGGACTGTTATTCCAGTAAATTAATTCCACTTCTAGGACCGTTTTGATGTGTGCAACAGGGGTTGACTCAATGACACTTTTTCTTCTCTCAAAGGGAGATAATTCTTCATCCCTTCCTGTGCCCACAGGTTGTGGGAGGAAGGGCCCCTCTACCATGCCTGCCATCTGTGCCCCTGTGGAGGACACTGCCCAGACATTTGTGAATAGGAGTGAACCCTGCATGAATAAATTCAATTTTGCAACCCTGGCAGATCTCCCCTCTCTGAAAGCTAAGCAGTCATGAGGCTTTGGGAACCTGGAGATACGTTTTGGGAGCCTTGGGGTCTGTCTCCATGAACACTGAGCCCGGCTGGGCAGAGGTGACCAGTGCATGGCAGCACGCTGCCAGCACACCTTGCGTTCGGCAGGCTGGAGACAGCAGTACAGTCAGGTCGTAATCAAGGAGAAGGGAAACCTTCAGCCCCTGTGCATGGTGGGGTGAGACTCCATCCCTTACACACCCGCAAAGCCGGGGTTCAGCAGGACCAACGTCACCCTGAGTTTCCTGGCCACCTGCTCTTGTGCTGAGATTAGTTTACACACAACATATGTCTCTGCTTCTACCTCACTGTAGATGTAGGCTGGACATTTTCCTGAAAGCTGCCCCTCTTTCTGCTGGCTGTAAACAACAAAATGCCACTGGTATGGCTGTCCTTGGTAAGTCCAGTATGGAGCTCCATTCCCTGACCACCATCAGGAGCTACCCATGGCTGGTGGGAAGGGGAGTTTGCCTGGGATGGGCAGCTTCAACCAAAAAGTCCCTGGAGCAGCCCTGAAGAGCAGTCACGGGGGTTTCAAACATGTGCCTATTTCTTCCCTGGAAAGCGGGGTTTCAGTGGCAACAGGACACCACATGACAATAAGGATTTTTTTTACTGTCAAACAACTGTCTATTTCTAAGATGACTGTTAACGAAAAGTGTTTATCAACATTGCAGTCAGAAGTGTGGAGGATGTTCTGCTTTCTCTCAGGTTATTTCTCTTTCCCTTCACTTTAAAAAATAAGGATGGGGGGCAGGACCGGAGAGCCAGAGCTGGAGGTGAGGAAGAACGTGGACAGAAATGTTTTCAAAGGGAAACTTTTTATTTAGCCTGCTTCACTGTATTTTTCAAAACATATGTATATTTCAAATGGAAAAACAAATTCAAAAAGCCAGGCGATGTCCTCAGCAGAGTCTGCCTTCGTAGACAGGGACCCAGCCTGGCAGCAACAGCGTGTCTCCTCCCCATCCCACCTCCCTCCTGGGAGACAGCACATCCCAGCCTGGTTTGGTCTGTGGAGGAAAGGTAGCACAGGGACCTTTAAGTTGGTCACTGCCTTCCTTAAAGCATCCCCATATCCGGACCATTAATTTCAGCCAAGCCACTTCTCCTTTATGCTGATCTGAGAGGGGGAGGATGTCCCAAATGTATGGGACCAGACTCCCATGGGCATACTGCTTATCTCAGTTGCCTTCAAGGCAGGCGGGGATGTGGTCTGAGGTGTGTGTGAGGGGAGGAATGAGGACAATAGGGCTAAAAACTAAAAGGACACTGTAAAAGTTATAGCAGTGGTTAAAACTAGCCAGGTACAACAGCTTCCTCTGTGTGCAGGTTTGCACACCAGGCACCACTCTGTTGTTCAGCACTGCAAACAGGGAGACAGTGAAACACCACACACAACCCCCCTCGAAAGTTTAAAAAAGACCTTGCTGTGTAAGAAGAGCCAAGCTGACACGAGGAGTCCCCCACTAACCAGAGTCACCTGTCCCCACAGCCGGCAGTGGCAGGCTTGAGGAGGGTCGCTGGGTGCTAATCACGGGGTATTGTGCAGCCACCTGGTACAGCGGTGGAGAAACCAGCCGTCCCCGCAGGCTGCTACCTGCAGATTCCGCTTCACCTGTTTTACTGAGACCCACTTGACTGTTTAACACTTTCCCAGCGCCCAGTTTGAGACGGGTTTACAGAACGTTTCAGATGGCTGAAGTGGTTTGAAACGACGGGTTTCCTCACATTCATCCTGTTTGGACTATTTCTAGTTGGGAAGCTTTCCTGGATGAATCTGAGGATAAAATTGACCAAGCTTAACCCAGAAGTGCAGTGGCTGGTGTTGCTCAGCCAGCAGCATTGACCTGTGCTGGGTCCTGGGGCTCCTGACCCACGTCATGCAGTGGAACCAGCTGTGCAGCACCTTCTGACTGCAGAGGGAAGATCCTTTGGAAGTAGAATACCTGCAACATGGGATCAAATCACTTGCCCCAAAAATCCAATACCCCCTCTGCACCAATAGACAGTGATGCTTCAGGAAGACATCTCCATTTAATCTCCCCCCTTCCCACAAAGCAAATAACTGGCTGGATGTGAAAGTGGTATGAGCTTCTCTCCTAGTCCCTGGGCTTGGTGAGCCTCTGTGGAGTGGTGGCAGTGGTGGGAGAGGCGGGAGCTGGCCCAGCACACCCAGCCAATGCCAGGATGCTGTGCTGGAGAGGGCACAACAACAGTCCTGTCTCCCAAAGGTAACCAGACCTGTTCCTGAAGTGAGGCATTTTATCATCCTTCTTTTCACTGGCTTAGCTACTGCACAAATGTTACGACTTTCTCATAGTATTTTGGTACTTTTATTTCGGGTGCCGGCTGAAATCAGGAAGTACGGCAGTGGGTGGAAACATATAAACCCCAGCATCTTTAAAGTGAGAGCCTGAAAATGGGATAGGTGTCAAGGCAGGTTAATTTTACAGCCTACTGGTGTTGGCAGCATCGCTCTTGCTATTCCCAGAGCCACACACCTTCCCTCTGACCTCACCGACGATGCTCGGTTACTTGCAAGGAAGTAAACAAAAGGGACTCATGGGGACTTTGGTTCCATAGAAACAGCAGGGAAAATGTCCATGCGTGCCAAGTGGAAAAGGACTAAATCAGTGGGGAAGGAAATTTTATTGTCACAAGTTCAAAGGGGATGTTACAAACAAGAGAGTGTAAAGAAAAAAAAAAGAAAAAAAAGGGAAAACTTCAGAAAGCAGTCCCTGAAGTCAGATCGCAAAATACTACTAATGAAGCCTTGCCTTAGAGCAGTTGTCAAATATGATGTGGTATTTACATCAACAGTGACTCGGGCAGCATTTACTACTTCCCCTTTAAACACAGCAGGACGCTGCCTGCCCTCAGAGATTTGTGGATCCTAACCCTGCAGATGGATGGATGGACCCAGCGCTGGTGGATGGACAGGAAAACAATGCACCGGGCAAGGGGATGGGAGAGCACACAGCCCCATTAACCACGGGTTTGGTGCGAGGGAAACAAGTCAAACGGCATTATAGCTGTAGTGGGGAGAGTGCCCTGAGACATTTCTGCGTTGTGGGGGTCTGCAGCCAGGTAAAATGCGCTCCCAGTTCCCTGCCTGACAGTTCTTGCAGAGCAGGGGGCTTGCTGTGGCCTGATCCCAGGCTGATGTGGTGCCAGCAGTGCCTTGGGGCTGGGGTGGGATCGCTCCAAGCTATGCCATCTGGCCATAGTCCCCGGGGCCACCCCAACCGGGGCATGCTGGAGGGGAGCAGGCACTGCCAATGTCCCTTTCCACTCCATCAGCGGTGGGAAGGTTGTCATCGGGGCTGTCTGGCATGGCCCATAGGAGAGTCCAGGGTGGTTTCCCCTGGGACACAGGAGGCCTGAGAGTCTGATTGTTTGATCGCATCCTGGCAGTGGCAGCATTCAAATAACACAGATGGGAGTCCCTAATTTGTAAGGAGAGAATATCCAACGGTTCAAAGGGGAAATATCTGAAGACTACAATGAATTTCACTGTAAGCCAAGTGCCAACATGGCTTTAGATCTCTGAGAAGGAGATTAGGGTTACAAACACAGAGGGATGGTATAACACAGCCACTGGATCATTCTTTTATTTACTGTTGCCTCCTCCAGTTGCGGAAGCCCTTCATAAACGTGGGAGCGGCAGAACTCTGTGACTCACAGGACAAAGTGGTCACTACTTTTAAGTGCCGCTGGTGGCAATGGTTGCATGCATCTACATGCTACTGTACACTTTATGAAGGCTGAAAAAAGGTAGTTTTCATACTCCTCATTTTCCTGAGGTCTTGAAAGTTGAAACAGCAAAGCGCTATGAACAGGAGGGCAACCCTCGGGTGGGCTGTGCCCGCCGGTTTGTGGAATAGCATCGCCCCGGGTACCTCTCTCCTCCAAGGACCCCTCAGCTCTTCACACCCCCATGGAATGGTGACACAGTTTGTTCAAGGGATCAGCAGGGAAATAAAATGCAAGGTCGCTGCCTCTTCTGTTGCCACGTAACTGCCAGCGCTCATCTGAGCTAGCCTAGATCAGGCTTTTTAAGCAGTAATTAACTTTGATAAAGCTGCCAGTTGCTCCTGCTTGCATCACTCTGGTGGCAGGCTACAGAATCTGAGAGTGCCTTAATCTAGTCTCCAAGATAAAACCTACAGCTGATCATGTCTGAGTTGGTTTAAGGGACACGGTGCCTGGGTTCACTGCATGCTGCAGCAGGTCTGAGTCACAGCAGCAGACTCCATCTTCGCAGGGTGAAACTCCAGCGAAAGCATCTGCACTCCTGTAAAGCTGTAGGTTGGTCCCACACCCTGCTGGAGGTGTGCTCCTGCTTGCATATGGGCAAGTGCATGTGGACGCTCACAGAGAGGGCACAGGAATAACTTCAGCAGCTCCTTTTGACCATCAGGCTCAAAACCTCTTGATTTGGGGCTATGTACACTGAAAGTGGAAGGATATTTTCCAAATCCTTATTCATGCCAAATTCACTCTTCTTTCACCCTCAGTGCACAGTACGTGACTGAGGTTGTTATATTTGCCTCTCAGATGATTATTTGTTCACATTACTCATTGAAACTTTGTGGCATGCTAACACTCTCCATAAGGATCTCTAAGAATCTCTACCACAGTGTCAAAAGCATAGGCATGTGCTCTGCAGTGCCAGACTCTTGGAAAGTTGTTTTAACAGGCTCCTGCTTTCAATTAGCGAGTAAACTCCTTGGGGCACGAGTCTGGCTTCCCGTTAGTCCTGTCAGGCACTCTGGTACTTTCTAAGCAAATCATCCTCGTCCTCATCTTCCTACTCAAGTTGGCAAAAATCCAAAGGTAGCTCAGATTTCAGTCACCCAAATTTCCACACCTGAAAGGGCTGCAAGCTGATGTCTGGGGCTGGTATTATAAAGAGAGCAACATCCCTGCATGCTAACTTCAGGTCCACTCCATGTTACTTAGCATTTGAAAGAGGGATTTTTGGCCTCATGTCTCTAATCAATTCAAACAAGACATGAGCAAGATGCAAACCGCACCTGTATGAGCATCACCTGGCTAGGCTTCTCCCTAGCTTTTTCAATTTACTGGGCTTGTGATATGGTCAGGTCTCCCCATGCTCTCTAGAGCTTTAGCTAATTCAGCACTTGCCTGCTGGGATTTTGACCCCTCCCATCCCCCATGTGTTTGTTTGAAGAGATAACTCCTTTTATATATATATATACTTGCTCTTTGGATGGGGGGGAAACCTTTATTGTTGTCTCTGAGCTTCTGCAGCATAAAGTTCCAGGATTCCTCCATTCCCAGCTGCTGGATTCAGAAAGCTTTTCCTTTTCAAGCTTCCTGTTCACACAGGGTGGGGGTGGGAAGTGGGGGACGAGGGGGGAGGTTAGGCATTGAATAAAAGGAATTAACCATTTCCCTTCTCTGACCTTTGGGAATTTCCGTATGTGAAAGTGGCAGCTTGTGTGTCTAAGAATTATAAATGATGGGACCTTGCAAGTTACTGAATGGATGTGTGACCAAAGACCATAGGCTGCTCCCTGAGCAGGGCTGGGAGTGAGGAGGGCAAAGGGGAGAAATAAGAAGCAGGAAAGACTACAGATAATGAAACACCGCAGGTTTTATAGGAATGAAAACTGCTTATCGTGCTCCAGAGAGCTCATGCTATTGCAGCTTCCCTCCACCATGCCTTAGTTCATCTTCTGTTCTCAGCACACAGCAAAAAGGAGACCAGGAAGTAAGTTTCCATGAGAAGCTCTCATGACTCAGACCTCCCTCCTGTAGGGTTTCATCAGTTTCCCTAGAACAGGGTCACCATCCTGAAAGGAAAAGAGCCATCCTGACTGGTGTTAAACTGTATGTGTATTTAATAAACATAGCGTGTGTCTGCATAACCCTTTCTAGACCCTTAAAATGGACTTGACAGTGCTTGAAAGTGGAACTTGCATCACCGTTTCTGAGAAACCAGTGTATGTCCTCTAAGCCACACTCGCCCCTGGTTCCTGGGGCTTAGAGGACACACTACATAGACTCTTCGTGCACACCCCAATAGTCTGCACACTACATAGACTCTTGGTGTACACCCCACAGACACTCCTGTGACACACTTACGCACACACACACAGACGCACACATGCACAAGGAGGGCCATGGCATTTGCAGAGCAAGAGGTGGCTCCTACTGCCACTGTAATTTTTGAGGAGCACCAAATACTCCTGGAGGGACTCCCTGGCAAGCTGAGACCCGGCGTGGGTGGATTAAAACCTAACACAGCCATATCTGGATGCAGTAAAGAGAGTGTGTGTGTAAGTGTATATACATGGACTGGTAGAGAGGAGTACCAAAGTGGCATTCCACAGGGACAGGCTGTAGTAGTGTTGTTCACGCTTACTTGGGCAAGTGTCCCCAAACAGAACTAAGCAAGTGTGTGTTGCCATATACACACAAGCTGATATCCTCTGCGGCCCAGAAACTGGTAGTGAGACCCTCAGGTCTGTGTGACCGAGGTTAGCAGCAAGCGGCCTGGCCTGTGGCCGCTGCCCTTCTCCCAGGCCAGCTGCCACCCTCCTGTGCCATGGGCACCCCAGCCGCCCCCCCAGGGGTTACACATCTATGTGAACCTGGAGAAGTAACCTCAGCCAGGGAGGGTCCTGCTCTCTTTTTTTCTGCTTTCTCCCTGTAACCCACAGGGAAATTTGATCTTGAGCTTCATTTTCTGTCTTCTCCCTAAAGCCACTGAGGCTTATGGGCAGGTGAGGGGAGTTAGATGAGCCTGAAGGGTTTGCCAGGCAGAAAGGAGATGGCAAAGACTGGCAGCTGATGAGGGTCAGCGGGACTGGTGCAGGTAGCACAGATGGGGCCTCATAAAACCTAGTCCTGGCCTCCCAGACATCCCACCCATTACTCGCAGCTGATGAACATGTGTTCCCACAAACACACAGGCAAATGGTGAGACCTATTGCAGGACTTTGGGCAGAGCGAGCCCACAGTCCTATTTTCAGGAAGCTGTCTGGGATCACTGTGCCCTCCCTGAACGCGAGGGTCTCACTGGTGGAGTTTGTGAGCTACGTTATTTCATGTGCCTGAGAAGTGGCTCCAAGCTGAGCACACACCTTTGTTCTGACTCCCAAAGCACACTCAGCTCTTCCTTCTTCACCAGCCATGGCAGAGAGATTTCCTAAACACAGGAGGAAAAAAACCTGCTCGTACTCACTGCTGGCTGTGATTTGCAAGGCGCAGAGGAAAAAATATGTTGCTCAGCAGGGCCCCTGCTGTATCCTGTATGGCATTTCTGTGGAACTAGCCAGGCCCATCTGTCTAAGCGTTCACAAATTGTAAACCTAACAGGGATGACCTGGGGAGTCCCAGGCCCTGCTGCTTTGCCCGGATGACAGAACCAGACTGAGGACACTTTACTCCCCGCCACGCTGCCAGAGGATGGAGAAGGAGGGAAGCGGGTGGCCTCTTGCCTTGAAGGATACAGAAGCACCCAACCGGCATTTAGTGGGAGCCTGAAGGGGTGATATGAGGCGGTTTGGGCAAGATCTCCTCCTCACCCCTCCTTTTCTCCCTCTGCTGTGGGATGATGGGGACAGCTAAGAGGGAAGCTTGTTTTCACTCTGTAGCTGAGCACCCCTTGTCTGCTGCTGCCCTCAGTACTTTCATCAGCCTGTAGATACGACAGGGACCAGCCGGCGCATCAAAGGCTTGTTAAGTTACTGCTGTGCTGTGAAAGAGAGGGGAAAAAAATCCTGTTGACTGTGACGAATTAGAGAAGTTCAGGGGTGGCACTCACCCTTTTATTGGAGAGCTGCTTGAGTCTGTGCACTGCTAAAGGGATTAGAGCAGCGTGTGGCATGTTTCTGGTTCTGACAGAAACTTGAACACGCTCTAGTAGAGCTATAAAGAGAATGGCCACATCAATGGCAGGAGGGCTGGGGAGAGTTGTGAGTGATTAGCCACACTTGGAAGGCACCAGGGTGTTGTGAACTGTATGTGCGGTGTTAACTGTCGAGGTGCTGAATTCTCTGAAGTGTTGCATTTGTGGCACCATGAACGGGCTTTCTCTTCCCATGTGTGTTTTTGGGGCACACTGAGCTCTCGCAGGGCCTCTGGCAGTGTTGTCTCCTGGAGAACGAGGCCCCTACCTGTAACAATCCCCTCTCGGGATGGAGAGGACTTTGGGGGGAGGGGTCCATTCCCACTCAGAGCTTGCTCATTCAGCAAAGTCAGAAGTGAAAGCATTGGGTCCTGATATTGCACAAGTGAATTAATGTCAATGTGATAAAAAATGGAAAAAAAAGTCATAATTTATTGGGAGGTAAGACAGTCGCCATGCCTAAGGCTCAGCATTCATTTGGGCTTCCAAGTCACCAAGCCAATCATGGATCAGGAGCTAACTTGCATCTGGTTACTCTGAACTGGATTTCCTAGAGGTTTCAAGAAAATGGCCATTTTTAACGTGGCACACTGGAAGCCTCCTCTGAGAATGAGCTCAGAAACTAACCCTACAGACTGAAGCAGAACCTGAATGATAATATTCCTAAGCAGGAGATCTGCTTGGTAATAGGGACACAAATCACAAAGCTGAAGAAGTTCAGAGCAACCTGGCACAACAGACTTGGAGAGGTGGGACAGGTACGTCTGGAAGGAGCATCACAACTTGTCAAGCACTGTGTTCCCCAAACATACCCCTAAAATAGGGTTATGCTGGAGTTCTCCAGATGGAGCGGGCAGGCCCCAGATCAGTCATTCATGTACTGAAATAGATTTACATCAGCTCTCCAGGTTATCAGAGCTCACAGTCAGTTGGGTTCAGAAGTGTCTGCAGTTTATCTATGGTAAAAATGGACATGAAATTTAAGTGTAACAAACCACTTCGAAGTTCCCAGAAAACTGCCAGCAAATGGTTAATAGAGAGGACACTGGGGCAATGATTTCAAATCTGACCAAATGACAATTTTCAGCTGCTGCAAGACCTAAAGTCACTTCAAGAAGTCAGCAAAAGTCAGCATGTGTCACACTCCCTCCCGCGTGACAGTACCAGCGACAGCTTGTCAAGTCTAGGTGGTTTCCTGAGGAGCAAAGGTAAAACAGAGATGACTAAAAATGCAGGGGACTCCGTGAAAGCAAGGGAAGAAATCAAACAGCAAGCCCTAGGAGGAGCACTCAGGAAAGAGAGGTAGAAAAATGCCTGTTCAAAAAAAAAGAGTAAAGCAATACCAGTGCAAGAGGTGACAAGAGACCCTCACAGATAATGCCATTACAGAAATTTAATTCTCTGCTGAGGAAGCTGATAGTCATACAATTTTCGCACTGGCAATGTGTGAACTGGAGACAGACAAAAGTAAGGCTCTTCACTTTCCTGTGAAAATATTTTAAAAAATGATATTATTCCTATTTGTGTCAGCACAGAGAGGAGACCTTTGGAAAAATATAATGAGAAAGAACCCAATCCCTCTTTCCTTTCTCTCGCCGCACCACAAAAATGAACAGCTACGTATGTGGGACTGAGATTTGGGTTCATGTCCTTGTCTGGCGAATGCACTGACCTCCCAACCACTAGCCCATTTACTAATCTGAGAAAAGTCTAGAGGCAACTGGAGAGACTGGAGGGCTTGCGTGAGTCAAAGCATGCTCCGAGCTCCTCATCCCTCAGCTGCAGGGAGAAACTAGGAGTAGAGCTGGACACAGCCCAGCTTGTCTGTCCTGCTGAAAACAGATCATGGCAGAGGGGAGCAGGTCAGCACAGTGCAGAGCACCTGGGCTGCATGGACTCAGGAACTTAAAAAGCACCTCCCAGTTAGGTAAAACACATTTTTTCATCATCAATCACTAGATTTCATCAGAGACTTGAAAAATTTACCCCATAGAGTATCCAGGAACTCAAACAGCTCTGCAAATATTTATTTTTAATGAATCATCATTTGCACACACAAAAAAGAAGCATTTCAGAATCTTTTTCAGCCAGTTTGGGTTCTAGCAGAAATGTTTACAGTGACTCACTAATAATGAACAAAGAGTGACACTAATAATACTATAAGGTCAGAAAAAGAAGTAGGGAGAGGATGCACAAGAGACACTAAGCATACAAATGCAAAAGGACTAGTGCCAGCCAAATGGTTTGCATTGTAAGTAAAGAACTGGGAGATGCAAGTCAAAAAATTAAATGCCATCGTTGAAGGCCTGCTTAAAAGTTTGTGATGGTGGATTCACCAGTAAAGCCATTGTGCCTTTCAGTGCAGTTGGAGGAAAGCTCATAAAACCTGGAAGAATGCTGCTGTAGTCAGCATTACCAAGAAAGGCCAAATGCAACACATGTCCAGCTGCCTTTCGGAGTTTTGCAGAGTTTGCTTCTTGTGGGAGGCAAAGGAGTGATTGGGGCAAAGTTAAAGGAAAAGCAGGCTGATTTTTGACCTGGAAGATCAGACGCTTGACCACATTTTTAAAAACATTCATCAAAGAGAGCACAGGATGGAGGAAATCACTCATTGTTGTTACTCATAAGAAATAATTTGCTAGCCTTCCCCATGAATTTGGGAAGTTAAAATACGAGCATCATCCAAGACATTGGTTAGCCAAAAAGACCAGCTGAGGGAATTCCTACCCTAAGCTGTGCTGCAGAAAGAACAGCAACGGCCTGGGGCTTGACAGTACAGAGCGCTGGTGAAGCATCACCAGGGCAGACACCTGGAGCCTGGTTTGGACCTCAGGCAACCTTTGAAGAATCCAGACTTCAGTGCATGCTTTTGGTGATGTGCCCAGAAGATATTTGGAAGTCTACAAACTACTCTTGACTGGTATATAAATTAATTACTCCACAGAGTGCTTATCCTACGCTTCCAGAGTTATGAGTTTCATGCTCAGCTGGTATAAAATGGCACAGCCAGGAGATGACTTCATTCAAGTCTAATTCTCCTTTCATTTAACCATTATTAATGTCACTCAAGTGAGCTCAGACTAACTGATTTACATTAGCAGTCAATAAGAAAATAACTAGGCTTTCCTGACTTTCACTGAGCAAGATCTTCAGGTGGATTAATACACACAATTTCACTGGCTTGCCAATAGCCTCAGGCTTTCGATAAGCAAGTGACCTGGCCAACACTGCACTATCAAACCACAAACAAAAAATTTCTTGCAGTGTTTGGAACTCTTCCCTGGGTGCTAGTTTCACCTTCTTAAGCAAAAAGGTGCAACATATTATTTTCTGGGATGTGCTGAGTTTGCTTGCTTTGGCATGTTACATTAAACCCCTCAAACCCCAAACTCATATTTGCGATACTAGTTGGGGAAGGTTTGCGAAGTGTACAGGGGATCATCAGCTGCAGCGGAATTGGGGGATCTCTAGTTTTCTCCCTGGGCGTGTGAAATGTTAGTGAACATCCCTCACCCACTTACAGCCCTCCTTGGATGCTCACTTCTGTTGCCTTCCTCTGTTCCAGTGCCATCCTGCTGGCTTTCACCCCATCAGGCTCCTCAGGTGTCCCAGACGGCAGGGCACTGCCTGTGGCAGTGGGAATTCTGGCTGCCTGGACTTCCCCACCACTGGTGCCAGCATAGGCTGCAGAAGGACTTCCCCCAGTGATTCCCCTTCAGACCTCACTGGGAGCCCAGAAACGTGACCTTCCCCTCAAGCCTGCTGCGTCTGGGCCAGCACAGACCCCAGTGGCGTCAGCTTCCTCACAGCGGTGTCATGTCAGCCCCACCAGGCCCCAGCTGGGTGACTTAAACTGAATGTACGTTCAGTTCCCACCCCCAGCTTCAAACCATGAGTCAGGGTGCTCACACCATCCACCTGCTTCCGACCGACGGCAGTGAAGAGGTGAAGCGTGCCTTGTTCTGCCTTTGGTATGGGGTACACTCACTTCCTACATCCAAAACTGAGTCAGAGCTACATCTCACTATTAAAGAGGGTAAATTGAAACAAAACCTCCTTCTGACATTTTGCATGTGGTTAATCTGACAGCACTGCCCTGTGTGTACATCACACAGCTACCAAGGAAAAGTACAGGAAGTGGTTAAGGATGAGAAACTTTCTGGCCTGAAATAAAACAAGAGGCTCCTATTTAGCAAGAAGTAAATGTTTCCCAGCTACACGGCATATACTAGGCTGTGCGGTGTCTCATCGCCCAGCGTTTCCAGCTGTTGACACAGCAAGGATTAGCAAAGCAGACATTAAGGATGGGATGGGTCAGGGAGCTGTGTGATTTTCCACAGGACAGTAGGAATACAGCAAGGGGGAGCTGAGTCTAGCCAGTCAGATGTGCTCTCCATGAGCAGTTGGGGATCCTTCCCCTGCAAGCTGGGCTGAGCATGGAGCTTTTAGCTGGGAATGTGCTCTTATTCCCCTATCACAGGGATTTTCCTCATCAATCTGCCTTGAAGGTGTCTAGTCAAGTAGTAGTCAACCCAGGGATGACAGGGAAGGCTAACAAAGGCACTTGGGTGACTCGGTGTGCTGGAGATACCCCACTCCCACAGCACAGCGGTATCTTCAGTCACATACAAGCTCTCCACTGTCTCCTTGCACCAGAGGAAGGGTCCTTTCTTGGAGCACTCCTTTGGTGGTGCAGACACTGCCTGGCCACTTGCCCCCCTGGCATGTGTCCCTGCTGTCCAGGCCAGAGGGGCTTCTGAAGGAGCAGCTGCTCTGAGCAAGGCTGGTTGACTCTTGCCTGATAATTGAATGGTGGCATTGATTTTGGTGTCCCTTGTGGGTCAGCACTGGTACCTGCAGTTGGAAGTCCTTCAACCCTGTGGGTGCACCCTCTGCCAAGGGCACTTTCCCACCATCCTCATGGGCAGTGCAGACTGGGGACACAGCCTGGCGGGTCTGGTTGGACAATGGGCCAAGGCAGTGTCTCTGCCAGCAAGTCCTGCACAATTTAGGCAGGACTTAAAGTTCACCTCCCCAGAGACACTCAGAAGGGAAAACAGACGTAGCAATACCTCCAGCGGTGGAAAGGAGGGCGAGCGGAAAACCTGGGAGGTGCAGTAGGAGGTCAGCCCAGCCCACACCACTCTGCGCACAGCACACGGATGGGACTGTGGTCTGTTTAGCTGTAAACAGTGGCACAAACATGCAATCAGCCTCAGAAAGCTTCACGTCCTTCTTGGTAACAGCATGATAGAAAATAAGGCCTTGGCTCGTTGCCCTGAGTACACTGCTGAAAGTGGGCTGGGTAAGGAGCAGGGAAGCACTGGAACAGAAAAGCTGAGCTTTGATTTTCAAGTCTGATTACCCCAACAATGTGATCTAGGCAGTCCCAGCAAGGGAGACTCTGGAGCTGAATGTCCGGGGAGGGTGCAGAGCCCTAGGACATCTCTGAAGAGCTGCTCAGCACCCTGGTTGCAGCTTGCTTTCAGGGAAAAGCTATCTGTAACATCTCAGGATGTACACAGGTACTATCAGAAGCTGCCTTCTGTTGGCCATAGGTACTTACAAGGCATCTATTACTCTTGTGTCCAAGAATACTCACAGGTCCCTCTCTTCTCATGAAGTCAGGCAGAAATGTCATCCCCAACTCACAGGTGGGGAGATGAAGCATATGAAGATCAAGTGATCAAGCAAGAGCCAAAGGTCCAGCCTCTAGTGGCACAACTGCTTAAAGCCAAGCACACCATGGACCAGAGCTGTCTGGGTGAGTCCCAGGATGTATCTTTCCCTGCAGAAGAGCATTCGAGTTCTGCACGTTGGAAACTTCTAACTCCAGGGAGACTAAAACCCAGGATATTAGTTAGGGGGTATTAATTCATGTAGCCCTGTGTGTCCTGTGCTCCCTTTTACCATATGTGAGCATATCTGCATTAAAGGACAACCTGCTTCACAGGGAACTGGTAGCAGCAGAACAGCACCCAGACCCCTACTGCAGATGGAGAAGGGGCATTTCAGTTTATAGCTGGTGAGAAACCTTCTACTTACAATCATGCACACAGACAAAAGCACTGGACACCCAGCTATACAAATGCGGTAAAACCTAGGCATGAGTGTAATAAAAAACCCCCATATCTGATAAAGCTTAAAATCCTGTCCCATGGGCTGAGTTAGTGTCTTCCCTGCAGCAATTTCTTTTAGCTAGCAAGCTTTAAGTTATGATTTGCATTCATTAGATTCACTGAACGTGTTGATAATTGGCTGTCTTAACAGTCATGCACAGACAAGACCGTGGTGTTAAGATTTCATCTGAGGCATCAGCCACACAGCAAACAGCAAGGGACATAACACCGACTTCTCAGGCACATGAAAGGCTGAGGAGACTTCACAGTCCTAGGTTTGAGTGTCAATACAGAGATCCTGTTGCTGACACCTCCAGATTCCCAGCCCACCCTTTCTACCTAGAGGACCATTCTGGGAGACAGACTGATCAATCCAAACCCAGGTTCTTGGTGGCAAAAGAGACAATGACACCGGTCACTTATTTAACAGGAAAATCCCCATGAAACCTCTGTTTCCCCTCCTCTTCGGGAACATCCACGACTGACTGGTTCACATTTGCCACAGTATTTTCAAGAGGGGCCTGTGAGCTCCGTAATTCCTCCCTGGCAGGAAGCTGGAGCAGCACTGTGCCCTCCCTGCCAGGCCTTGAGGACAGAGTACAGGAAGGGGGGTTCTGGAGAAAGCAGCCATACTCTTCCACTCCACACAGGTTGTTTTTTTCCCCACCCTTACTCCACCAGAGAAGTCCTTAGAAGAAGAAACGTGCATGCAATTTGCCTCCTTACATTTACCTTGGGGAATCTTTCCAGACATTGTCCCCAACAGCATCTTATTTCTGAGACATTAAAAAGCCACCCTATTCAAATGCAAATCAAGTCCTTCCTGACAATAACTGTTGAGTAATTTTGACGTCAATACAAGCGCTCTAGCCGGACGTTCCAAGAATAGACCTGGTGTTTGGGAACGGAGCAAAAAGGAAGCGACCACAGATAATACACAGGAGCAACTCTTTAAAGGAGAGACTGTGAGGGGAAGATAGCACAGCCAGGGGTATCAGGTACCAAAGCATCAGAGGTTTAGAGCAAGGGACAGGCACGGAAAGCTAGGCTGGAGAGGGCTGATGCGTGGGCTCTCCTCAGACCTAGGGTGAGAAAGCTGGGACTTCCATCTTGGGTGAGTCCATTTGCCCAGAGTCAACCCCAAGCTCTTTCCCTTAGACTGCATTTATAGACCATACGTTTATACATCTGGTGCTTGTCAGGTGCCTCTGCCCTGTGCTATGTTATACGATGTGCCCTCTGGAAGTTTTCTTCCGCGCAGTGTGTGCTGTCATGCTCCTAAAGCTGGTTGCAGAGAGGACACTGAACTTGCATGCCTTCAGAGGGAAAGTCTTTCAACCAGAACTTGGTACCAAAAAGTACATTCAGACACAGAACTAGCTAGCCCACCCCAAGGAAGAGATCATACAGCGTATATTGCTGATGGGTTGATAGAGCAAACTGCTGGCCCCCCAAGGCTCTCCAAGGCAATAGCATGCTCTAGAACTGAAGTAGACCCCTTAGGAAACATGATCCAGCAGAGATGCCATTGATGTGCCTGCGTGATCAGAGGAATACATGCAGGGCTTCCCGAGTGACGTGGCATTTGAGCACTATTTGGAATACAATGGCCTTTCTGCCTGTTTTGGAAATTTCTGACATTCTAAGTACAATCGCATTTGTAATGGTTACATCTGGCCTTTCTGATCTGCTTGCTCATCAGCCAGTAGAGCCCTCAGGTACAAATCTCCTTTCAGCTCTGCCCAGTTCTGCTACTTTGTCTTGTGCTAATTAATCACCCAGGGCTCTCAGAGAGCTTTCTAGCATTAACCCATTCACCTCTGAAAAACTTTCCTCTCCCATTCACAATGAGTCGCATATTTATCTGCCAGAGAGTAAGTGATCAGTGAAGCCTGGAACCAGCACATTACAGTAGGCAGTTATTATTTTATCCCCCTTCTTGTGTGAAGCTGATTTATCCAAATTCACAAGGCAAAGCAGTGACAGAGAAGGGGAATAGACATGGTGTTTAAACCTTGAGTTCTCCTGTAGCCACTGGTAAGCATTCTTCATGAAAATGCTGTCTCACCTTTTCATACAAACCCAAGCATAACCTCGGCATGCTGGAGCCCACCTTTAGTGCACTATGGATCTTCTCTTATTACTAGGAAGTGACATGGCAAAATGCTAACTTGTTAAACAAAAGGCTGTCATCAGTCACTTTATGCCCAGTTGAGAAGAACAACTCATTAGCAGATGCCACCTGCTGTTCTTTGTGGCCTGCTTCTCTTCCATGTCTTCAAGCACAGCATCACATACCTATGTCCTGGGGGAGCTGCACTGCGTATGCTCCCAAACATATTCCTCTCTCCCCACACATCTTCTGTATCAGCTGTGGCTTTCCTAGAGGGGAGAGTGAGGACATGGCTGTTGGGGCACGCAGCCCGTGGTCTGCTGCTGCCTTGTGCGACATGTGCTACAGACCATGGCATGGGGTGACCACAGAGCTGCACAACCTTCCCAACCAGATTTGGCCCCAGCTTCCTGCCTGAAGGGGATCCCGGCTGTGCACAGGGAAGGGAAAAAACACCTTCTGGGTTTCCTATTTAATCCCTCCTTTCATCTTCAGACAGGTCTGGAAACATTTCAGTACATCTAAAGCAATGGGGGAGCCATATTCTCCAGTAAATGTGCCTTCACCAGGAGGAAGAAAAGAGAGATGGCAGTAAACAGACAAGAATTGCTGAAGTACCACTGACACACGGACCCCAAAAGAAGTGCTGACCTCATCCTTCCTTATTAATATGATCTATATTGCTGCGTAGAGAGGAGGCTACTGTCAGGAAATGGTGCACCACGTAACCCTGTGGTGGATCCTGCTGCTGGCTGCGGGGCCCCTGGCAGCCAGCCCCCTGCCTTGCCTTCGGGCAGGAGATGCCGTGGGCTGTCCCAGGCCTGGGGGGCTGGATCTGGGTGCAGTGGGAGCCCCCCCCCATGCACCTGGGTCCCTCTGGGGCACCTCAGGCAAGGTCCTGCCTTGCACTGGGATCCAGGCTTCAGCTGTATAAAGAAGAAGGAAGGCAGTTCCTGAAGGCCTCGGTTAGTTTTATCTGGACCCTACAGGTACATAAACCATGCCCAGGCTCCCCCAGCTCAGGCTCAGCATCTTACAAAGTTCACTTCATGTTTAAGGTAGCAAGACACCCCAGATGTCCTTCAAACTCCCCGTTGCCTTCTCTGGGTGCCTCCAGCAACACTTCTCATGCTCCCCATCCCTGGGTGAGGCCAGCAGGACCAGCGTCCCTGGCCAGCCATCCCCACCACTCCCTACCACAGCAACCCTCCTTCACCCACTCCCCATGACTAGAGATGTCACTGGTGTGCAGCCATCCCCTCCCCGTGAGACCCCACACTCCCAGGGGAGATGCAGGGCTGAGCCTCACAAGTGCAGGCGCTTGCCTGCGATGGGCAGCAGGCAGGCAGCAGGCACGCAGCGGGCAGCGGGCAGGCAGCGGGCAGCAGCCAGGCCAGGCGCGCAGTGCAGGAAGCACCTGCTCCTAAAGTGACGACTCTCTTATCTGACCCCGGTCACATCAGGTGGCTTCCTTGTTTGCCTTGGCAGCGGGCCCCCACGGCCCCCTCCGGCTGCCACTGCTGAGCTGCTCCTCCATTCCTTTTTTTTCCCTCCTGAGCATGTCCATTGATCTGAGGAGAAAATCACCCAGAAGCTTGGGGCAATGGTGGGGAGAAGGGATGAGGGGTGCATTGTGCACCCCCCACCCTCCATCCCACAGTAAAGCTGCCCGCACACCAGCCACGTGCTTGGCCACCATCATGCAACGTGGGTCCCTCTCCCCTGTGAAAGAGCTGGTGCACGAGGATCCCTGTGCAGCGGTGGGGGACGGTGGGTGGCTGGCGGGCCCCCGTTGTGGGTGGTGGGAGCACGGCACAGCCTTCCTCAGACCGAAGTGTGGGGCTGTGGCCACCCCAAGCCAGAGTACCAGGGCTTTAAAAAATTAAATCAGCACTTGCGGTTCCTCTTCCTTCCCCTCTCTGTCCCTCCCGCAGTCTGGATGATTTACTGAGCAACGGCTGGTCCCGGCCATGCCGGGGGCCTCCCCCGGGCAGCACCGGGGGAGAGCCCACCTGGCCACGCCGAGGTGCCGCATGGCGTCCCGCAGTCATCCCGGGAGCCCGGAGCTTTCAGGAGCAATTCCCCGCATCTCCTTCCAGCTCTGCCTCAGGGGCAAATCTCGAGGCTGCGAGGGGCGCGGGCACTCGAGCTGATCTGCATTTCAGCCGCAGAAGTTGGCCTGACTCCAAGACGGTGCCGTTTCAGTTTGACATCCACCTCTTAAATAATCTTCAAAATAAATTTAACCGGTGGGTTAGATATTGGCACATTGAAATGTAGCGCTACTGCTGTATAAAGATAACAACAGTTGCAAAGCACACACATATTTTAAAACCATACGCTGGTCAACAGACCCTGTAAATCATAGATGTATGATAGAAATTGTTTGGCTTTGGATTTTATGAGACACGCAAGGAATAGTCTTGCAACATATTTTCCTTTTCCTTTTTTTTTTTTTTTTTTCCTAATCCTTAGTCTTAGACTCTTTTGATAAGGAGAAATCATTTCTCCAGGGGCAAAATTTGCAATGAAAAAACCCACAGAAGAAACTTTTCATACTTAACATACTATGCAAAGAGGAACAATAAGATGATAATGGGGCTGAATATTCATTATGCTAATCAAATGTTAATAAACTGTGGGATAGCATGCAGCTCAGTTTGGCTCTCCATCTCCAGCTTTCTTCCTTTCTTGCCTGCTTGCTTCTCTTCTTCTTTCTTCTTTTTTGCTTCTTCCCTTCTCCTCCTGCCATAGCAGCAGAGCTTGGGGAAGCCATCTTGATCAAGACGACAAACATTCAGATTGAAAGCATTATTTATTTAAAACAGTCCTGCAAATAGTAAACATTGTCAAACAGATGTGGAACATCTGTGTGGTTCAGGCAGTTGGTGAATATTTCTACTCCGACCTCGGGGAAGCCTCGGATCCAGAAATAGACAATAGCTGATAATCAGAGAAGCCCCAAGATGATGTGCGCAACTATGTCACATTCAAGACATGAATAATTAAAAGTGAAGACTACCTCATGCAACTGTCACCTTAAAATGGAATAATAGTTATGTTTGGGCATCAGACATCCTCACAGTTATGTGGACAGTATTTTAATTTCACTGCATTAATTATGAGAGCAAATAAAAAAACAAACCATGGGGTAACACACTCATGATCAGTAAGAGCAAAGGCTTGGGTATAGTATCTGTAACCAGAGATGCACCAACATCGTGTGTCTCCAGTTTCAGATAATCACCTGGTGTCAAATCCTTTGTGCTGGGGGTGTGCTGCAGAGCAAGGGATAAGAGACTAAACCAGTGTGCAATGCTGAAATACAACCCGGCAGGTGAACCTCTCCCTCCCTCTCTCCAGCAATACCCTGCCTTAGATACACCACCGTGCCTGCTACAGCAGCAGGCTACCTCTTTGTCTCCTGGGCGAGCAGCCAGGTGAGCAGTCGGCTGACCGGCATTACTCTGAACCCAGTGTGTTGCGTCCGGCCACCTCTGGGACGCCTCCTTTGTCAGCAGCCTGATGGCCAGGGGTGCTGCATGCCCCTGCTCCCTGCCTGGGGTATCCTCATGTTGGGGTCATGCAGCCCAAGTCCCCTTTGCTCTGCTGAGGCAGTAGGAAGCATTGGTCTCGTTCCCTTTGGGAAAGAAGAGATGGCTCAAGGAACAGCACAGACACAGTCTTACGGATCTTGAAGGTGCCCATACAGCACTGCAGCTCCTCAGCCCCCAGCATGGTCACTGGAGGCTTGGTCTTTCTCTGCCGGATGAGCTCTGAGTGGCTGGTGGCAGGGTCAGAGCTCTCCTGACCTGGGCTTTCATCGCATGGCATGTTGTGGGAGTCACTCAGCAACCACCCCGTGGGAGATGAATATTAACCTCACTAAGTACGGCTGGAAAGGCTGCAGGGTCACTGCAGCAGTGAGCCCCACAGAGTCGCTCAGGGCAGGCCAGAGCGAAGGTCAAGTTAGGAAGAGGTGGGCTGCAGTGGCGGCCCTGGTGAAGGCGTGTGCCTTCTGCTGGCCCAGAGAAGCTGTGCTCCCTCTGACCCCCAGACCCTGAGCATCCCTCTCTGGGGAGAGACAGAAACACCAGCTCCTACAGGTGTGCTGCCTTTTTAGCCCTTTTTCCTCCTCTGTCATCATGCACATGACTGCTCCTCAGTCTGCCTCTTGAGAAAGGGCAGCAGAGCACAGAAACCCAGACTCATTGCTGCACTGCTCCAGACTGCCACCAAAGTTTTGCTTTCTTGATCCTGGGTGTTTGTGCTGTGCTGTGAGACCAGGAACTCTCCCGGTAAAGTCCCTTTGTACTTTGCTAGCAGCGTGCTAGGGAAACTGCCCTGCTGGGTGGGCAGCCATCAGACTGTGAAATAGCCACGATTCTCATCAGGGGGTGGGAAGGGGCTGCACTCTCCTTTGTACTGAGGGACTCACATAACGCCTGGCCTTTGCCAAACTGACCCCAAATGAATATTTCCCATTACCCTCAGCCTGGGACATACAGCTAAGCTGAGCCATCTGATCTTGCCATAATTTGTCACTGGCATTAACCTTCTTGGCCATATTTGCTTTTCTCTCCCACTCTATAAAATCCACTTCACTGCCTGTTCTCCCCCTTTCCACCAGCTTCTGTCTGGTATCTCCTCTGGCTTTGTCATGGGGCTCATGCTGTGCCCTCACCCCTGTGAAGAAAAGAAAAAAAAAAGGAAAGAAAGAGAAAATAAGAAGACTTCACAGGAAGATGTTTCCAAACTCCAAGCAAACATCTCTTGTCATGCAGCTCCACTGTTCATGGAGCCATTTTGGGAAGAAATCAGCCCTATCAGCTCTACACATCTTCCAAATATGTAGGAGTACAGGTGGATGTGTGCCAGGCAGGGCATCCTTAGGCATGTATGAAAGCTGCTGGCTTCAGGATGACCCACAGCCCCCCAGCTCTGAGAGACAGAGATGCTCCTGCCTCCCTCGATGCAGTTTCCAACAAGGATGCATATTTTAAATGTCCAGGCGTTTCCTTGGAAACCAATGCCAGCCTTGCTGAGTGTCTGGCAATGCCGTTCGCGCTGCATTGCCTCCTTTTTTGCCCATCCCTGATGGGCTGCCTGTGGAGGGAGAGCTGGGACTCTGGTGCTCCCTGTGTGATGGTGTTAGCTGGCTGCTCTGCAGTGGAACTGTTCATCCAAGTTGCTTGTCTAAATAGAGCAGATACCTGGATACCAAGGTCTGAAGAAGGAGGGTGCTGTTGTGAAGCTGGGTGCAAGCCTGTGGCTGCTGCTGGGGAGGGCTTCATTTTTCTTTCATTGGCCAAGCATCCATATTTGTTTTGGCAGATCTGGGGTGCTGGTGACACTGGGGGCTGAGTTCAGGACATCACCAGAAACTGAATTTATGAATTCATTTGTGTTGAAATAACAAAAGCAATTCCCTCTCAACATGCCACACTCCACCCACTCAGCTGCGCTTGCTGAGGCTGCGGAGCTCTGCTTCTTCCAACCCATCCCTGGAGTCCCAACTCTCCCCATCTGCTTGCTGACTACAAGGAACATGGGGTGTTTCAAGGGTCTTTGCAGAGGGAAGCACTGCCCCACCAATGCAGGCTGCTTTCTGCCAGACCTTACTGTTGGCAACCATGAAGCTCAGCCTGGTTGCCCTGCCCCTCCTGCCAGCAGAAGGCTGCATTCTGGGGGCTGCTAAAGAGCCTGCGGGCTGTGACTCCAAGAGGAGGACTCCAAGGGTGGGATTGAGTGGGATTGTCCTTCCCTGCGGCCTTCCTGCTGTCAGGAAAAGGGAACAGGAGCACCAGATTTCTTTGCTTGCTAGGGCTGGAGACACCTGACTTCCTGAGCCCCTGAGCCCTTTGCAGGACACAGGAGCAGAGGAGAAGTTCAGCATGTCCCGATGCTCTTACGACACCGATCAGGTGTTCCCCCTGGGAATATCTCCACAGCAGGAGGAAGGGGATGCAGCCGTGGCAGTTCCCTGCCCTGGCTAATGTCACGTCCCTGGGGACGCAGACAGCTGCATGCAGGCCGGGTCCACCTTGCCCACTGAGGAGTGCAAAAAAGGCTGGGAGGGAGGAAGCAGGACTCTGCACACACTGACTGAGTCATGGTGCATTGCTGCTACAGGAGGGCTCTGGGTCTTAAGCAGGACAAGGCTCCATCCCTCCATGAAATCTGAAAGCAAGCACAGCTACCTCAGAGGAGGTAGCTCACGGGGTCCCATCTGCATCAAGTACAGCGCAGCATTTCCCTGCAGTACTTACCCTCCACAAAAACCGCACATATTCCTCTCTGCCAAGCAGCTCCTGCCCTGCGTGTAACACACCCAGCACTACGTGACTTAAAAAAGCCCACTGGGTCCCCGTGTCCACGCAGCACTGAGCATGCTGTGACAGAGCCGAGATGCAAGATCCCTGGCCAGCATGCAGGGTATCAGATTCCTTCTCGAGGCACGTGGTCCTGGTTCTCCATTTCTCATCCTGTCAGTCTTCTCCAGAGGCTTGTTTGTTTTGCCCCTCACCAGAATGTGCTGCTGCACGTTTAGGTTGAGAAAGTAAAACAGCCGACTCAACAGCTGCTGGATTTGGGGAAGGGGAAGGGAGGGAAACGCTTTCAGTTTTGACTTTTAACCACAGAATGCAAACTGGATTCTTTCTGACAAAAGTGACAAGAAACAGAGCCATAGGTCTTTGCTGGAAGCAGAGGCGAAAATGACAGAGAAGATACTCCCTGATGTTGTGTCCCTCTGGTGTTTTCTGGTAATAGCACTGAGGGAAGGCAATGGATCAGGCAGGGGTAGGTGCTGCTGCCCTCCCTCAGCTGAGGAGAAGAGGGCTACAACTATGTCCACACGCTGAACTGAGCAATAGACTCAAAAGTGGACTGAAGCATACTGCACCCTTGGGCCTCCTGCTTTTCATCCATCTTCTTAGCTGTTGCTTAGTGTCCATACCGTACCTTGGAAGATCTGAGCTTTTCAAGACCAGGTTGGTGGAAAGCCAACAGCAGAGAGCTCAGCATCAGGTCTGATATTTCCAAACCCTACTACTGCTCAAGAAAGTCACTACCTTGACAGCTCCAGTACTATCCAGCATACCCAGTACATGTCCAAACCTCCTGGCAGAAGAGGTGCCTGCCTAGCAAGTAGCCTTGTGCTGGGGTTTTTGCCAGAATAAGGCCCCACCCCACCAGATTATTGATTCAGGACCCACTGCCACCCACTGTTCCGCTTGCTGAGAGTCTGACACACCTTTTAGTCTTTCCTCACTCAGGAATGCTACATGCCATTTGAAAGACAGATGCACCGTGTCATGCGTGAGTAGGGGTGGAACAAACTGTAGCTCTGCAGGGCTGCTGACTTAGTGTAGTGCTTTGAGAGGGGTTTGCATCTGAACCCCCAGAAATGACATCCTGTCTCCATGGCAGTCAAGGCTTATGGAAAGCACCAAGTCATTTACCCAGTGAGGGAGCTAAGATGAGATCTGATAAACTCAGAGGCTGTACAGATATGAATGCACTCATGGACTTTCTTTCAGAAGAGGACCAATACTTTGTTAGCACGAGAAAAGGCCTACTTCTGGACATGTCCTTGACTGTCTCAGAGGAAATGCTCTTTTGGATCCATTTGCTCTATAAACAGAAACAAGGAATAATAGAATAGAATCATAGAATGATTTGGGTTGGAAGTGACCTTAAAGATCATCTAATTCCAGCCCACTGGCACAGACAGGGACACCTTCCACTATCCAGGTTGCTTCACTGTCCAGCCGTCCAATTTGGCCTTGAACAATTTCAGGGATGGGACTTCTACAACTTCTCTTTCACAACTGTTCCAGTGTCTCACCACCCTCGTAGTGAAGAATTTCTTCCTTATATCTAATCTAAATCTAGCCTATTTCAGTTTAAAGCCATTACCCCTTGTCCTATCACCATATGCCCTTGTAAAAAGTCCCTCTTTGGCTTTCCTGTAGACCCCTTTAAGCACTGTGAGGCTACTGTAAGGTCTCCCCAGAGCCTTCTCTTCTCCAGCTGAACACTCTCAACTCTCTCAGCCTGTCCTCACAGGGGAGGTGCTCCAGCCCCCTGATCGTCTTCGTGGCCTCCTCCGGACCTGCTCCAGCAGGTCCATGTCCCTCTTATGTTGGGGGCCCCAGAGCTGGACACAGCACTGCAGGGGGGGTCTCACGAGAGCAGAGTAGAGGGGGAGAATCCCCTCCCTCGACCTGCTGGCCACATTTTTCTTGATGCAGCCCAGGACACGGTTGGCTTTCTGGGCTGCGAGCTCACATTGGTAGCTCATAGTCAGATTTCCATCCACCAATACTCCCAAGTCCTTCTCCGCAGGGCTGCTCTCAATCCACTCATCGCCCAGCCTGTATCTGTTCTTGGGATTGCCCCGACCCATATGCAGGACCTTGCACTTGGCCTTGTTGAACTTCATGAGGTTCACACGGTCCCACCTCTCCAGCCTGTCCAGGTCCCTCTGGATGGCACATCCCTTCCCTCCAGCGTGTCGACTGCACCACACAGCTTGGTGTCATTGGCAAACTTGCTGAGGGTGCACTTGATCCCACTGTCTATGTCACCGACAAAGATGTTAAACAGCAGAAGGAAGAAGAGAGGGACATGGCGGATGTGTCATTAACAAAGCTACCCCTTAGAGCATGTACTTCTTTTCCAACTTAGGGTGAGAGCTGCCTCGCAGACATGGGGCTCTGCTGATGTACGGCAGAGCTCCACCAAGTCAGTGCAATTTCTGTGTGGATGAGTCGGGCTCCCCATGGTTCATTCCCAGTCAATATTCAGAGGTTCTCCATACTCACTCATGACTTACTACTACAGTCCCCAGCAGCAGCACAGGATGGTTTTTTGTCCCCATAGCTAACAGAGGGGCCACGCCAAAGCTACACACTCCAAGGATGCAGAAGGTGCTTGTTGTGCATCTGTTTGGCCAGTGAGGAGGAAAGGGAGCTTGCCTAGGTCTCAGAGGTGCTCTGTGACTGCTCAACAATAGGAGCAATTATTCTGGGACAGGAGGAGGCAGAGGGACCACAGTTTTGTCAGACCTCAGGAGTGCGAAATGGCGTGGATCCTTGTGCCCTCTGTTCCCCTCATGCAGCAGTGCAGCAATCAGGTGTAGTCAAGCTACACGTAGCCCTGTCCCACAGAGGAACATTTCTCATTGTCCCACTATTTTTTTTTCCGCCACTGTAAATTTTATTACCTCAAAGGTATGGAATTAGGAAATGAAAGATGTGGAAAAATTCCTCGGACCAAAGCACTCATTTCCATCATTTCCACCTTGCCCTGGATTTCCTTCTCGATTAGTTCCAGCAGTGTCCTTGGTTCAAGCCTTGGAGTCATTAAAGTCCTTTTGAAGCTCTAGTGCCCCATGCTAGTTCTCATTGCTCAGCAGAATGATACATCAGGAATAACAAAGTCCACTTTGATCAACTACTTCCATCCTTTACAGCTGCTTCTGCAGGAGTGATTAATCCCAGCCCTTCCTCCGCTAATAATAAGCGCAGAGAATCAGCTACATCCTTTGTTGTTGTTATTTTCTCTTTTCATGTCCCTTTTTGGGGAGAGCTGTGGGACTTGGTGACTTTGGTCCAGTTTCTGCCGGAGGGGTGGCCATGGCCATGATGGTGGTGGAGAGGACAGGCACCTGGTGGATCAACCTCTCCCCGAGTTGAGGTCCTGGGTTTCCCGAGTGCCGAGCTCCTATGCACCTGTTCTGGAAAGCTTCGCAGCAACGCTCATGCCTGAAATCCTACCTACGTGCAGGAGATTAGCGTTTCCTATTGGCAGGGAGCCTCTGGGAGATGCGGGGCCATTTGATAGGAAACACTAGGCACATGGACTTTGCTGGGAATTAGGCCATTTTTGAGTAAACTGTGCAGTCCCCTGGGCTGCTGATCTGGCACCTTGCTCCTCCATGAACTTCTCCTTACAAATAAAAATTATTGCAGGCCTTCAGTTTCTGTTTTAAGCCGACACTGAGCCGGAATTGCTCTTGATTTGCACTAATCTAATTGAGAGAAAGAGGAAGCACACTGTTTATTTAATGACAAATGCCAGCTAAAGAAGAGGAGGTTGCATTATCAGTGACCACCAACTTTTACAGATAAGATGTCAGTGTCTAGACCCACTGTCCTCTATGCTTTGAGGACTGCAGAAATAAAAGCCTTGGACATGGGAAACACCCCTGTAGAAGAGCATTTCACAGCAGAAACAGAGCTGCAAATGCCCTGTATCACCTCCTGGTAACGGCTGACGCAGGCCGGGCTATGCATTATGCATGTTGCATACAAGGAGAAGACATCATACCTTTAAACCTAATCTGTCTCTTTACTGAAACAGCTGGTACCTGAGGTGTATCCCGGGCATACGTACCTCCAGTTACCTCTTCCGGAATATCAAGCTCCATGCAGATAGGTCCTGGTACAGTGAGGTAAGAATTTGGCATGGCTAGCAATGGGAAAGTGAAAGAAGATGGAGATGTGGCTGCTGCCACTGGTTTCTGTCCCAGGCACAGGGCTGGGAGCCACTGAATGCTGTTATGACATGAAAGGTGCAATGGGGAGAGAAAAGTCCAAGAGCCTGGTTTGTGTTTTCTGTGAGATCTAGTTTGGGGAAATGCTGGCTTGGCCGGGGCAAACTGCGGCATCAGACTGTTGCTCCCCAAGATTTTGGGCCTCTGGCTGTCAGCCTGGCTGCTCAGCACCTTGAGTTCTGGGGTGGAACGTTGCCTACCAAGGAAGAAAGAGCTCTATGGCCAAGCACCCTTGATAAACGGTGCTCTCAGCTGCTCCCCTAATTTCTTAACACTGATTCCCTCCTGGGTGTTAGTGCTGGGTGGTATCCTCTGTCTTTGATGTTGGGACCTTAGGTTTGAGGTTTGACACAAGCAAGACACCATTGCTGTAGTAAGAAGGAACCGTGGTACCCAAATGTCTTGTCCAGCATGTCATGTGTGTAGCACATATTTGCTAAATCAAAAAACCCTGGAGTCAGAGGTAGGCAGTGAGAGCACTGCCCGAACGTACCCCTCTAGCTAGGCCTGTCTGTTCCTCCAAAGAGCTCCCTCGGGCATGATGTGCCTTACTCCAGCAACACCTGGGGTCCTGAAGAGCCATGCTCAGCTCTGTCCCATCAGTATAAAAGCAGAACAACTCTTGCTGCACTCTGCTGCACCACTGATCAACATCTGTTGCATAGTCCGCTTCAGCAGATAGTCATTGGACTGCAGAGGTACTAATAAGGGCAGAATTTATCCCAGAATGAATTTATGTGGGTTTTTTTAATCTTTGGTGAGGATAAGTATGTAAATATGTGAATGAAATCTCAGTGAGTAATCTTTCTGCTTTGTTTTTTTAAGGTATTTTGACGCTTTTCAAAATCCACAGATCCCAAGGTCTCAAACTCTTCTGCTGCTCTGCTGACAGAAGCAAGTTAAAGTGATGGCATTTCTGACAAGTGTAATCCAGCACAGTCCAATGGACTTTGCTGATTTTGAGATGCCTGAAGATACAGCCCAACCACACAAGGCATTTTGTCTAACACATGGCTTGGAAGTGTGCTGACAAACTAGACAGGACTTAATCAGGAGGCCTAAATGGAAGAAAATAATTTGCTGTTTCAATCTGAATGCAGCAGATATGCTTTGCTTTCTAATGCCATTAGGTCTCTGGAAAATGGCTTCAAATTCTGAGAAATCAGGAGAACTATGTAAGAAATGTGTAGTTCTTCCCACTAAACTCATCTAGTCATAAACTGGTCTAGACATAAACAGATAAAAAGAAACTGGCCTGACAAAACAGGCTGAAACTTGCAACTGCTTTGGAAGAGCAGCCTAGGCAGCCTTGGCAAGGTTCACAGCCTGGAGATCACACGTGCCTCTTGCAGAGTGGGTAAGGAAGAGGGGACCAGCAGGCCTGAGAAGTGGCTCGAGGAAGAAACCACTGTCATGGCATGGCTTAGAGTTGTTTCACATTCCAGTCACATCTGGATTTCACTTCTTGTTTCACTGAAAAGCATGCTCCAGCAGTGAAATGGCCAACCTTCCTCAGGGATTTCTATTTAGAAAAAATATTTACAGTGCACTTCTGACATCACCAAGCAGTAAAGCCATGCATATATGATCCCTGTGTGCATGCAGGGACATGTGTACCACCAAACATTGTGTTACACTCCTGTGCATTCCTACATGATTATATAGATCAGGCTTCTTAGGCTGGAAGATGGGGACAAAGTGACGCCTGGTCATCTTTGAAGCCAAAGGGAAGAGCAGGATTTAAACCTGCTCATCTGATGTGGTATAGTTTACAGAAAAAGGCTTGACTGATTTCAAATTGGTGTCCAGGCTGAGCTTCCCCCATGCTAGAGGACATTTGGATTGAGCTCCTGCCCCAGTGCTGGCAGAACCCAGGAAAGCTAGTTTAAAGCAGTACCAGCTGGCTAGACACATCCTGAGAATCTTACCCATGCCCAGTGGCCACCTATTTACAGCTGCAGCATCTTCTCCTGAGTTTTTCACCTGAATAAATTGTTGCTGGAGTTGATACTTCACATTTATACCTGCCCTGTGCAGTGGGAGGGTGGATGTATGCAGGCACATCTCAGAATTGCTGCAGGACTCCTTGTAAGGCTTATTTGCAGTATACAGTGATGTTCCAGCTCAAGTTCTTCAACTTGCATGCAGTATCCTCAAGGTCAGGAGCCATGACAGGCAATGTCCCTAGCTGGGTGGCACCTGCAGCAGCCCCTGTTGTGTGCCAGGCTGCAGACATGCTGAAGGGGGTGTAACTGCAACTCTCCTCTCCTCTCATGCATCTCAAAGCTTTGAAACAGTGATAAAGTCAGCCCAGGAGAACAGCAAGTGTACTCCCCTGGACTCTGGTTCACCTTGCATGCTCCTCTGCTATGCTCCCATGGATGGCCTGACCCTCTGGTCCTCTCCAGTCCTCCTTGCACTCATCTCCAGATCTTCAAATGAGCATCCCTACCTTCCCCATTCCTGCACCATCTTTCCACACATCATCCTCATAATCTCAGCTCCCCACACTTCCTACCAAGTACCTTATCCCATCCCTGTGTCGCTTTTGGTCCTGCTCTTACAGGGTCTTGGGCTGGATAGGCTTTGCCATGTGCATGTGGAGTGCAGTAGGGCCATCATGAGAGTTGATGCTTTGCACCGGAGCGAGGGCTGCTGAGCAGCCGTACGGGCTGCTGTGGGAGTGCTCGCCCCAAGGTTAACAGAGGAGCCTGCATGCACAGGAACAGCCTGCCACTGTGGCTGCTGCCATCAACGTGTGCCACCTTAGAGCTCTTCGTATATAACTGGCTGATGCAATCCACAAGTGAATCAGAGGCTGATCTATCTCTGATTTAGATACTTCCATTGCATTGTGCATCCCAAAAGTGCACTTCAAAATAAAAGTTAAAAATAATCAGGTTAAGCTGCAGTCCATCAGCTGAGTAAGGCAGAATCTTTCAAGGGGGCTACAGAGCGGGAGAGGAGGAGAGAGCATCGTGGCCAGGGATGGACACACTCATGTATCAGTTGTTACATCTTCTGGCCTCAGTCCTGCAAGCTCATGCAGATACGTAGCAGCACTCGCAAGGGATAGTCTCACTGAAGTCAACAAAGTGTTATGTTGACACTACTATTATTGCCATTTCTTTTAAAAACTGTGGCATCCTTCTCATGCTTTATTACCAAATGCAGCTCAAGTCAATTCACTGAACTCGGTGGAATAACTCCCCCTCTGAAATCAATACTGAGAACAGAAACAGGCTGATGTGTGTTTTTCTATCATGTGCTAACTTATCCTGCCATCCTGTGAATGAGCTTCTTGTTTTCTTCTCCTTGATCAGACAGTTCCACCTAAACCAGGACTGGACACAGAAGTAAATCTGGTAGGAGAATACACTTCCTGTTTATAAAAATACCCTTCCTGTGTGGAAGAACCCTCTTCCTGCACACACTCATCTGCGTAGAGCATCCCAGACCTGTTTCTATGCAGACACAGGCAGAGCCACTGGGGGTGGGGGGGTACAGCTATTATCCTAATATATTACAGCTAATATATTACAGATATTTCATCAGGCTGAACTACCAAATAAATTAACATATTTGTTGTACCACCTCTGGAAATCAAACTGACCCCAGGCAACCCCAAACTGTGATCAAGACGTTGTCCTTTTGAAATGAAGGGCTTTATCTCTTTGGCTTACAGCTAAATCTATCCATGAATTTCCGGAACCGGTGCCTCATTGCCATGAACTTATTTAGCTAACTTATAGACAGTGTATCCGGCTCTTGTGATTTGATTGTGGCTCATGGCTCACACATTCACAGCAGCTGAGGATTTGAGCTGTGTACATGAATTGATAAATTTAAAAAACAAAAAAATCAAGTCTCAAAAGGCATTGAGCTGGATGTTTCTATTCATATCCTTCACTGTGGGTTTTCCTGTAAGTTCTTCTGAAAGCACCTGGCCAAGATCTTCATCAGGGTTCCATGGATTAATCCACTCAGGGGACCTTTCCCCTCACCCACATCAAGAACTTAGTGGTGAGAGGACCAGATCCTCCCTTCTGTCATGACTCTTAGCAGCATCCCCAGACCCTGAAAGACTTCAGGGATCATCAGACAGACTTCTTCAATAAACCATCTTATGAAAGGCCCCAGTCACCATCCCACCTTCCCTCCATAGTTTTGTCAACTCCCTTTTCCCCTTCAGAGACTCCCCCTGCTTTGCCTCTTTCCAAGACCTTTGGTGCCTATGCAGCATGATGTCTGTAACGGCTTCTCATACACTCACACGTCTCCTTTGCTTTGCTTCTTGGACGGGTCCTGCTTGCACCGCTCTGTGTTGGAAGTCAATGTTTGCTGTCACCACGGGGCCTACACCTTCTGCCACCTCATCCCATGTCTGGTTATCACTCAGATCATGCTGCCTCTTGATGTCCACAAGAGATTTCACTTACCTATTTTGTGTTTATTCCCATTCTTTCCTCTCTGGGCGTTTCCATCATGGTCCTGGTCAAGTGCAGGATTATTGTCATGTGTTATACAAAACTCCAGTATCCTTCTACAAAAGAACATGTTCATGGAGAAGGAGGTGCTAACATTTGACTTCCTTAATCTGTCTCTGCTAACTTTCCAGTCAGTGAGCCCAAAGGCTGGTTTTACAGGCTGCCCCAAAACATCCCCTACACCTGTGCACAAGCCACAACATTCACATTCCTGGGAGAGTCCCACATAGCATCTGATTAAAACACTGCAGTCATCTAAACCCAGAGGTAATTTATATGCAGAGGGTTTTTGTCTCTTGGAGCAGGAACCTGTGAGTGAGAGGGTGAGTGCAAAATCTGAGACCTTGTGCTGCAACCTCTCAGCGTGCAGGAGGGCTGCCCCAACTCCTGGGCATCTTGGTCAGGCTGCGCAGGTGAGTACTGAGGGAGGAGAGGAGCTGCATCAGAGATGAGCATGGCTGCTGGGGACACTGGGAACTGGAAAGGCTCACTGGAAGGACAATGTGCTTTCTTCTGGAAACTCTGCTCCCTCCTCTGGTAGGCAATGCCACCTCTGCCCCTTGCTTTGCACTCCATGAGGTCACCTTCCCAGCCTGAGTGACAACATGGTGATTAACCTGTTATCTTTTCCCTCATCACAACAATGTTCTTTTCTGCAAATTCTTGTTGCCAAACAGGGAGCTGGCAACCTCACCGCACCAGCATTTATCACTTTTATGGCCATGCAGTGCTGGGAAGAGATTAGCTGGGTGGAAGGCAAGATACTGGCTCGAGGAAAGTCCACCTGGCTGGGGCAGTGCTTGCTCTTTGGGTCTTCTCCTGCCCATGTCACCTCCCGTGCCCCACAGCCCTCACTGGTGTCCCCATGCTCCTGGGGATGAAGCTGTCTGATGGTGGATGCCCCCCAGTCAGGGGCTCCTGCTCAGCGGTGGCAGGGGCACGGGCAACGGGCAGCCCCGGGGGTGGCACCTGCCTCGCAGCGTGCCCTGCCTCTGCTGCCCGAGCCCTGCCGCAGCTGCTGGGACCCCCCGGCACTCTTCCGCCCCGCTTGCCCAGATTTCCTTCACGGGGAAAACAGGATACAAGCGAAGGGGGAGGGGAGCGGAGCATGCCTCCGGCTCATCCTGACACAGAGGTGACAAACACAAACATGCCTGTCTGCACAGGCAGCACCCCTGGGTCCCATGGTGTACATATGTGCTCATCTGCGGAGCCCAGGCAGAAGGCTGGGAGGCCATGCTCCTAAGCTGGGCACCTGTGTTACAGCTTGAGGCCAGAAGTACAAACATCGCCTTTCCTCTTCTCTTCCCACTCCCCAGTTTTGAATAATTGGCTCCCCAGTCTGAGTAGCTGACGATCTGAAGGGTGCTTGCCATCAGTTTGCCAGGCAACATTACAGCGGTCACTGGGCTCAGCAACCTAGCCAGGACCCAGACAGAGTCTGACTCGTTCCCACGCCTAAAGAGATTGAGCAAGTTGGCTTGAGGGAGGCAAGGACTGGCCAGTTCTCCTGTTAGATGACATCTGTCCAGTTCATGTCATGCCTGAGTCTGTTGATGATGTCCGGGGAAAAAAAAGAGAGCCCAAGCTTCACTTGGTTATTTGTGCAAAGATCAGAGACATAAGAAAGCAGCTTGACTGTGTTTTTGCTACTGAAGTCAGCAGATCCGACTCTGAATGCACACGGGGATCAGATTGGGCAAGACCTATTTATACAAAAGCACTTTGCAGAGGACGACTGCACTTTAACACCATTCCTGTAAAAAAGGAAGGAAAAAAAAATGGCCTGAACATTTGAAGGAAAAACACTTGTTTCCTGTAAGGAGGTTCAGTCAGTGGAAACTGTACCTCTGCCGCCTGTGTCTCACCAGTGTACTTTAGTCTCAGGTATGACTGTCAATGGGGAAAGGCAGGAGCCATGTCATCCTCTGAACAGCAGCACATTTTCTGGTGACCATCGGGCTGGTGACCTTTGTGCTCATCATCATGAAATCAGCTGTTATGTTATGCTGAGGTTTCTAAGACGCACTCCCGTCCCAACCTTCGCTTTGGATTTGTGACCTTTGTTTCTGCTAGTGACACCTGAACCTTTCTGATCCCGCCCAGACTCCTGCTCAGTCCTTCCCCAAGACCTGCCAAACTGCAGCTTGGCAAAGGAAAGCCACCAAGTTTGCTTGCTGTTTGTTCAAAATGCCCAGAGCAACTTCTCTGAACCACACTGGTTTGAAAATAAGCTGGAAATACCACTAGCTCTTTGCAAGGTGTCTCCTACTTCTTATTCCTGGCCAGGCTGGAAATATTAAAGCAGCTCCCCTTCAGGTGATTCTGCTCCTGTACCTTTGGCTCAAAGAGCAAGAGGGACACTGAATGATGTGGGTAAACTGAAGCAAGCACTGAGATAAGAAAATATAAATCTGAGGTAAACATGTGTTTTATTTAGTTGGAGAAAGAAAGGTTTAGGCATGCAAACACACCTGGTGTAGCCAAAGCCTTAAGCTCTGGCTCGCCTGTGATGGAAAGTGCCTGCAAAAGCAGTGCCAATGTTTTACAGCTGCTTGTCCTCACCTGAGTAACACAAAATAGTCAGGGCTTGAAAGTGAACCTGCCCTTCGTGTCCCGGTCAGCCCCCATCCTTATGTGTACACCACAGAGCAGCTCCTGAGCCCTGTCTGGTTGAGGAGAGGTCACTCCCAGCTCCTTCGCTGGGGGCACATCACAGGGCTGGGCTGGCAATCAGCCCAACCTTGCATCTGAAACAAGGTGACTGATTTGCCATCGTAGCCCAGGCAGCCTGTCCTCATCCTGCAAGAGAGCAGTGGGACTTGCGGAGATCCTACCAACTCCTCCATACAAGCCAGCCCCAGGCTCCTGCTCCCTGAGACCTTGTGGCTCCCAGGCTGCAGCAGGATGGTGCTCTGGGGATGCATCTTGCAGGGACAGCTGTTCTGGTCACCACGACACAGGGCTTGGGGACGCAGGTGGCAACCTTCTAGACCTGGACAAGTCACTCATTCCTATTGTTTCTCAGTTGTCCTGCTGATAAAAGATGAAAATTTGTTATCCATTCCTCTATGCCCCCCTGCCTTCCAGCCTGGAGGATTTCCCTGAGGAGTGAGCAGAAAGGAAGTGGAGGGACTATACCAGCACCGTGGTGGGCTCAGTGGAGCCAGGTGGGACATGAAACAGGTTGAGAAGAAAGAATATCCCTAAGGTCTGGAAAATGCTCCTTACACCATAACAGAAACATTTCCTTAGCACAGTGAACTAGGACAGGAGGTCCAGTTTTGCAATGCCTTCTGTGACTCCTCCAATAAAAATATTGTGCTACAGAAGCATCACATGCCTGCTGGCCCTGCTATCCTACATGCAAAGCCTTTGGTCTCTCTGCTCTGTGCATAAATGAGAGCGCGGTAGGGAGCAGGGAAGTATCGCCTCCCTTCCTCTTTATTGTGGGAGACACAGACCAAAAAGATCACAAGACAAGCCCAGAGTCCCATCACAGGTCGGTGATGGAGCTGGGAAAGGCTCTCAGCAGTCCTGACGCCTGGTCTCCTCTGTCAGCCAGAGATGACTCCAGCAAAACAGGTTGCTGAACAGTGCTTTCAGCTTGTGATCTAAGGTGTAGCCTTTATTCTGTCTGTAGTAACGGGGCAGGAAAACTCCTCTCCCCAAATCAATCTTCTCCTCTGTTCATAATTGTGGAGCAGCTGGTGAGTCCCTCTCCACTCGCAGAGACCTGGGCTGTAATTTGCTCCTAGAAAGAGCATGGAGGGCTGAGCTGGCCCTGGGCACAAGCATCTGCAAGATCGCCCACCTCTGGGGCCGGAGCAGCGGGAAAGAGACAAGAAATTTTCTTCAGAAAAGACATTTTAAAGCTTACCTCTAACTTACTTGGGGCCCCACATCGTTGAAACACAGCCCTGCCAGCAGGACAACCCAAAGTATGTCCCTTTTCATTTCAAGGAAAATTCTGGGAGAAACTGAGAAAAAGGGGCTTTTTCCTTGGAGTCCCCTGAGAAGCGCAAGCAGCTATTTGAAAGTGCGGAGATAGGAAATGTTGCAGCATAGGCAGCCAGCCTCTCTTGCCACAGCCATGAAAAGAAATATAAACATGTTGATCCTATAAGCAAAGAGTTGATCCTTGTTTGTGGTATGCTAGTTATGAGCAATTAGGATAGATATTGCACAGAGACTGAGTTATGGTTGACAAAAAAATGCTGGAAGGGCATCTCATGCCTTTTCATATGTAAGGGATTACATCAAAATTCCTGGCCATGTTGCCACACTGAGACCATCCCCCAGTTGCTTTTGGGAAGTGGGACCATCTGAAAAACCACGGACAGAAACATCTGGGAAGTAAGCTGGCCTGTCCAAAGTTTACATTTCAGTTCAGCTCAATCCATTCAGATAAAATGAGAGCTGCCTTATGTTGTTAACCCCAGGGGCACTTGGAATCAGAGATTTGTATCCGATCCAAATAAAATAAAAAAAGGATCCCAAAATGCAGCCTAAAATGCAAATTAAACCAGAATAGAAACCATTTGTTTAAAAGAATAATCACGTAAACAGAGGACCAAAAAAAAAGGCAGAAAAATCACGTATTTGCTCGAGGAATCATAAGAGGTTCACCATCATTTCCTGTTTCTCAAAAACTGAGATGGTTTTTACTGTCTTCAGAGCGAGGCAGAGGGGGCTCTGTGCTGGCCCAGCTCATACGAGCCACCCTTGGCTCAGCTGTCACATCTCTTCCTGTTGCTGGGCCTTAATGACACCTTTTCCAAGGGGCTGAATGAGCAAGACAGCAGTCCCAAAATTTGAAGCCTAAGACCCTCAAGTGTGAAAACTGAGATAAGTTGGAGAAGCTTTACCTAACTGCAGTCCTCCCCAGGGCCTGTTCCAGTATAACACGGTACGGGCTGAGGGCTGCTTTGGCTTGCACGAGGCTGCCTACAGGTATGGCTGCTATGAGGCTGCAGCCACAAGGGCAATGGCTCTGCTTGGGTTAGTCATAAGTGTGGGTATCCAGAGCAAGCAAGCTGCAACAGCGTGGAGCTCAGCATGGGCTGAAAAAGCCTGCTCAAAAGCTGGAAAGGCCCATGGGAGCTTAGCTCGTGCTGAGCTCCACATCACTCCAGCCAGCCCACCACCACCGCCAGCAGGTCTGCATCGCATGATGGCACCGCTGGGGTTGCTCCAGCGTGCAGCCGCTCCTGGAAACTCATCTTGCCATGGGGTTATAGTACCAGGGGGATTCATCCCACAGCCCTCCCTCTCACGGCTCTTCATTGCCCCCACCACTGATTTTGCGAGCGTTATCCTAGAGCCTGGGTTATCTGAGGACGTATTCTGAAGGATCACTACTTTGAAAAGTACACGTTTATGCATCTGAAAATCCAGGACTTGTTCTCCACTTCTAACTCCACCCAGATAAAACTCACTGGTGTCATTCCTGACTGATGTCAGGATAAGTAAAAGCAGACTTGACCCCTCAGTTTCTACATGCTTAGAAGAGTTTCTGTTTTCCTTCATGGAGGAAATGTTTGAATTAATTGTTACACTTGCATAACATGATGCTGAATGAAAATGAAGTGCATTTTTTTCCACTGTATAATTTCTAGATGAAAAAGCGAGGTTAGAGTGAAGTTACACAATATAAGACCAAAGAGAAAATGTATGAAAGAACTGCTGAAAATACCCCCATAACACATTAGAAATCCCAAAATTTCAAAGTTAAAAAGACATAAAAGAACTCCAAATGATTATGATAAAGAAATGCACCCTTAATGCTGCCCAAAATAATGCCTGAACAGGGAAGGGTGCAAAAGAAGTGGACAAATAAAAATTTACTCTAGGACTTTTCCTGAAAAATGAGTTTCAGGTAAGTATGAATCGCAAACACTCCCATGCCGTTATTCTAACCACAGCTATCCCTGGAGCTGGCGGAAGGCAGGGGGATCATCCAGGCCTTGGCAAACATGATCACCCTTCCTCACACTAGTCAACGAGCTCCTGAGTGCATCCATTCACCGCCTACACAGCAGGTGCTGTGCCTCTGCCCTCCACGGGCCACAGCACAGGGCTGGAGGATGAGGAGGCACAGTCCCTCGCGGCTGTGCCCTGTTCCTTGGTTCACCCTCCCTGCCTCTCCTTCTCCCCAGAAGATGCTGCTGCATGTCCCCACAGCTGGGGGTATGAGGGACCAAGGGAGGAAACACGGCCCTTCTGAGGCTCTGAGGTTAGTCTGGCTTGCATCAACCATCCTTATTTGCCTACAGCCCCGCAGGCAGGTGTATGAAAAGGACCTGTCTGCTTTGGCTGTGCACTTGAGACACATCCTGCACATTGCTTTCCCAGCTGGGCCCATCCCATCCCGGCCAGTGACTCAACTGTGAGAGAGATGGAAGTGTCGCAAAGCCCGTCATCCTGAGTCATCAGCTATTATTGTCGTGTGCAGGTGGACAATGCTGGTGAGAGGAATTTCTCCGGCGTTGCCAGAAAAAGCAGCATCGCCATCTCCACATCACCACTGTAAAAATAGACCCTTCTCTTTCGGGATTGCTACTTCAGATCGATTTCTGGAAGTTTGTGGCCTCCTGACAGAGACAGGATTAGCATGTCTCCGTGTAAAGAAAGCTCAGGGACCCTGTGCTGGCACTAAACCTTGCGGACAGGTACATTTGGGGTTTCTGCCTGAGTTCTGGTTCGCTTGCCTTAAGCCAACCCCCATGAAGTCTGTACATCTGGATGCTGTACGGGGTACTCGTGCTGTCCGCAGAGCAGATCGGGAGTATCAGGTTATACATGTCTTCAGCAAAGCTGCCTTTGCCAAACTGAAAACTTCCTGATTTATCAGGTTTGATCTCTTTGGCAGAAGAGCATTTCAGCAGTTAAAAGTTTTGCAAGAAAGCACTGACTATGCTGCTTTTTGATGACATCCCATACGTTTCCATTTTGGGAGGGGTTCTGTTCTGTGCTCCCCAAATGTCAGAGTCAGAAGTGCCCAGAGGATTGTTTTTTCAGGAGGGCGCAAACAGGGTCGTTTCCCTCCAGCTGCTGGGGCCTTCCAGACAAGCCTACTCTTCTCAGGTGTTTTCATCCTCTTGCAGATGCTGAGGGGAACTGTTGTGCAGCCGCCGAGTTCATTGGCTTGTGGTGACAGCAGCACCAGGGCCTGGGTATCGCTTCATGAATCCCTCTGGGAACTTGCCTGCACAAACTGGCACTTGGGAATAGTCTCCAGCTTGTTCAGTCTCCACATTCACACGTCCCCCTCTGGTCTCTGACCTAGAATTCTGTTGTCTTTCCACACACAATAATATCATTCAACATATTTGGCCATGGGCTTTTCAAGGTCAGTGCAAAAAAGTGATGGGGGGAAGCAGGGAGGAGCCGAGTCCTGCCCTGAGCCTGTGGGCCTCGCACCCGGCATCGCCCGGCTGCCCCGCTGGGCACGAGCGGCCTCTCTGCCAGGTCGGCGTGGAGGGGCACCACGGCCGAAATTAATCCCAGAAGCACCACCAGCCACCGGCCGCCTAAATTAGTGCCAGCAGCGCGCTCCCCAAGGAGGTGCCAGGGAATCCCAGGCTCCATTTCCTCGGAAAAGGTTTAAATCTGAAGAAGGTTTTGGCTGCGGGCTGCTCACCGGTTCCCACCGTTTCCTGAGGAAATCAAGGCGTGATGGCACCCCTCGGCCCCGCTCGGTCCCTCCGCACCGGGACAGCTGGTGCCCTGCCCGCGCCCGCAGCCCCCCGGCCCGCCCGCCGGCCTCCCCGCCCCGCAGGCACCGCCGCCCCTCCGCCGGGGGCTGGGCCCCGCTCGGCGCCCGCCCGCCCCGCCGCCGCCTCCGGGCGCCGCTTGGGGGAGGCAGCCGGGGGGTCCCTCTGCCCGCGGCCGGGAGGAGGCGCTGGGGCAGCGGGGGGGCCCCCGAGCCCGCCGCTCCCCGACCCCTCCGGCCCGGCCCGGCCCGGCCCGGCCCGGCCCGCGGTACCCACCTAGTGGCCGTGGCTGCCCCCAGCCCCCGCTCTTCTGCGCCGAGGGGCTCAGGGGGCTTCTGGTGCAGCGGGGAATGGCACCGCCAGCGAGGAAGGGAAGTTTCAGGAGGCGTTTGCCAGCCTAAAATTGTATGGGTGTCAAAAATGAGGCAGGAATCCGGTAGTTTTTGTTGGTGGTGTTTTCTTTTTTGTTATCTCGAAAGGAGTCAGGAGTCTTTAGCCTGAGCTGAAGCGCTTTTTGACAAACCCCAACGCTGAAAACACCTTTTGAAATCGCAGATGTTGCTTCCACAGTGTGGTATCTCGCTGGGCAAATCCAGTCCAGGCCTGGCTATAGGTGGCCAGGTCAGAGTGAAGAAGAGGAAGGTGGATTATAACTCATGATGACAAAGACGAGGCTTTGGATCAACTTCAGAAGGGGCATAGCATGGTCTCAGCGGGGGATGTCTGCAAGAGGGCTCCCACCCGGGACCTCTGACAGGAGCACAGTCTTGCAGTGTGCCAGACACAAGATAAACCCCCCTGGAGAAGCACAGGCAGATTCCTCTCCTGCGCCTGCAGGAGCCCAAGACAACAACCCCCTGGTTGGACCAAGGAGCACTGGCTCAGGCATGGTGCCCCGCGGCTTGCTTAGGCTGTCACCAGGTCTGAGTGGCCTTAAATCCATTGCAGGTCCTGCCCCACACTCCTAGCTGCTGCCCTAGCTGGGCGAGGAGACCTAAGATTTCTGCCACGAGAGCCCCAGCTTGGGGGTGAGGGCTGTATTTAGCTCACGGAGGCCTTCCCCGGTCACAGCAGGACCCTGGCTTTCACTGCAGTGTGTGGTAACAGCTGCATACCCACCACTGACCCAACTCTGGCACTACTCCCCCCCCTGCACAAGATCCTCAGATGCTATAGCATCCTGCCAGCTTCCCAAGCAGGAACAAACCGCTGCATCTCTCAGGTGTCTCTTGCTAAGAGGAGGCCAGTGACTGTTTCAACCTGATTTATGCCACCTGCTCTCCCAAACGGGCCAGACCTCTCTACGCAGGGAAGTTTCATCCATCCCATTCTCCTTGGCTGTTTTGCAGGCTGCACAGGAGGGGGCTTGCAAAAGCCATGCTGATGGAGCTACGGCTCTGTTTTCTGCAAGGGAGAATGCATCTTCCTGCGCAAGGCTGGTTCCCAGATCGGTCTCCACACTAACACTCGTTTACCACCTCTTGACTCTCATTAGCGTTTGCTTTTTCAGCAAACCTCCAACTAAGGAGTGAGAAAAACAGATCTTCTTCGCTGCCTCTTGTTCTGTAGTTGAAAACAGATCAGAAATCCGGTCAGGGACCCCCTCTAATGAAGCCAGCCTGGAGCCCCTCTAATGACAAGGAGAAAGTAGGTTTGTGCAGCTGTGGTGGAACTGGACTTGTATGAAATGGGGATTGGGGTAGGCTTTACTTTGCATTTTGTTTGGAGCAAAGACCAGAGCTGAGTCTTATTTTAATTCCTGACCTGTTAGGAATCTCAGGTTCAACATTCCCTGTACATAAACCAGCTGCTGGCCCCTCAGTTTTGAAGGGGATTCTTCTAGTTGTAGGAGCCCTGGGTGAATTCCTCTCTACCTAGCAGCTTCTGGTTTTGAGGAATACAGTCCATATTTAGCCTTAAGTTGAAGGATGGTAAACTGGATGTCCTGTTGGAAGCACATGGAGAGCTGCCCGCTGACCGGGCCCTTGCTTGCGTTTCACCCAGCAGCTGCAGCTGGATTGGTGCATTAAACGCTTCCAAGTCAAATTCTCCCGTATAAAGAAATATCCTCAGTTGCATTGACAGTGAGCAGGAGGGGAAGTGACCTCCTGGGTCAGTGTTTTTTGCAATGGTGATAAGAAACCAAGGAGGGACTTCATAAGCAGGGAGATGATCCCAGGACAATGCCTCTGGTACAGTGGGAACCTCTCTCAGATCTCCCAGTTTGGAGAACCCCACGTGAAATGGCAAGAGCAGGGGCTTGGGGGATCGGTGTGCTTCCTTCTGCCATTGGTATGCTCTGCAAGCTTATACAACTCAACTAAGCATCCTTCCCATTTCCCTCTCCGTAAACCAGGGACAATAATACCACATTTTGCAAGAGTCCGGTGTGACTTAACTAGCTACAGCTTGCATTGTGCTGCAGGATTTGACAGCAGCTCAGCCTTGCATGGCTCAGAAGAGAAAGCAAATCAGTTGCCTCACCTGGCTTGTGGTGACAGCAGCACCAGGGCCTGGGTATCGCTTCATGAATCCCTCTGGGAACTTGCCTGCACAAACTGGCACTTGGGAATAGTCTCCAGCTTGTTCAGTCTCCACATTCACACGTCTCCCTCTGGTCTCTGACCTAGAATTCTGTTGTCTTTCCACACACAATAATATCATTCAACATATTAGGCCATGGGCTTTTCAAGGTCAGTGCCATCAATATGTGGAAAGCACCAGAGGACAATAACAGGTTGATAAGTCACATGGCAAATTAGGAAAAGGCCCTCAAGGGTTGTAAAATGTATCAGATCCACTTATCACAACCCTTTCTGATAGTTTCTGTGAATCCCTGGTAGTAAACATCCTGCCTGCTTGCAGTGCCAAGGACGCTTCCCCATTGTGCGATAGCAGGCGGCTGTCAATCCTAACCTCCTCTGACACAAACCTGAAGTTCTCCTTTCTTTCTCTTGACAGGAACAACCGGAGTCACTTGCCCTGCAGAGCTTAACAATCTCTTCTGCTTTCAGAGCTCATGAGACACAAGCAAGGGCCGGTGAAGAAACGCTGCCAAATCCCCTTGGGTTGTGCCGAGACGTTTCCACTCTTTGCTTTGCTCCAGGGTCAGTAGCTGGGGCAGCAGCCAGAGGTGCCTTGGGAATGGCAGGACAGGGCAGCACATACGAGGCTCCTGTAAGAAAGTGGTGTGTCTGGGGTAATCTAGGATCTAGGCTCCTCTAACTAGTAAATTGAATATTGCCAGGCACTGGATATATAGCCTACCCTGTCAAATAGAAGTGTCCCTTGAACAGTTTTGTCCTGAGCCAGCCAGCACACAGCTCCAGGCATGGTACAGGAATTAGCACAACCAGTATGAACATGAGTGGTTCAATGTTAGCTGGCCTCAGTGTCTGAGAAAAGCCCTGGATTCATTTAATTTACTAGTACAGATGTACCATATGGCTTTCCCAGAGCTATAATCTTCTGCCCCTTGGAAGAAAGAAACACAGACCTGTTCCCTGTCCTAAGCCTCTGACACCTGGAAGGAAGGTGGCTCACCATTAAGTTTAGCAGAGCAGGGACTGACATACCACTGAGGAGCGCAGGCATATCCAGCATGGAGAACACACACTCCTTTCTACTCATCCTTGGGGTGGGATTGACCTCCCCTGCAAGCAGCTGCTGGGAGTATGGCTCCCTGAGGAGGGGTGGAGAAGGACAGACGCCTCCAGGAGATGGTTCCTTCCATCCTAAGACACCGACAAGCAATAAACCCCCTCTGGCAGTGCCTGTCTCTGGCAGAGCCCAGGTGGCCTGGCCCACGCTGGGTGCCTAATCTCAACCTGGCTGAAAGGAGATGTTTTCTCACGGCCTGTGGGCTGGGGTATGCCGAAAGGGAGGTTTGCATCCTCCAGCCAGAGAACAATTCTCCCCAAATGATATGGACACAACAGACAAGTGAAACATGCAATGAGGAAGAAATGGCCCAGTTATCTTCATCCTGTTAGCTCTGTTCCTGCCATGCCGTGTCCAGTGTCACTTGGAGATAAAGAGCAAGTACCTTATTATCACCATCATGTCTGCCCTTGAGGGTTTATTCTTTCACCCCCTCCTGTCTTTGTTTCTTTCCCCCTTCCCTGATTTTTTTCTGTGTTGTCTCCCTACTTCCTACCATGCAATTCCCACTTCCCATATGGGTCTCATTCCTCCCCTGTCCCCATCCTGTCTGCTAAAATAATCAGCAGTGAAACCCTGAATATGGCCGTTCACATTGTTTCCGTGGGACTCGGTGGCAAGTCTCCTAGTGCGATGAATGAAGGCAGGACGCGCTTCTCAGAGCCATTGTTTCAAGCTGTCTGCCGACTCAGGAAAGCACTGCCAGCTCCGTTTACATTGAGTCCTTGATGGGTAGATTTTCTCCTCCATCTGCTATGAGTAAGAAAAGAATCAGGCCCTTGTACTTTAAACAGTGGCTGCTTAGTTTGTGGAGCATGTGCTTCACAACTAGCCCGTGGGCCAGAGACAATCCATGGGAAGGATGTCAGATGAGATCCTCATGACGTGGTCCTTTGTGAGCAGCCGCAGACTCTTTATTCCCTCTTTATTAAGAACGGGAATCTGGCTAGTCAGCGATGAGCATGGACTAGGATTGCCAAACCTGAGCTAAGGCTCTCCTCCTCTCAGGCAGCCCTGATGTCATGTTCGTAACATTTATACAGTTTTCAGTCAGCACGGAAGCACAGAAGGAGACAGCTCACATGTGTTTGGAGAGAGCTGCATAGACATCTCCTGACTCAGAATAACAGCATGAAAACATGCTGCAGCACCTTCTAGCTAGCCCATGTGGTACCTCCCAGTCTTGCTGGTCACTGGGAACTTTATACTCCACAATCCAAGACTGCCTGCCCCCAAGGAAGTAAGAATGATGGCAGATGAACCTGGAAGATATTAGTAGAATTTGCAGGTTATAAAATATCATCTTCTTGGACATTTCAGATTGTTTTAATAGCTTCCAGGTTTCCAGCTTACAGAAACTGTCAGGACCTTGCCCAATATCTGAATAGCTGCACCATAGAGTTTACAAACATGATTCACCAAAAGAGCACTAAGTGGGGTCTGAATATTGATGTAATAAAAATGAGTATGAAGTGAGACATCCCATCTGCTGAGGAAATTGTCCAGTTTGCTGGTAACTGAAAATTCAAGGCAGTCTCATCTATTTCAGTAAAAACATCTTCCCATACCAGGAGAACAGCTTCCCATCCATGTCCTGCCCCAGCATTGCAAGAAATTTATTCTGTCTGCTACTGCTCTTCCCCTTTTGACCCGAGCAATGGATCAACATTCTTCTGTGCAGTTTGTATACTCTCAAAGTGTGTACATAGAGGCCCTTATACAACAAAGCCTGGAGGGTCCCAACCTCCTATCCTAAACAAGAGTTTCCCTAAACACAGGGGAGGGTGACACAATTTCTTGTAAAGTGCCAGTCCTTTCTCAACCACAAAGAGTCCTCCAAAGCTCTCCTACTTCCCCCTACCCAGAATCAGACTGCGAGGACTCCTCTGTGGGCACACTGAATGGGTTTCATTCTTTCAGCCCGAGCGGGAGGCAGCTCTCCTCTGTAAAGACCTCTGTGAGGATCTCCCAGCTCTTGTGACCATGGCGTGAAGTCCCGAGGCCTCCCACTTTGGTAGAGTTCCAGGTTGTGTTGTCACTGTTGGTTTGCATTGTTTCTTGCTCTGTCCCATATATTTCCAGCCTATGATCACAGATTCCTGGGAGAAGTGGGTTCAGCAGCCAAACCCTTCCAAGCCCCATTCCTCTGAAGAAGCAGGACCTAAATTATTGTGCAATGCCGCTATTCATCACTGTCCCTGGCTAGTCCCATGAGGGGAACAGCTTCAACCTAACAGTTTAAGAGCGCCCTTTCTCTCCAAACTCTATCATACAGCAGGTGGGACGTTTGCCTGGGAGATGCAGGTTCAGGAGAGATAACCTCCTCCAGCTGGTCCTGCTGACGGAGTCACTAAGCACCAGAGAGAACAGGTGACAGGGCCCTTGCCTGCAGTCCAGTGGTTAGTGCTCTTGGGTGGAAAGGGGGATGGATGGTTTCAGACTCTGATAGTTGAGCATTTTCTGCTCCTTGTATGACAACTGCGTATTTTACAAAGACATCAGAACACACAGTGCCCACAGAACATCAGTGAAATGGCTACAATATCAGCTGAGCAGGATTTCCACAGCACACGATTCAGCCTTGAGACCCCAAATCCTTTTGTAGACCCAAGCCTCATCAGTTTGCCAAACTCAGGTTGCTCAGGGTAAATAGATCTTTAACCACTGCACTATCCTGTTTCCTTGCCCCATTTGTTATTTCATAATCTTTCCTAGGCTGCTGACAGTTTCAGAAAATCAATTGTTTTGTTGAGGCAGAATTTACTGGTAATTACAATTCTGATCTGCTTTCTCCAACAGCTGGAAAAAGAGGTACAAGCATGAAGCACATATGTGGCATTGTGGGTGGGGAGGGAGAAATTCTTCTGCAGTATTTGTACATTAGAAATATGGCTGCCAAAAAGCAAGTTCCCAAATGCCTGGGGTCCACATGTTGTGTAAAAGCAGAGTAGCATCTTGGCACGAAAAAGGAACATTGCATGAAGGAACCCCAAGTCTCCCCAGGTCACATTGTCCTCACAGGAGATGAAAGCCCCTGAGCCGCAAAGTGGTACCCCATCAGCTGCGTTTGCCACAAGGCAATGTATTTTGCTTTGAGTGCTTTGAAAGCAACCCCCTTAAAGGAAACATGTGCTGGGTATACAAATGCAGTGTTTCGTTTATTTAAGACACAAATGCAAAACCAAACAGGCTTTCACAGTTCTAAGTCACAGATGTCTTTAACTAAAAACAGCTATTGGAATGTTAATAACAGCTCCTTGTACCGTAAGCAATGAGTCCACTCAGTCATGCTTTTAGGAAACTAACAGTTTCGACAGATCAACCTATTAATCACTTGGCCTCCTAATGGTTCATTTAAGGGCAGCTCTTATGAATCTCTTAGTGGGATGCGCTGACAGTTCACCAAGCAGTATACACAGACATCCCATATTCTGCTCCTCTGAGATCCTAAAATGACAGGCTCTCCTCTGAGATACTAATGAAGAATTCATTTGACCCAAACTGCTTCCATTCATTGAGTCTTTAGTCACTTAGTTAACTCGGAAATGCTCCTGTGGCTACAAAACATTAATCAGTGCTAAGAGGATGACAAATCATGTCCCCACACCAACAACCCTGGCAACCCAAGTGACTGGCTGGCATAAAATATTGTCCCTTAGTGCAGTCGGTGAAAGGTGCTGGTTTATACTGGTCATGAGAGAAACTGTAAGGTAAAAGCGTTGTTTTCTTTCACTGGAGAGAGTCAGGTAATTTGGCTAAGTATTTTTTAAAAGTGTTAGCCTGCAAAAATTGGGGAGTTTCTGTTGATTGAACCCCCATGCTTTCCTCTGCAAGGTCTGCTGCCTGTGCTCTGCAGCTTCATTCCTTCATGTCAAGATGCTTAAAGTGATATGGGATGAAACAGACAATAACACCTGGGATTTTTTCAATTTTCAGCCAGAAGCATACAGAGTACTAAACTGCACCATGTAAACTCATTACTTCTATATATTTTTAGACATTCTTTCAGCCTTAATCATTACTGTTGCCATTAGAAAGCCAGGAAAGACTAGCTACATCTGGATTTTCCTCTCCTTAAGCTTCAGCTTCAGGAATAAACACAGGGTTTATGTCTGGGCCTGGCGCATGGCATGGAGTCACAGCCAAGGAAGTGCTAGCTGTCCGTGTCCTCATTCTCTGGTTCCTCTGCTGCAGACCCCAGTGCTTAACACAGCACCATAATTCCTCTCCAGCTCGCTACGCTGTTGGAGGGTGGGTTAAGCTAAGATGCAATGTTTCCTGGTGTGGAAGCAGGTATGTGCAATGGTGTGGGGATGGTAACTTTTGGCATGGGAGCAGGGCAGGCAGCTGGAAGTCATAAGTCTGATTGTCAAACCTTTGAATCAGCAGTTGGTGTCATTTATCCTCTCTGCTAAAGGCATGAGAAATACCAGTAGCAAAGCACTTTATGGGAGGATACAAGGCAGATGAAGCTACCCATTCTTTGTTTTATATCCGTATCTTACCTGCTGTTCGCTATAGTTCCCTCCTCCCCTCAGAACATGAGTAACTAGCTGTATAATCAAGGTGACAGCCAGGAAGACATTTTCCCATTATTTCTAGTGAAAGACACGGAGACTCACTTTTTGGACCAAATTAATTTTCTCAATGCTGCAGAACTTGCGTCCTCCAGCTGAAATCTGAGTCGGGTCAGAGTCGCTGCTACAGCATCTTACCCAGTGCTGGGCAGCCAGCTCACAAGGAAGGACATGCTTTGCAATTGAAACAGCATTGTCAACAAAGAGCAGTGCAGGCCAAAACTCCTAGCCCTCTGTAACACCTCGTTCCAATGGATGGTCACATTTTTAATCAAGGCATTCCATTATTAAATGAGAAACCTGTGGCTAACAAGTGCCATGTGACTACACGGTGCACCCAGGTTTTCTCCTTCCCGTCTCTACTCATACATGCAATTTACTACCCTCACCAGGTAAGCAGGTATTTTTCTTCATCCCAACCAATCATATTTCAATTTTAGAGACAACATCTAAACTTACATTGCAATGCTGGACTGCATGTTCAATACATGTTCCTTAGGGTCCCTGTCCTAATGGGACATAAGCACTTGTGCCTGCCGGTGTCACCAGGAAAGCTCTGTGCTTACCCCAAACATGTGTGTACACACGCACTAGTAAGAAAACCATCAACTCTGTCCCAGTAAGATCAATTCACAGATAATAATTGATTCATGGAAAAGAAACAGGAAGGATAATAGGAGAGAACTGCTGTAAAACGCAACCGCTTGCTACGTAACACAGCCACTTGGCCTGCTGTCGTCAAAGGTGAAAGTTTAAGAATGAAGCATCCTTGCCTCCCTGCACTGCATGAGAAAAGCCAGCGTCACAGGCTGCAGAAGTCAGTTGTTTTTGTGCAGGGTTCCTGTTTGTTACTCATTTCCCCTCCCTGTCCCAACACTCTGCCTCTTTAAAGCTCTTCCAAGATTCCTTATAGGAGAAGGTTTGCTGCCAGCTCAGAGCTTCCTGTTGTACTCTCAGAAAGCCTTATCTCTGCAATCTTCATGCAAACTGCAAGGGGATTTTTTGTTTGTTTGTTTTTTACAACCCGGGCCATTTCTATGGACTAAGCAGTCTCTGTGTTGCTGACTGAGGTGGTGCACTTTCTCAGAAAATTCATTAGGTAGATTTGTTTAATTTGCAGGTTCCAAATTATCTCTGCCTCTGTGATTTCTACAAGATGAACACTGCCAGGTTGCCTTATTTAAAAGTCCTTTAAAATCACACAGAGAGATGCCTAAAGATCTGGCAAGTGTGTCTCTCCACCTTTCTTTGGTTCCTTTTGTTTTTTGATTTTCTAGCACAGCTCTCATGTCTGGCCCTCTAAATCATACTTGTGCTCAGGAAGTAAGAGCCTCGTTTTCTTGTAGCTCTTCTCAAGTTCAAGAGCCCCACTCTATTTCTCAGCTTCACTGAAAGTCTGTCAACATTTGAAGTTAATGTAAAAAAAAGGCCTCATTTCCCAGATCCTCCTTAATTTCCAACATGTCCTTACCTCTGCACTTGTGCATCTTTGCATAGAAGCTGTATGAAAGAGAAGCTTTTAAAAATATGATTGTATCAATAAACCTTTCTTACTGAGTTCTACTCTGGGGCTGGATAAAGATAGCTGCCATGTCTATCCTGAGGTACAAGTATCCTTGTGTCACAAGGGTATATTGGTACTTCTCAGTTTGAGGAAGAGAAGGCTGAGGGGAGACCTCATTGCTCTCTACAGCTACCTGAAAGGACATTGTAGAGAGGTTGGTGCTGGTCTCTTCTCACAGGTGATTAGTGACAGAACAAGGGGGAACGGCTTTAAACTGCAACAGGGGAGGTTCAGACTGGACATTAGGAAAAGATTTTTCCCAGAAAGAGTGGTCAGACAGTGGAATAGGCTGCCCAGGGAGGTGGTGGAGTCACCATCCCTGGATGTGTTTAAGGGTCGTTTGGATGAGATGTTGGGGGATATGGTGTAGGGAAGAACTTTGCAGAGTAGGGCTGATGGTTGGACTTGATGATCCCAAGGGTCTTTTCCAACCTGAATGATTCTATGATTCTATGATTCCCCAGTGGCCACCCAGCCAGCTGCCAGCAATGGGGAAAGCACTGACTGTAGCTGCCAGTACAACTTTTAGGCAGGAGAATTCACCCTGGGCAACAGCATGAGCTCCCTGGTCAAATTCCAGATGCTAAATTTAGTGAGAAGTAGGTAGTATCTCTAAGGACACCTAGGTTTGGGGCTCCAAGATGTCTCACTGATTGCAATAGCTATTAAGCATCGATATCTTGGAGCATTTGGATTGTAAATGGCAGTAAAGTGACCAGCAACAGAGCTTGCCTTTAGGGAGGAGCCTCCCAGAGCAGAGTTCAGAGCAGAGAGTCCCGAATCTCGGCTCTGCCCTGTGCCCATTTCTCTGAGGCCATCAGATATATTTTACACTTTAAAGTGAAGGGTTTCACCTGGGCAACAATTAAGGACCTTCTCAGACAGTCTATATTAGGAAAGGATTTCTCTGTTATTTGGTTGTTTTTTTATTTAAAATAAGAACAGCAGGTGAAGGCCTAATATCCTGGGCCACTTCTTTATGCAAGATGACTCAGGCTGAGTTGGCTTTGCTCTCCACATGAATCACACACTTGTGGTTATGTCTAGGAATGAGGTAGGGCTGCCCCAGAGGCTGCTCTTTGGGGAAAAGCTGCAGCGTCCCAGTGCTGCCATGGAGAAGGTGCTTTCTTATTTCTGTTCTTCCAGTGAAACTGGCAGTGAATAAGCTGCAGCGCACAGCCAGATGACACAGTTTATCACCTGAGATGCTGCAATGAACAGCTTGGGCACGCTCACGGCTTTGGTATCAGCAGAGGCCGTGTTGTCTAGGCACGTCAATACAATGACCCCAAAGAGACAGACAGCTCAAGAGAGGTTGAAAGACCTGAAGAAGTGGCAGTCTGCTCTGTGTTTGCATGAGAAACTGTTAATTCTTGTTTGTTTCTCCACGTGGCTGGATCTGATAAAAATTGTTGTGCTGAGTGATGGCTTTCCTTTCCCTCTGTGAGGGGAATGAAGGAGTCAGAGCTGCTCGTGACACACAGCATGGATGAGAAAGTGAGCAGCATTTCCATGACCCAGAATATGACAGTGACAAATGCTGTACTGTGTGGCAACATGGGCTAGGGAAGATGCCAGCTAATGCACGGGGTGGTAAATGCTCCCTATCTGAAAATAGAGAATGGAGAGCTCTGTTAAAATCAGTGAAAGGTGAAGGAAATGACAGTCTGCTGAAGGAAAACTATTGAGATCCTAACTGGGGTTTGAGAGCAAAAAAGAATATTGAAGAGGTAAGAAAAGTCCTGCTGGTGCTTGGGAATGAACCAGCACAATGTTGTGTTACATGTCCTCAAGAGAATTCTCAAAGAAAGGGAACAATATGTGGCTGAGAAGCCTGATCTGGCCTCCCAGCCCACAGCAGCCACTTAACAGCCCAGGGGGTGATCATCATTACCAGGAATTTGTTTGTGAGGGCATGAGAGGAAAACATTAGCTGTGAACAGACCTGTCCACCTAAGGATGTTGGCCATTTTGCCTCACAGAAAAAGACTTGTGGACTCCTAGACAGCACTGGCCTTACAACGCAACTTCATGCACAGCGAGGATCCTGTTTCCCAATAGACTCATGAAACTGGCAGAAGCAAATTTTACCTTTCATTTCTGAACAGTTTTATTCTTCTTTTCTAATGAGGTTGTTTCAATTGTCCTCACAAGAGACCTGTCAAGCCAAATCTGGGCAGACTGTGACTGTGGCAGTGTCAGATGGAGAAGGAGCAGGTGGCCTTGCCCCTAAGCTCTTTTCTTCCCTCACTGTCATCCTTGGAGAATGGTTAGCAATGCAGCAGCCCTGCTTTTGGCATCAGAAGTTAATTTCCTAGCAAATCATTGAAAACTCAAAATTATTCCCATTTCCCACACAGCAGCAAATAATAAACTATTAATATTATCCTGACTTGAAGACCTGTGTGGTTTGCCAAAGCAAGATAATTATTTGGCTACTTTGATCAGACCCCATCAGGTAGCCTTTTGTGGTGTTCGTTTACTGCTGGGCCCCCAAAGCCTAATTATATGATGTCCTGGAGAAGATCTAGAAAACTCCTCTCCCTCCACTGCCAGCACAAGACTGTTACGTGGTGTTGAGTCATTACATCCACAGTTCTTCAGAGCATGAACATGGTTCATCCCTCTCGCTTCAGACAGCTTTGGAGAGGTTGATGTTCCTTGGGGTGCTGCTATCCCTGGCTGCTCTAGGGGAGATCAGTTCAGCCCCTTTATCTACCTACAGCATAGATGACTACATTTGATCTAGTTGTCTAGAGTCCCTTCTAACAACTGGAGGCACTCCTAAGGTATTGTTCATCTCACCGTAAAGCAGAGAGCAGGAAGAGCTCAGATAATTTCCTTTTCTTCACTGACTGAAAAGATACCTTCTCTGCCTACCAAGGACTAACTCTGACAAAGCACTCACTTCGGGGTCATAAAGTCTAACTTTTAATGTGAAGTCCTGGGGGAAGCTGAGAAGCCTGGGTTGGGCACCTCAACTCTCAGCACCGCACATGGAGAGAGCAACACGCTTCCCAAAGGAAAGCTGCAGCACCACAGCCTGAGCAGGTCCACTGAAGCGACGAAGTGGCTCAGCTGGTCACAGTTCTCACCCTGCCACCAGCTGCCACCAGCCTTGTCTGGGTAGGAAAAGGAAGAGGTACTGGGCAAGAAAGCAAGATAGCCCAATAGCCTAGACACTTCTGCCGACTTCTGAATGGTTTTGAAAAGCTACCACTGTCACACTGATGGGTTTTGCTTGATCATTTGTAGCCAATCCTTCTTCAACCTCCAGCTGCGTTTGCCCGTTTTACACTTGCAGGTTTCCCTTCCAAGCATGAGCAACGCACCTGCTCTGGGCTAAATGTGACCCAGCCCTGTCAGCTCATGGAGGTCTGAAAATTTATGCCAAGAAAGGGACAAAGAGTGGTTGAAATATAGGGTAAGTAATGGCATCTCCTAGACTGGTACAGCAGCACTTCACATCACACTCCCAGCTCACATTTTCTGTCTGCCCAGGTTGGTCATCCCTGTATCTGAGGCAGTTTTCAAAGCTGTCAGCCCTCCTGTGCTGTCAACTTCACCAGTGTTACAAACTTGCCATGGCTCCAGGCTCCTTTCACAAATAATAACCTAATGGCAAAAGCAGGAGAGCAATAGAGTTCTCCTCTTCCACTTCTGACCAGCATCGGTAATTTTATAACAATCCTTAATTTGAATTTTTTTTTCCTCCCAGGCCAGTTCAGAGCAGGGAGAGAGAAGTGGCAGACAGTATTTTAAACCCATCAGTGATGTTGTGAGGTGAAACTGAAAAGTTTCTAAGTAACTGAAAGGTCTAAGTCTCCTTCTTGAATGTTCTTTAGACACTCAAAACCCTAAATCTCTGTGGAAGTCAGAGGGAATGATGGTCTTAAATGTCTAAATCACTTGAGCAGGGGATAGCAGCTCATAAGTCCACTCCGATGCCTTGCAGAATTTCACCCATTTATAAATGAGCTTTTTTCCTGGCTTTCCTCGGTGCCAATTGAGTGCAAGTGTTGGCAAGATCTGTGCTAGTTTGTCTGGACTCCGAACCACTTTGCTGAATGCTTAATCAAGCTGCTCGCCTCCCTCTCCCAACAGAGGCCATTTATACAGCAAGAGAATCAGCTGGTCGATGAAGCAGACAAGTGGAGTGGGGGAGAGGGAGCGAGCTCTTTGAATGGGATGAGAACAGAGCCACCGGCACCTCAAGAAAGTTTATCTGCCTCCAGTGCCAAGCACACACAGTGCTAATCTTTTGTTGCCATGAATATTCAAGCCCAGCTGCCAGCAACAGAGGGAGCAGCTGCAGTGGCAGAGCTGGCAGGTCCCCTCGTGGTGCCCTCGCTTGCCGACCCTGGCATCTGGGTCTGTCTGGGGGTGGGGAGGGGGAGATGCTGCTTGCATTGCAGACGACGAGCCATTCGACTCAGCCCCACGCTTCCTAAGCAGCAAGAAGTCAGGAACACGCTCACCCTGGAGAGCCCAGGGCTGTCCTCTCTTGCTGACATGGGTACGCCAGATGCTCCAGATGTTTGCGGTCACGTGAAGTCCTGGAGGGAAGGGGTGAGTTTGGGACAAGAAAGAGCAACAGCTGGGTCAATCTAAGATTGAAGAACCCCTGCTGCTGCTTGGAGAAGCCAAAGTGAGACAAAAGCCTGCAGGTCCCATTAAGAGCTAGATATACGCAGCCCTAGGCAGATTGTAGTTCTCAAGGTGAAGGGGCATATTTGGTAGCGGGACATTGCAGGCTGGTGAAATGCCATTAGAGGGGTGCAGCACGGGTCACGGACAGGTTAGCAAGTGACTGTGCTCCTGCAGTGTCATGGGAGAGTTGGAGGACCTTTGTCACTTGAGGAGGCAGGCAGCAGAAGGAGGAAGCCATGAACTCTCCTCAGATGGCCGGCTTCTTCTCCACAATTTAGGGCACCTTTTCAGCGATGGAGCACTGTAAGAGCAGCATTTTGTCTCTGCGTACTCCAGAGAGGCAGAAAAGTACTCTGGAACAAGTGTCAAGAGACACCAGGTCAGGGCAGACATCCATGCTGCCATGGCAGCATTCTGCCCAGCACCAAAGTCATCAAAGGCAGTAATGACCCTGCCATGGCATGGAAGATCACTGATACCCACTTTGCTTAGCAGATTTCCCCTGTAGCACACTGAAATATTCTAGGGACAAAAAGAAATAGAAAAATGATGACTGGGGAAGGCAAGATCAGGTTTCAAGGAGCACCCAAGGCTCAGATGTCTTGCCACAAAACCCAGGGTGGCCACTGTCATAGAGCTTTGGACAGGGAACAGGCTAGAGACTGCTACTGAACTTGTCTCTTGTGTGCATTGAAGAAGGTGGTTCCTGGAGCTCTTGTTCTGTCAGCTGTCAACTACTGACATTTAAAAACATTTACTCCTGTTCTTCTGAGTCTCTAAGTCCCTTAAGGAAAGCAAGCCTCAGAGCAGCAATATGTCTGTGTTGCAATGCCATAAGCATACTACCTCCTAACCAGGAGGGCAAAGTCCTTGCTCTCTGGCACATAACTCCTCACGGAGCACAGGCATACAGCCACGAGACTGACCAGCTCTCCAGGCTTCCTTGTTACAGGACTCAGAACTGTAGAGTAGTTGATATTGCTAGAAGAACTACCAGAAACAGGTCTCCCAGGAGAGAAAACAACCTTTGAAGGCTAGAGGTGGATGTTGTGCCATTAGCTATTGATCTCCAAGGAAGGGAGAATTGGGATTTTTGAGAAGATGATCAGGCCTGGGTTTGCATACCCCAGAACAGTTTCTGTGGGCTGCCCATAAGGAAAAATAAGCCAGATGCCTGCCTTGGGACGCCTTTTAGGATGCCACACAGACCAGGGTAAACACTCTTAAGCAAAGAATTAGTCAGCACTGGATAGAAAAGTTCAGTTCTCCTTCCTATCTCTATCCTTTCAAACTCAGAAAGAAAGTCTATCCTAACTGTATTTGCAAATAGGACATGTCAGAGGGGAAAAAGTAGGAATAAAGGCAAGAAAAAAATCACATCTATCAAACCATTTAATTTCACTTTATGCTTTCTTTGCCTTTTTTGTACCAATTTTGGGAACAAAAACTAATTTCAAACAATTAATGAAGTATTTTAGATTTAAGAAGGAGCCATATTGATTGATCCACATAAACACAAATGTAATAGTACCTGCATGAATAATCTAATTTTTGTCTAATTGTAATTTACCCAATTTTCTGGCAAACTTTTCTTCACACAGTAAGAGCCCAGCCACCCCACGGTCCACTTGCCTGGCATACATCCCATTTGGTATTAGAATGGACACAGAATATAGGTGCTTCCCATGGATTTATGGCTATCTTTGTCCCTAGATTGATATTAAACGATAAACAGTTTGTGGATAAGAGCTTTATCCCCAGCAAATCCACCTCCTCCTGCTGCTGCTTTTTCACACTAAGAGGTCAAGGGTTTAGAAACTGATTTCAGACTCCCAAGCTGTTACCGCCAAAGTGCTGATATAGCAGAAGGAAGGGCCATGGTCACAAAAGGTATCTTTGTTTGCAAGAATTTAAAATCACTTCTCGTATTCCACCAGTACTGTATTTCCTTCCTCCAGGTTTCACCTTGGATTGAGCTACATCCTTCTGGCCTTAGTATCATTGCATATATTTTTCTCCTCAGTTTTTTTTCTGCATTTGAACACACTGGTTCCCCTGAAATCCAGCAGCACCCATCCGTGCAACCTTGCTCTGGGAGTCTGAATTAATTTAGCCAAAATAATTTCTTGCTGCTTTGAAATGTTGGTCTGCACTCACAACCACAGGGACAGCCCCAAACCCCCCAGGTGTGCACACAGTGATGCTGCTGTGCCAGACAAGCACATTATAGACTGGAGAAGCATAAAACAAGGTTCCAGCAAAATGACTCAGGACACAGCTAAACCACAAGGGACAAGATAAGGCAGATTCCCCTGGGGAAAATGAAAAGGTGGTCAGAGCTGTACCAGGGCTCTCCTTGTGGCACAGCACTCTGGGACAGATTCGGCCTGCTCCACACGTGGCCAGTGTCTGAGCTAGTCCTGCTCGACTCCACAATGGGCAAATGCCAGAAACTGACATTTATAATGTACAAACTCACCTGATGGAGTCGGATGCCTGGTTTAAGATGAGATGAAATATTCAGGTCTCAGACTACTTTGGGATAGGAGAGTGGCCTGGTGGCTCCGGTAAGATACATCCCAAAATGAGAAAGTCCCTACAAACACTGCCAATACTCTTGAAAGACTCCAAGGAAAGAGTTTGGGAGAGTTAAGTAACTCTCTTCACAAAGCACTGCAAAGGGGAGAAGAGTTTTATTAGGGAGACAGTGCGGGGAAGCTGACAAAACCAAGAGAAAGGTGTGGGGTCCTACGTATTGGGAGTTTAGGAGAAGAGGGACAAGGGAATATTTGGACTTTATTATTACCTGTGTACTACTGAAAACAGAGCTGAGATGCTACCAGGGTATACTCAGCACCAGGTGTAATGGGTTTTAGCCCTGTCTGAAGGAGGCTAAGGGACTCAGTGCAGCACAGCCACATCTAACTCCCTGATGCCCAGCATCCAGGAGAGAGTCCAGATCCACAGGCTGGGGAGGCACTCTGAGTCTTCTCTCGAGCCTGCTCCACCTTGCAGATGTTAACAAGATCCCCCAGACTGGCTAGAGGGGAATTGTGCCCTTCCCACCGAGGAAGGCAGCTCAGCAGAGAAGGGGGTCTGGGCTCCCAGGGGGACGTGGAGTCAGGATCCCCCCTACACTCATCTTCTGGCTCAACAGGTATTGGGTTCTTTCCCACACAATGAAACTTTTTTAGCAGGAGCCATCAAAACTATTCCCCAGCATCCTGTGTCTCTTCTCCAGCAAATACACACCTGGGAATAGGTTGGGTGAGCTCTGAGTGAGGCAGGTACTAAGCTGTTCAGCACAATCAAAACAAAGCTTTTTCTGGGCATGGTGATTTTTTTAAGGGAAAAAAAAAAAAAAAAGTGGATTTCAGCTAAGTGGGAGAGGAGAGCAGGAATTTCTGGGTTCACAACCTGAACTCAGCTTCTAAAATCCTGTTGAACTCCCTGTTCAGACACCTAACTCTTTACTTAGGCTAAACAAATAATGAATACAGTTAAACAGTTATATTTACAATCTGGAAATAGTTTCTCTGTGTGTTGTGGCAGGAGAGAGTGTGTCATGCAGAGACTTGTGGACTTACTGTGTTTGGCATATGTATTAAAATTTCCCTTCATTCCTCCAGTCTGACATAAGATGAATTACACAGAATGGAAGCGTCTCGTTTTTTGGTGATGTGAAAGTTCCTAGCTCTGCATCCCACCCTCCACTGTGTGTCAGTTAAAGCAAGGACTGGCAGGGGGACCATATGTGCTTGAACCCATCAGCTGCTCTTGGCATACCTGCTGGTCCCAGAAGAGGTTTGCAGAGGGGGACTCAAAGTAAGTGGCAGCAGCTGGAAGGAGCCTAGCAAGAGAGGAGGGAGGACTGATGGGAGAATGAACATAACAGATACCTTGGGTGCCAAAACATATCGTTGCAGCCTTGACTTGAGGGTGATCAGTGAGGACTGATTCAGATGGCTTTCCTCTCATGTGCTCAAAGGCAGGAACGAACAATGCCAGCAACAGTCCATTCTGCCCTCTCTCTCCTGAAATTCAGCGCATGGTGCCCTTCACACGGAAGGCTGCATGGCTCTCTGAAAGTCCCTTTCCCCAGGGAGCCTGGAAGCACTCCCTCAGCTTGCCATTGCCTCCAATCCACTGGCCATTTACGTTTGCTAAGCCTCCCACTGCTTCCTGCATGTTTGGTGTCTTCTTCTGCCAGGCTAGTGTCTGGCCTCTTCTCCCTGTTTAAATACAGGCAAGATGTTTTTCTGGTAGTTGTTTTGTAACAGTTTCTTAAGATTTTTCCTGTTCTTCTTTTTTTTTTTTTCCCTTCTTTCCACAAATTGGTTTTTAATGCCTACATATTCACGGGAAGAACCTGCTCGACACACAGTGGCACTATTTGGTGTACCTCCTAAGCTCGCATCACCTAATCCATTCTTTGCTGGGAAGCAGGCCTGCACTGAGTCTGTAGAGTTGTCTGCCGGAGCTGCAGGCAGCCTGAGAAAAGTTTGGAGAGAAGGACCTGGCTTGTCCAAAGAGCATCTGTCTTCTTTTGCCAGGTACCAGAAACAGCAACTGGACTCCACACACTGCCTGGTGGGTGACAATATTCCTTATGGTTTCTACAGCACTTTCAATTTCCAATTCTGTAGAATTTCCTCCGAGTCTGCTGCATCACCCGGATGCTGCTGCAAACCACTCTGATGCTGCTTTAACATCTTGAGTCCTTTGCACAAGAGCAATCCAGAAAGAGGAGGGTCTTGCTGGTAAATTTAACCAAGGCTTGGCCCAGAAAACACAACGATCTTAATTCTAGATTCTTAAACAACACTAGGGACTTCACATAGCGTTAAAGGAGATGTATCTTAACATCTATAATTCTGTAAAACCTGCAATTCTTTTTGTTGCATTCCCACATTTGCAGTCCGTCAGAAAATCTATGCCCAGAACAACAAATGTGGCCAAGTTCTACTACAGCTGAACCTATTCAAACCAAAAACTGTGGCATTAATTTCTAACCAAGACTCATGCAAAGAAGCCAGTTCTCCCCAAAACAAGGACAAGTTCTTCCCCAAACAAAACCAGGCTTTGCAATGTGCATAAATGAGAGGAAAAGCTGGAGGATGATCCTTCTGCACTCTGTGAGTCAGGCAGTACCAAATCCTATACTCAGTAGTGGACAAGCCCTTCACAACTTGGCTGTTGGGTCACTCTTTAGGAATGGGATATCATGAGCCAGCAACCAACACACATGCTAAGACAGCTCAGGGCTATCCATCTCATCTAGCACCCCTTCAGACCCAGGAAATTGCTCCGTGTTGACAAGCAAGCAGAGTTTGCAGTCTCAAGTTTTGCTCACAATCCAGAAAGCAGCTTGAAACTCCAGTGGTGGCGGTGTTTTTGAAGGAGCACTCAGAGGTCTGTGCAGCAGCAGCAAGAGGAAGGTTGTGCAGCTGCCCTGGTGCAGGTTCAAGAGAACTGTCTGCAGGACACAGGAATTCCTTGCATCGTTGATAAGTGACAAAGCTTCAGTTTAGGCATGAGAAAAGGATGAGGGTGCATCCCAGGGCTGGAAAAGGATATTTCAGATACTCTTATGCCACCCCTGTCTATCGCTATCTGCCTTACAGGTGCCTAACTGTTGATGATGCTGCTTTTAAGCTCTGTGTTGCTCATGTCTGGGTTTTTTAACCTGCCCTCATTGCCTGTGCTTTATTGGCTCCAAGGTTTCCCCTTTCTCATGGCAAAGCCACCAATTAGAAAAGCCTGGAGATATCTGTAGGATAAGGACTTGAAACTGAATTCAGCCCCAGTTCACCAAAGTACTCCAAGTGCTTGCATTGAAGTGGGGCTATAAATCATAGCACAGTAAACTACTTCTGGACACATCCTTGCCCAGCATAACACTGCGCCATGCCATTTTAATATGAACACTGATAGCCATGCAGGTTTTGCCTGTTTCTATGGCATTTAGAGCTTCAAAGATTTAAAAAAAAAGAAAAAAGAGAGGTGGGGAAACTAAACAAGCGATCGTGTCTGAGCCTAAACAACTAAAACAAAAAATCCAAGTCTCTATTTTGTTGCTCTCTTAATAATGTAATCGTGGCCAGATGTATGTTGCCTATTTCTTCAAAGTAAACTGAATTTTAGAGAAAAAAACCCTCATTTCGCAATTTGCTGAAGCAGTACATCATGCTTATGCCAGAGAAGAGTTGGCTGACATGCAAATTTTCCAGGTCATGCATCTTATGGGTAAATTATCTTTTATTTATGCTTCTACGCTTAGTTCAGTATAAGAAACTTTTCTCCTGGGTCACTGAAAAACTTTATACCATGTCTGAACAGTGATTCTCTGTATGCATACTGCCTCTCAATTATTGCATCACACGTCAGTCTAGATCCAGCTCGGTACAATGGTACCAGACACAAAGCTGTGTCCCACCGAGGTCCTCCACCTGGGAACCTCAAAGGTCCCAGCGGTGGCAGGTAGTTAGTAGCAAACTGGCTCAGAAGGGGTGAATGAACTACAAAAGGGGTAAAGGCACTTCCTGACGTGACACGGCTGCAAAAACACACACCTGAGCAGACCAAACCAGGATGGAAATTGAAGCTGGACTAGGCTTGAGCTGCAGTGGAGCTATAATCCCAGCTGCCCCTGTGGCAGGTGACAACGGAGGCAGAGCCTGGGGTATTTTGTGTGCCTGTCAGTCATGTGCCATCGCCACAAGAGCAGATGGGGCAGGCACGGCACGCAGGGACCTGCCTGTGCGGCGAGTAAATACACAGAGCTCATTCAAGGCGCTTTCCCTGAATACGCTCACTGGTTCACCCTCAACCCAGTCCCGTGTGTGGACAGTCGGCAAATTTGGCCTCAGGCCCAGCCTTGAGGCTGCTCTTAAAATTCAGCGTCGATGCAGCAACTGTGTCAGCTTTAGCATCCCATCTCTCAGGAACCCGGCTTCCCCGCACACGTGCTGAGTGGGACTAGAGGCTCCGCGCTCTGCTCCCATACACGGATACATCAGACCAATCATTTTTCCAAGGTAACTGCTGTTTACTCCTCAGAGGGTTGCAATTGCAGGGCAGAAGGAACTCAGCTCTTCTTGACAAAGCAAGCTGCATGGAAGCAACGTGTTAGCTCACCCCAAACTGTGAATCACTTCTGAAAAGGCAGACCTCTTCCCTGTATGTTTATACATATAGAGAATCTGCATAAACATGCCACATGTCTAAGCACATGGACTCAGCCATATGCACCCATGAATACACACACGCTTCCTTCCGTGTGCGTGCATGTGCGTATGTATCCCTCTGCCAGCACCAGATTTCTGGCAGGCAGCTCCTTCTGCCCTTGCCCCACAAACAGCAGGCACTAATTCTCCCATCTGCAGACTTCACCCTTTTCCTTGCCTTGCTTTCTTGCCTGCCAGCAAACATGCCCTCTCTATACCTAGTCAGTCTTGCAGCCTCCCCACCACTTCCTAAACTGGTGCTTTTTAATCAAGCAAATTCTCTGCTGAAGCCTGGTGCCATCAGGGGAAGAGCTACAAGGACCAAGAGCTGCAGCAACTAGACGGCATGACGTGGCAAAGCCTGTTCATGTCCCACCTCTGACTGACACCCCAGTGGCACAGCTGGGCACACCTGAGAGCCCCAAAATCACACACCCCGAGCACACAATATACAGCTCGTCTCTGCCTTGGCTTATGGTGGACTGCATTGCATACTGATGACACGAACACAATAGTAAGAGATCACAAACAGGAGTGTCAAATATGCTGATTTCTACTTTTCTTTTGTTTTCTAAATTTGTCTATTTATAGGTTATTGTAATCCTGTGTAGCATAGTGATGCTTTGGCTCTAAGCCAAAGGCAGTAGTACTTTGAGGCAGCTGACTGCAAGGTTAAAAATTGGGTTAATATGTTTTAAAAACCAGATTTAATATTAGGTGGTCATCTGCTTTCCCTATTATATCAGACTTTTAAACTTTAGCTATGCTGTTTAGCTGTATGCTATTCATATGATTTCACAGTTATCTGCAGACCTGAGTTTGCCCCAGCACTTCTATCTTACATGTTTCAAGGGACAGCATCAAATCTAGCCTCATCCAGTGCAAAGATTAAACCTTCAGAGAGTACTTAATTAGGTCTGATTAAAGTAGAAATGCAATGACACTTTATTTTCCTGACTCTTCACAAAAGTTTTTTAAACCCATACAAGTCTTAAATTCAGTCTGGGGTAGAGGTGGGGTGGATGTTTGTTCTGAATGATTGTTCATGTTTTACGACTTTCAGACAAGAATGACAAATTTGAGTACAAGTCCTGCAACATTTGTTTTGACAAGCACTGCTGAATTCAGAAAGTTTGAAAGATCATCCTGATGTCTGTCCAAACCACCTTTATATAATTATACATCAGGTATGATTACCATGCTTCTTTTTAGCACCTCCTCCCTAAGAAAAACAATCAGACAAACATGAGAGGCAAAGGAGGGTAAAAGGAAAACAGAGGGTGTAAATGAAGATAAATCTGCAATTTTGACTAAAAGCATTCTTATAAGAAAAGCAGCCCCAAAACTGGCCACCATCTCTCCCACAGGTTTTATCCCCCCCTCCCCTCCCCAATCCTTCCCAGGTTGTGTCATTTTAAAAACCTGCAAGCTAGGACATCAAAGAGAGGATAGGCATAAGAGGAAGGCAAGCGCAGAGGCACTGTAAAGAATTAATACACAAAGGCCTGTGGGATTAGTGGCTGGAGATTTAGGTCTGTGCAGAGTCACAGAGGAGAGTGCGCAGACATGGCATGCAAAAAGATTGGCCTTGAGTATCAGAGTTTCCTGGTCAAGGGTTTTGTCAGCTCGTGTCTTGCAGAATGAGCAGGCAAAGGCAGCACAAGCAGATCTACACTGAAACAACAGCTGAGTTACTGCCCCAACAGCAGATCCCTTCCTCCCAGTCAGGGCTGTCACAAAGGCTGGTTTGGTTTTGTTGGGGCAGTTTGCTTTGGGAAGGATACACTTTGTCCTTGAGTTGGTTTTTTTTTTTGGACAACCAACATTTGGGGCGATGCCATAGATTCCATCAATGCGGGAGCCTGCTGCGCCTTTTCTTTCTAGACTGAGCCCCCAGCCTGAGAGACCAGCATGGTGTCTCCTGATCCTTCCAAATGAAATTAGGAAAATGGGCCGGCTGACTTGCATCTGCCCTACACTGCACGAAACGGCATTGCAGAGAGGGCGCATTTGCTAGGAGAAGTAATAAATGTAATTTCCTCCATGAATTATCTGTGCCACACTGGCTCCAAAAGGGGTTGAAGGGAGAAGAAGAAAAGAGCCACTGTCTGTTAAAAATACCGGCCCCTGACTTATCAAAGGAAGCGGGATATTGGGTCATACTTCAAAACCTAATGACAGACAGAGGATTTGCTCAGACCCCTTTCCTTAGCTCAGTTTTTATGGGGCACTGGGTACCTTCGAACAAGCAAGAAGCCCTCTGTTCGTTTGAGGAGAAGGTGACTGGAGGATAGACCAAGGGGATGGAGGGGAGGGCAAAGCAGGGCACGGGGTTGTAGCCCTGGTTCCGTCAGTGCCTAAAATGACCTTATGTAGAAGCAGAAAGAATTTCAGGTCGGCAGAATGTAATTACTGTGGTTGGAAAGTCGCCAAGATTCTGGCATTAACATCCCTACCGCCTGTAAAAAATGCCACAGGGCCAGAACTATAGATTTCTCCATCACTGGAAAAACAGCGCTGGAGAGGTACAGGAGCCTGTAAGCTTTGTGAGCAGCTTGGATTGTTACAGTGAGGGTTGAAAAGCAGTTAGACTTTCCAAATCTCTCTTTTAATTTAAAAAACATGGCTAAATTAAAGGAAAACAGTGGATATTTTCCCCCTTTCCTCTCTTTTAGGAAAGGAAGAAGAAATTCCCACGGAACTGTGGCAATACATCCTGGTGCAATAGCACACACAGATTATTTGTGTTTGCACCAGATTTTTTTTCCCTCCCTCTCTCTTCCCCTACCCTCAGTGCTTTTTGCAAATCAATCTCATTCAGGACAAAGTCTACAGCAGACAGAACAATACTTGATTCTAGCACTGTCCCAACACCAGATGAAGACTGAGGAGCTACAGTTTCCCCAGCAAAACAAAGGTGAAGCTCCTTTTTTTCTAAGCACCTCCTTCTACTTTGCTGCAGTTCAGGGGAAGTTAAACTAAGCGCCCTACACTTGGCCGGAGTTTTAACAGGACCCTCTGTAGCACAAGAGGCAATAATACTAATGCAGACTATAGGGTCCTGCTGAGTTTCATTGCAAGCAGAAACGTTTTGTACAACCAGGTGTGGAGGTTTCCCATATAGGTCTTCAAAATCCAGGGGCCCAATCTGGTGCCAGAGGAGAGGAAGGGACATGCTAGCACAACAGCTGTATTGGATTATATTCATAATTCTCAGAAACGTACAGAAACACTTTCCAGCATGCGATCACTTGCATTTCAGGATTAGTCTTGAAAAGGCAGAAGCAAATTCTTCCCTTTCCTGGCACTCTCCCCTTGTCCCACAGGGGATCAATCAGCTTGTAAGCTGCAGAGGAAAATTTACACACAATAAAGATTCTTTTCAGATACAGCATTTGGCAGGGGCTCATTAGGGGAAAAAATGGCACCGCTTTAGTTAAGGAATGGCAAAGGATATCAGTTACACAGGAACAGGCATGAAGTTAGGAGGGCAGGGGGCCCCTGTAGGCAAGCCTAAGGGACACTGAGAGGCAGGCACATGGCATCACCGTGTATTGTACGAGCAGTTGTGCCACAGGACAAAGCTGTGGCTGGGCAGTATGACTCCACTTTTAGATCAGAGCTGTGTCTCCTCACTCGACTGTTGTACAGAAGAGCTTGATAACACAAGATGGAACTGCCACCATCTCTCACATCTTTCTTTTCACCTTTTCTTTTTTTCTCTTTCAAAGCCCAGACTCTGAAAGCAGATCATGATGAAACGCTTGTGTTTTCAAAATTAGCTTCTGTCCTTCTCTGCTATAGAAGGAAGTGTAACAAATGCTGGAAGCCCAAAACAGAAGCAAAAGAACCTCATTTTTTAAGTGTCAAGATCTCTTGATCTCATGGTATTAGAGGCCTGCTCTCTGAGTGGCAAGATTCCTTGGAGGCCTGGAGGCCTTGCTCCGATTGTACGATAGTAATTGATAATGGTCAAGCAACAGATCTCCACCCTGAACTCCCAAGCCTGTAGTTTATGGCAGTTAGATAATCACTGAAGGTGCTGCTTTTATAAATAACAATTTTCAAAGATATAAGCACATCTTGATCAAGGTGCAAATATGTCATACATCTAAGGGAGCAGCAGCATTAATCTATTAAACACTGAATAGGTGAGTTGCCCCCAGATTGCAGCCTTTCAAGTATTTCTCAGTTCCTGAGGAATGAAGACATGAAGCGAGAGCAGCAAGAAACCACCAAGGACTTACTAGGTGCTCACAGAAAGGTCACTGGATTGCAATATGATAGTCCCACTAGAACATTAGGAAAGAATATTTTCTTTTTTAGAATGGCAACAGTCTAATTTTCTGGCCTCTCCATGCCTGATTGGGGGTCTCACATTTCTGGATGATCTGGATTAGTGTAACTTTAATCTGTCTCAGCACTCATTCCATCACCAGCTCTGGCAGCAATCCAGGCAGAGGGCAGAAAACCTCTCACACACTTTCTTTGGTAGCCTTCTTCTCCCCATCCCCTTCATATACATGGTGACGGAGCTTTTTGTGAGTCAGAAATAAGCCTGTCTTATATTCCCATTTCCTCTGAGAGCCTGAAATAGCCACACAGACATCTGCCACAGGTATCATTCTTCCCACTTTATCATATCATGATGCGACTCAGAGGCCAAAGAGTAGGCAAGTGTCAGAACCAGGAAGATGTGCAAAGTTTTTTTTACACCTTCAAAGAATAAAAGCATTAAGCAAATAGCAACTTATCATGAGATATTTTATTTGGTTCTGGTTTGCATCAGTTTTGAGAAAAAGGTGTTGACTGCAGAGTCCTACACCGTATCATACTAAAAAAGAGAGGGAGGGAAATCATCATCAATACTTGGTTAAAAATAGACTCCCAACTTTTCCTTTGGTCAGCCCAGTAATTGAGAGCAGGAAACAGAGCCCTGCTGAACAAAAACTAGAACTATGGCATTTCTCATATGTGCTGGCAGATTAAACTGTGATAGTTACGAAGCAATCCCCCTCCCTTTCCTGCAACCATCCTCCATGTCTCCCTCGAGTGGGGAGCAGCACCCCCATTGCAGGATCAGCCAGTAAAGAGGCATAGCAGCTCCTCTACCACCATCAGGTATCAAAGTTAACTTCACAGTGTGTTTTTTAGTATCTCCCGCAAACTATCAAGAGATAAGATGCTACTCACCACCAGATCTTCCTTCTTACTTAGCAGAGCTGTAATTCGCTCAAGAAGAGATTAAAAGTTCTTCTCTAAGAGTTTGAGCACTGATTTTTCTCACCTACCCAGAGCCTCCCCAGCCAACACCACTGCAAGGCAACAACTTTGGTGAGGGACAGAACAGCTGGGGATCCTAATCAGTTCAGTGACCTCAGCTTAATCTGCTGCCTCTACACTAGCTGCATCATCCCTACTCTGTAGCTCTTAGCACTTATCTAGAGCTTCTAAGCACCGAGAGGCTTCTGAAGTGTCCTGCCTCACCACGGCCTGTCCAGGACTCAGGATGTACAGCAGAGTGGAAGGCTTCATGGGGAACCCAAAAACTTACACCATTCATGGCTGCAATGCTTCCTAGCTCTTATTAAAGAGAAAGATTAGCCTCTACAAGTATCCAGTCTTCTCTCAGAACTACCCACCACATCACACAAAAACCACACTCAGATTCACTCTAGGGCTGGGGCTGCTATAAAAGAGTCCCTTTAAAGATAAATTAAAAGTGTGCCATCTGTAAATAAAGCAACCTGCACCTATGAAGTCAGACATCTTCACTAGGAAGAAAGGACCTCAAGCTGAAGGCAATAAAATATCTCAGTAGGACTGTTGGGAGTTTAAATTCCCTCTTTGAAGTACCACACAGTACTGTTATGTGTGCTAATGAATAGCTCAGCATTCTCAGACTAGTTAAGCACTACAAGGAATTAGAGATGCCATGTGCCAGCCACTATTTTCTGTGAAGTCACTGGCAATGCTTTTGCTGTAGTTTGACTCTCTGAAGCCTTAAAAGTGGTGTTGCTGAGGGTTTCCATAGAAGGAGGGAAGGAAGAAAGTGGAAGCAGGTGTACTGGATAAAGAATAAAAATCCTGCAATTTATTTCTGAAGAGTGCTGAGCACCAATTTCAGCAGCAGCAAGCACAAGTGTTCAGCAGCCCCCTGGATAAGCATGTGCAAATAAGGATCAGAGACATGTAGAAATGTGAGTTACCTATTCTCTAATCCCTCTTAAGAGACTAAGGCCAGGGAAAGCATTTAGGTATACTGTAATCAATAACAAATCAACTGCTTTTGAACGTAAAACCCTGCACCTCTCTGCTGTCTAAAAAAGCCTGCACAGGACATCTTTCACAGGAGGTGCACAATATTACCAGGTGGACCAAAGCCAGGAGTCAAAGCCAGGATAACAGCGGAGAGAAAATAACTGTGATAAGCTATTAACAGCAGTTCCGTGGCTTCTAAGCTTAGCCTCACTTTTGCCAGCAGGAAAGGTTCTGGATACTGCTTCACTGAACACACTGCCTTAAGCAACACAGCCTCATTCATCTGAGCATCTGTTTCACCTGCTAAAGAGCAGCATTTCTGGTCTTGTACGGGCTTGAAATGACGTTACACTGCACAGCAGCCTTGAGAACACTTTCAAGGAAACGTACAGAGATGGATGCTCTTAAAAACATTAAAGCCCCTCTGCTTTTGTTTCTGTACTCTAGAGGCACTTCTGTTCGTCCCCTAAATAAACCCTCACTCTCCATTCCTTAAGTTAAAAGGTTGATGTAGAAGCTCCAGTACATCTTGTGAAGCATTGCAACCAGTATGACAGCCTCAATCTACATGTGGTCCCTGGGAATTCAGTGGCAGGAGCAGTCCTGCTCAATCTCCCTCAGGAGGAACCAAGCGCAGCAGCACTACCCTCTACCAGCTAACAAATGTAACTGGCTTCTGAAAAGATTAATGGGGCGGGGGGAGACGGACACAGTCCAGACTCCAGCTCTTCTCCTGGAAAGCCTCCCTTCCCCACACACACATACCCCTAACCCAGCTAAAGAAGTTCCCTTTGAGAACCAGAGGCACCTCTCCCCAACCTCTGCTGCCCAACAAAGAGCTCTGCTCTTTACCAGCAGCCTCTGCTGTTACCATCTCCCAAGTGGCCTGTGCAGACTCAAAGAAGGAGTCCTGCCCCAGTGTGCCCCAATTTCCCATGGCAGAGAATCGTTAACCCTGCAGCAATACTGCACCTTGAAGTCTGCTGATTACCCTGGAATCAGTTAACACCAGGCAGGTCTCTGGGTAACAGCAAAAGAAGTAGTATTAACAGACAGTGCTCTCTAGGAGAAACATAAAAAAAACAAAAACAACCCCCCCGCACACTTGTTTTTACTTACACTCTGATCAGTTCCAAGAAGTCTGTTTTTCACCCAGCATGCTGCTGTCAGGATACACACAGTCTCGCAGTTGACTCCCATTTGTCATGATTATTGTTTCCACCAAGAGAGATCCTGCCTTAGGAGTACACGTTATCTTTACATATCCGAACTCTCAGCAGCCTGAGATACAGTAAACTAGCTCACCATCACAAAGAGATGAAAGTCCTTCTCCCCTTTCCCACCTCTTCCCTCCCACCACATTCCTTGTCAGGTCTTACTGCCCACTGGTGTCATCCACAAGCCAGAAGAAATAAATGCCAGCTCAGATGCACATGAAATCTCTGCCTCAGGCTTTTCTCCCTTCCTGCAAGGCTCTGGGCAAGACCCAACTTAATCAGGGGTCACCTGTTCAACAGAATGGCTAAAAGCTCCCATCTCTCTTCAGAGACATGGGTCTCTAACACAGGAAATGGTTCAGCCATTCTCTTCCCAGAAAATAAACAAAACATGTTAATAAGTGTCTCACAGGCACACAAGGATAACCTATAATGTTGCAGTAGTGCTAAATTAAGACAGTAACTACTGCGACTAGCTTTCACAAGCAGTTGCAGAAATTGAATTAGAGAACATGGCTGTTACATGAATTAGCATCTGGACTCGTATGTGTCTAACGAGCCCCAGAGCCAGATGAAGTTTTTACTCTGGACAGAGCATCCCCAATTTTTCTTTCACATAGATTCTCTAGTATCTCAAACTTTGAGCGTACACCACGGGATGAGCCACTCCCCATCACCTATTTTCAGGGAACTTATAGGAAGTCTGTACCTTTACAATGTGTGTGTCAAATAAAATTGCACTTGGCAAATAGATTCAGAAATTGTAGAGGAAAAACAGACACAGAAAAAAAAAAGGATATAACAAATATGCACGAGCTCAGATGCCCAGGAGTCGTTTCCTTAGAAACCAGGCTAAGGACAGGAAAATCCTCTAACCAACAGCAATGTCTGTAGCAGAGCATCAAGATTTAATAGTAAAGCCTTGTGCTTTAGAGTATAAACTCAAAAATAAAAATCTTCATTTTCTTCCAGATTATACAGCTGCAACACACTGACAGGAATAGATAGTGATTGCCTTGTAAGGTTCAGACACTAAAACTACTAGCGACAAGTGCATGGCTGCGCATGATAGAGATGAGATTGTGATAAACATCATCCTTCCAGAGAATTGGCAGGGGACTGATGTATTATCAGCACCCAGTGTAAAAAGAAAGGATTCTCAAGGAAATAATCTGTATTTACTATTCTGTAGAATCAAGTCCAAATTTAAAAAAACTCCATTTAGATCTTGAACGAAGAATGAGATTGCACGAAGTAAAGGGCTTTGATGGAAATTTGTCCGCTCTGTCTACCAGCCCACCTGGGGAATAAATGGAGAACAGCCCAGCATTAGCACCTACTGCACTTGTGTAAGGCTACGTTTTGAGAAAGTTCTTCAACTCAAATCCTTTGCCAAAATTCACAGTGAATGGCACCAAGATGATTGTTGGGTGAGCGTTACATGGCTTGTTTCATATAGGGACAGTTACTAATGGAAACAGTCCAAATGCTTATAGATTTCAAACAGTAAAAATCCATACTACAGGTCTTGCACAGCATAGGAAAGCAGCGAGTTATGAGGTATGTAACTCCATAACATTGCTCTGGAGTATCTCAGAGGAGACTTTTTCCTGCAGGGGCTCCAGAATAGTTTAGATGTAGACTTGTATGTGGCAATGGTGCAGCTGTCTCAACGTGCAAAGCAGCAGAATTGGGTTAAAGAACTCCAAAACACATGGAAGTGGAAGGTCATTTTTTCAGACTAGGCATTGGACAGTGCAAAAGTGATCATGATCCGAGGGGGTCAAGGATCATCCTACCTTATGATAAAGCTGGGGAAAATAGTCTCAGAAAAGAGAGAAGTATTTCTCACCACATTGGTTGGTGACATGTCTTGATCGCAAGAGGACTGAATGTTCATTCCGAGTACTCTGGGCACAGTCTCTGACTCTGGATAAAATCTTAATCAGTCAATGCTGGAGACTACGTGTATCTTCAGAAATCTTAACAGAGGCTGGAAGAAATGGGTTCCTCCATTACGATTTCTTTAACTCAGGAGAAGGTGCCTGGTTGGTTGTCCGACAGTGCAATCTTTGAGCCAGTGGAAACAGAAAAAAACATGAAACCTGTTCACAAGCTGATTATTATGCAGATCAGCAATCGTTATCCTTTCTCGCATTACCTCAAATGCTTTCTGCCATCTGTTGGTAACAAACCTGCATCTGGCAGATTACCAGAGGAGCCCTAATCAATGGGTAATTGGGGTAGAGGATTGTGTGGACAATCCTGGCAATGAAAGCACAGAAAAACTTAAAGCAGGAGAAGAAAGTTTGCCTGTCACAAGTGTGAGATCCTACACCCAGCGTTTCTCTACCATTCTGACAGAATTCCTTCTTGTTTGAAAGAGTGTGGAGGGGGAGAGACACAGATTTGTCACAGGCAATGGGATGAATTATACCAGCCTCTGTAATGATACCTCAAGCAAAAGGTTAATTTCCAACAGATTATGCCAGTAAGTGCTGCCAGGAGAGGCACAGAGCAGAGCAAGCACAAACACGCATGAGTTTGCATTTCCACGGTTGCCTCTTAGAACCATCTGTTAATGAGACTTAGAGGATGCTACAGACTTTTTCAAGTAGTGGCTCCTAATCTAGTCTCTTAGTGCCTTCTGATAAGAAATGCTCAAAATATGTCCCCTGCAGGTTTTCCTTCTCAAGCTGTACAGTCAGGGTCCTGCTTCATTCCACATAGTCCTTCCAAGTCTTGATTACAGCAGCTCAGGTATAATATTTGCATTTTTCCTCTGGCTTCCAAAAGAAACAAAGTTCTTGAAATCACACTTACTAGTGCCGAGCTCCCAACAGAGACATACTGACAGATTTCAACTGAATTTCAGAATGAGGCAGAGTCTCAAAGTTACTAGATTCCTACAAGTTTTGAGGGAAACAGCAGCTGGGTGGAACAGAGAAACCCAGCCAGTGCCTCTACTAAGGGAAAGCAGAGGGGAATTTGCTGCTCTACATTCCTGTTGTCAGCTGGCTTGTCCATCAGCAAATGCTCTGAGCTACTCTGCACACATGGAGCTGTCAAGTGAGTACCACTGCTTCTCTACCATGAGTACCTAGAAAGTAAGAGATGAAAGTTTAAGTGGTGATTGTAAAGACCTCTGTAAGAATCAAACTTTATTGCTTCACCTTTTGAAGAATGAATCAAAATAAAGCCAGTACTGTATTGTTTGAAAGATCCAACCATGCTGTCTGCCCTTCTCTCATTCTGTTTAGATCCAGAAAACAATTTCAACCAGAAAAATGTTCAGAGCATTTGACCCTCTAATCATGTTATAATGGTGCTCAAGATGTCAAGATACCCAAGTTTAACAATGACACAATAAATGAACAAGGCTAAGTAATCTCCCAAAACTAGATGGAAGGGGTGTGAAAAAGGCAGTGCCTTTTGTTTTGTTTTGTTTTACTGTGCCTTGCAGGCCACCGCTGTGTTATACCTGCTTGCACTGGCCCCAGCAGCTGGGAAGGTACATACTTAACATCTACTGCTCAGACACCACCCTGGGAGTGTTGCATTCACGGGAGCATGGAAAGAACAAGGAATTCTTGTAGTAAGAAAGTGGCCTAAAGAAAAGAAGGAAGTAGAATCCCTATAAATACCCGAATGCTGCCAATGCCCACGCATGCTGGGCTGGGATCCAAAGTAACTGTTTTGGGGCGATAAGAATCCTTATTAGGCACCTGAACATGGGAGAGGAGCACCAACACCCAAGCTAAGATGTTAATAAGACTGTGACAGAAAAACAACATCCACGAGTGATCCAATATCCAGGCTGCTGTGGCTCAAAAGTGAGAATGTGAATCTCTACTATTCAAAGAGACTAAAAGGAGACAAGAGGAATGCAACTGAAAGCTGGTTTTAGAAGCATGTTCCCAAGAGATACAGATCTTAGTTCCTTCCTGCTATTAAAGGGGTGACTTTGATACATATTGGATTACATTAGGGCAGAGAGCAATTTATTCAAATCCAACAAGTTTTTTTTTTTTTTAATTCAGTATTTCGGGGACATTACTGCTATCTCCATCTAACAGCCGCAGCCTGCAACATGCTGGTTCAGTTGTATTTACATCCCCACAGACAGTAGGCATCTGGACGCAATAACTTTTTGTAGGCTACCAATTTGGACTGCTACCAAAAACCAAGGGTTCCATATAGTTTGTGACCCAAATTAGAGAACTTAAAATTTTCAGCAGAGAGGAAACAGAAATGGAGCTGGTAGAGAGAGATTTGCCACACTGCTTTTTTGGGTTTTGTTTTTGTTTTGAAGTGTTGATACCGTACTACTCGGTCTCTTCTGTGCAAGATCAGATAGCTGTTTGCCAATAGAAGGAATACTTTCTCCAGCCATCTTGAGCCTCCCATACTCATTAATGGTATTAGGTAGAAAAAAGGGGGCACAGTGAAAAGCCAAATCCTCTTCAAGTGACATTTATGGCACTGGAAAAGCAGTGAAGAAAACAAAAAATCCAAACTCAGTTCTTCAACAGGACCATGCTACTGTGGGCAATCTCTTTCCCTCAAACTTTGTTAAAACAGCCATCCTATTGCTTCACTGCTTAGACAGCACTGAACAGCTACACCGAGCAAGTGAGAGGTGGCATTAATTCAAAGACATGACAATTAATTGTCCTACTGACACCTTAGTAGTGACTCAGCTGTGTAAGCATCTAAGAGCATTTTAAGGATCCTGAGTATTTCAACATACAGACAGGGTAATTTAGGAAATAAAAGCACCTAAAAGCCAGGTATGCTCATAGCATCTAGGAGAGTTATTTATACATCAGTAACCCTCCTGAATCCAAAGTAGGCTCTGTCCTACTCTCCAATTCCTCCTCATTCCACCGATATAGGAGATTTGTAGATCATCCTCTGTGTCTGCTGCAAATGATAAAATCTGAGACACCCTTTCCCTCATAACCTTCTCCTGATGCTCCTGTCTGTGTACTACCCTTCAGGAAAGAGAGATTGGCCAGAAGCAAGGATTTTCACAGCCTGTACTAATTCTGCTGTATTGGAAGAAAGACTGCAAGCTACATTCATCACACTACCCTGGCACAGCTTTGGTGTGTCTCCCAGGTTTCATCCTTGTGAAAGGTGGAAGCCAGTGAGCCTCTTGTTACACTCTCCACATAAGTCTCTTCCTTTCTTTGTTAGTTTTCAAGTTTAGTGGCAGAGAGTTTCACCGTTCACCCCCTATTAATCCTTCCTATATTTAGTATTTATGTCAGAATCAAACAGTTCTTTGCTAGAGCAGTGAGCAGAGAGGGTGGGAAGCAGAGGTGGCTGCTGAGCTAGTGACTGTCCTAGTAACAGAAGAATGAATAAAAAAAGGTACATGTCAGGCATCACAAAGAAATGGCTACATCATCACCACTGATGACCCTGAGTGTCTCATAAGGAGGCAGTCAGCTCTGGAAGCGTTCTGACTTCTGAAGACTAGGATAAGAAGAGAGCACTTTGAACTTCTGCCCAAGGCCCTCCCTACAGATTTTGGTTGACTTGCAGGGAGCATCCAGCAAGCTTGCTCTGGCCTAGCATTATTACTGTCAGTCATTCAGCACATCTGCATACCTATGTTGTGTGCAGAAATTCTTCCTACTTCCTCATTTCAATCTAAGTTCAGACTGAACTTCCCGAGTTTTTGATTTTCTTCAGAGCATAACTCAGGGCAGGGCAAGATGCCTGGCAGGCAAATAATCACAGCTTTACATTTGGCTCAGGTGCCACAGTAGCAAGCGAGCAACTGGCTATAACTCAAAGCTGCTGAAACACAGTACTGAATCACTCAATTCCATGAAGTTACTACTTTCCAAGTACCTCTCCATAAAGATACAAGGGCCACTCAAGATTCTTCTGAAAACTCCCTACTGCTTCTGTAATGTTGCAGAGAAAAACATCTTTCAGGGAGCAAATTCTGATTCTACACCAGCAAAGAAACTATTGCTAGAGTCTAGGCTTGACTGTTGAATACTGCTATACATTGTTCCACTTCACTGTCTCCTAAAACTGGCAGCATGTACAAATAGTAGGGAGATCAAGGATCACAAGACCTTTCTCAATCAACAGCCAACAACAAATTTAAGAAGATGCTACTTATAAACAGAGAAGTCCACATTAACTGATTTGCACCCACTCAAGCTCACAGAAGAGAATATTTCTGTCCTTCATGTGTTTGAGAGGCCTGAGCTGAAAAGTAAAAAAAAAAAAAAGTTACTTTACAATTTACATTTACTTTCTCACTAGGAATTTTAAACAGAATGAAAACAAACTCTGGCTTATTATGGAATGGGTTTTGGTATGTTCTGCTTTCATTAGACGTTTCCTGTACTAAAATATTTTTTGCTTTGGAAGCCCTGCCACTGCAAGTCTTTAAGGCACATACCGAGGATTACCATAAGCAACCTTTCAGAAGAACACAGCAGAAAGATGACATGGTCCTAGTTATTCCAATCTCATTAACTGGGCAAGCAGGCAAGTGTTTGAAACAGACTGCAGAACATAAGGAAGTGCTTTTCTCCCAAAAAGGGTGCTCAGCAGAATGTACCACTGTAACACAAATGCAGATGTCGCTCTGAGACAGTCATGCTGTGTCACACAGGCAAGTATTAAACAAAGAACTGGGACATCTAGGAGAGTAAGCCTCAACTCTCAGTTTCCTCCTCTCCTAGCAACATTCTGCTCAGTTCTTTCAAACAGCATGAGCTGATCTAAGTTTATGGCCCTGTTATCGAGGATGGCAACATACGGTTCAGCTACACGTGGAATATTATTTTATTTAGATCAGCTATACATATTAATGTTACCTTGATAGCTATTATGAGAAAAATTGGACAACAGCTATTTTGCTAGAATGAGGTTAACTAGCCAAAGACCAACAATTTTTGACTACCAGTACCTTCACAGTCCCTTACCAAAGTATCTTGTTCATGTGGTGAAAAACACACAGCAGCCTTCAAAACCAGCTGAGACAGCTGCTAATAATTGTCATGTAGAATCTGTAGAGAAAGTCCTAAAAAATACAGCAGCCTTCGTGGTCCTCTGTGACATTCCTAATTCATCCAAAGGCATTGACCCAATATACACACCCTTGTGTGTGAAAAGAGGAACAGAGTTGAAACATCAGACTTCGAAACACGCCAGATCCACTCTCAGAGAAAACCACACTGTGCAACTTGTTTTTAATGTGAGAAAATAAGAGAACCTATAGGTAGGAACAACTCTCTTATGAACCCAGTTCCACAGTAATCATTTATTTATTAGAAAATCTATTCAGTATGTACATGCAAAGAGATGAAAAAAGACTGTTGAATAACTGACTAATTGGAAAACACAGATGTCTGCTTAAGTAGAGTCCAGCAGCCTCCAAGTTCGGGCTGTGTTCTGAAGGTCACGTCCTGTGCCCAGTGACCAGCACTTGGATTTCAATTGCATGAAGTGGAGAATACCTGCTTTTGGATACCAAACCAGTTGTTCAATCCTTTTCGTATAAGCTACCCCTACAATGAACTATTTAATATGGTGGATGAAATGAGGGGTAGGCTATGGTTCAGCTTCTCCTGAACACTTTCATTGCAAAAACCTCTACCAGTAGTATTCTCCATTACAGATGAAGCAAACAATCAAAAGACTAGATCAAATCCCTTTCTGAAGGCAACCCAGCCTACAGCCAACACAGCAGCATAGCAGGAATATATGAACCCCTGCAAAGTATGGAAATGCCAGAATTACTACCTGACACAATTCAGGTACAGCCTGTACACCCCTTTATAAAACAAGGGTAGTTATGCAGTGTTTGGAAGCGTATGATGGAAATCTGTGTACAGTGAGACAGCCTGATGTTGCACAGACACATCAGCTGTGTTTATTCCCACACCAACCAAGCTCTGCAGCTCAAGTGCTGAATTCAAACAGCTCTACAACCATCATCATAGTGGCCGTGAAGCACTGCAGCAAAGTCTGAACCCAGTACTGACGCTGCAGATTGGAAACTGTCCTCTGCTGAGCTGCCCCACAACGACAAAGCAAGTCTGTAGGATCAGTTATAGCTGTACTTGTAACCTTAGAGTGCTCCTGTAGCTTCCTTGTTCCTAAGCAACCAGTCTTATTCAAACATGCTGGCCATTACAGAAAGGAAACGCCTGAGTCCCTTTTTCTCTCCATCCTAACCAGTTTCAACATGCAGATCTAACAAAACAAGTTTGTTTAATCTTTTCCCCCTCCTTCCACCTGAAAGCAGCTGCAGGCCAGGGCACTTTAAAGCTCATACCCCAAATAAGTAGCCTGATGCCTTTCCATGAGATCTGGGAGTAAAAGAACCCAAACAGTGAGTTGAGAGGGAAGCATCACGAGTCTCCAAAATCACAGTAAGGGCTTGAAGCTTAAATCCGAGAGAGCTTGTACGGTACAAAGTCTGGACTGGGCATGATCAGAGACAGCACATAGTTTAGGAGCTAAACCCATACACAACCCACTGCAAATTTAAGGCACTCCTGTAATGTTCTACTTTCAAGCCCTAAACTCTTCAATTTTACCAAAATTCCTATACCAAAGGAAATTAGCTTTTTCTTCAGCACCTCAGTGTGAAAAGTACAGATCCATCAATATTGCAGTTCCATGGGGGAAGCTTCTCTGAAGTCAGATACATAAAGTTCAGCCAAATTATTTTATAGAAACCACCATTCGTTCTCCTTTCTAGGGCGTGTTTTCTTCCATGTACAAAAAGGATAGGAGATCCTGACCAACCTCTCTCCACTTTGAGGATGCCATAAGATTCTCTCATAAACACTACACATACCACAGTGAATCACATGGTACTCATCTATTCTGGAGAAGAATACTTAATCCGCCTGAATAAAAATAATAATAAAAAAAATCGCAAACTCTGTAAGTCTTGCATATTTCAAACCTCAAATTTCAGCTCGGCACACTTGTTGCAAGGAAAGGCCCATTTTCTGTTTGTCTTCCCACAGCTCAGTACAGGGTTGTTGGATGAAGCGATGCAAGGAACAACAGAATTCTCATGAATTCCCACTAGAAGCTAAGTATTTGAACTTGTAAACACAGTCTATACGCTGACAGTGACAGGGCAGTAGTGAATGGGAACTACCCATTCCAAGAACTACAGTCCGAGTCAAACTACAAACATCTAATTTTGATGGAGTACAAGATGTTCCTAATCCCACTTGCCCCTTTATTGGGATTATGACCCCACAACTCAAGAGGCAAAAGCAAACACACTAACTCGCCCGTTCATGCAGGTCACTGTCCAATATTGTATTACAAACCCAGCTTTACTGGTGCTTTTAACTAAACACACTAGATGTGAACTCAGGCAACTAAGGAGCTGACTCACATTCACTTCTACCATCTCTGCTGCCGGGACAGGTTGAGGAAGAAGCAAGAACAGCCAGACCCAAGGCCACCAGATATTGCAACTCCAAGCCCAGGGATGATCTCTCTACAGTTTACTAAATCAGCTAGGTCTGTAGGAACTTGCACTATGATGCAATTAAATAAAAGAGGACTGATACTTATTTGTTAACAGAGTAAATCCAGCTTTTGATATTCAAAACCTGTAAAACAGTGATCTGTGAACTGAAATTGCCTTTTAGAGACAAATTTTTTAGTATCTTTGCCTCCAATAACTACCTTACAGGTCTGCCTCCACACGCCACACCTGCCCCTGCCAAAGGCACTGGGAACCTGCTTCAGTTTCTCACTGTGTTACCCGTCTTTCTTCTGCTACAGAACACCTTTAGCTTCCTCGCAGCAAACCTCGGTATTTACGTGGACAGCAATGACATCTAGTGGCTTGTTAAGAATTTGCCGTCCTAAATTTCCAGCCCAGTCATTTATTTTCAGGAAGGAGACAAAACACACAGCTCTCAGCATTTCAGTTAGCTGCTTCCAACAACACAGACCAACAACAAGAGCATCTGAAATTCTCTACAAACTCTTCTGTAACACACACCGGTGTCTCCCCCAACTCACAGCATTTCCCCAATCCCTTGCTTGAAGCCTAGGAGAGGTGTAGGCACAAGTTTACTTTAGGCCTTGGCTGCAGAACAAAATTTCTTCAGCATAAATCCAGCTACAGATATTTGTTCTGGTTACACAGGGCTGAGGCTCCCACCTACCCTTTTGGTTACACTGCTCTTAGCTGCATTAAACTAAATGGTAGGGGTTAGTCACACAGACAAGGACAAGGCCCAAGGCCACATCATTTGTAACAGCTGGTACACAGCTCATTCACAGCTAAAAAAAACATACAAAGGACTGTGATTTCTAAAATGTAACTGTGCTGAAATTACAAGGAGAAAAGATAAAAATGCTATTCTGAAAGCAAAGAGGAAGAGATCTTGCAGATTAGATTATTTGGAGAACAGCAAGGACTTCACTTTCACCCAATCCTCCAAAAAACCATCTTACCTTTTTCACCAAGTGATATTGCAAAATTGCTGAGAAGCACAGGTGAGTGGTTACTGACACTTCTGAAGCATGTGACAGTGTAAGGAAAGTTAAGATATATTTATGTAGCTTCCTATACTACTGGCACTAGTCATTTAATCACTGCTGGAGTCTTTGCAGGCATTAACACTCTCCACAGCCTTGACAGCAAATGACCTAAAAGATTTTTCAGTTAACAATGGTGAGGAAGCATGAAATTTGTGGTATATATACCTGGTGCACGAGCCTACAGCCCTCAGAGAACATTGCATACTAGTCATTGCAAAAAAAAAAAAAAAAAAACACCACAACCTAGTTCTAGTTTTGTTAACTGGGACATATTAATACCCAAGACTGGAATCAGTAGGTTCTTGTGGTGCCTTCCCCTACCACCCCATCTCAGGTAAAGACTTGAGGGTTTTTATTTACTTGTTGTGCCTCAGTTCCCACAGAGACACGCTTCTTCCAATATTACAGTTGAGCAGATCTCCCTGGAATGGTCTGTAAGCAAATAATATTGCTAATCTTCAGAGCACAACAGAAACATTTAGTGATGTGACTGTTCTGTAGCACTAATAGGAAAAGAATGGAGGACTATAATAATTCTAATATACCAGGAAAGCATCCTGTAAAAACCCAAAAGTAAAGAGATGGAACAACTATTAAGAACATCTCAAAGAAAATAAATAACTTTAAATTACTCCCTGCATCAGAATGACATGTTACTTAAGTTTCTGCTAAAGGGCAGAAAACCAGCCACTTGCCTTTGACCAGAAACTGGTTTGGGTGGGGGGCTACTGCTGCTTTATAATGACACATACAACCTTAAATATCGCACTCTTTACATGAAAAGATGATGATTCAGGAGTGGCCAGTTGTAACAGGTTTAATGATGAACTTCAAAAGACATCACATTTAGTTTTCATCACAAATTCTTCTGGCAGACCCATCAACTTATTCAAAGCAAAAGGCTACCCAAAGCCAAAGAAAACTACAGCATGTGGGGTTTCTGAAGCACTACTTAATGGAACCACTGGTTTCTGGTAAGAACCACTGGTTCTTAATGGAAACAGTGGTTTCTGATAAGCCAGCAACAAACACTACGAGGTGGTAATGAGACTGCCTATCCCATGGCTCCAACAATGAAAAGAGAATTTCAAAACCTCAGGTATTCCTACTGTCAGATCTGTTTTTTGTTATTCATGTCATTTTACAGATAAAATTAATTAATTCCAGGCTAAAGCTCCCAATAAAAGCATGGGTGTTCTTCTGGAGTGTTGAATGGTTATCAAAACTCTTAGGTCAGCTGCTTGAGGAAACCAATTTATATTTCCTTTCAATGATGTGAAGGCCCATTTCTACAACCCTACAAACAGCGTAAGTGACTAGCAGATTTAGAGAGGTACTCAAGACAAGCACATACATTCATGTGAAAGAACTGAATAGGTTTTTCAGAAGACAGTATTTTCTATTGCTTTAACTACAAGAACCATCATTTTTCATTTACATCATTCCATTCTTCTGCCAATTACTACCTTTGCAATTCATCCCCAACCAGCAGAACTTCATTAAAATTTTAGTTTCTTCAAAAATAAAACAAGGAACCCTTGCTAAATCGCTAAAGAAAATTTGTTGTTCCCTCACCCACAATGTAGTGATCACCACCCTCTGGGAAGTTTTCCAAGTCAGTGCAATGGACAGAAGCACTGACCTGCAGCCATCTCCAGAAAGTAGGAAATACTGTCAGGAAGGCAAAAGACTGTCTGGTCACAAGGTACTGGCTTCGAACAGCAAAGCAAGTTTCACACCAACAGAACTTTTCTGTAGTCTACTGTTGAGGGAATGACTAGATCACTAGTCTAGTGCTCAAGTGCAGCTTGATGAGGACCACAGCAGGACAATACAAAAAGAGGCTTGTGTTCCTGCTTGCAGAGTGTATCAGTTGAAACCTTACTACTGCACATATCAATTCTGGTTTGGGGTAAAGACAAAACCAAGCCCCACTCTGCAAAGACAGTCACAGTAGAAACAGGATGGAGAGCGGGAGAAAGGGGAGAACAGGCTAGGAAGTATTGCCAGAAACAGCACCTACAGAAAATTCAAATGTATGGGCTTGTCCATAAAGCTTGTGGGAAAGAATTATACACCTTGAATTGCAGGCAAATGACTTAAGTGTATTATGAGACACTCCTGCTTGAGAATTATACACATCTTATATTACACTGTGTAGAAACATGTATTTGTGTAGTATGATGTTTACAAAATATATATGCAAGAGCATTTGTCCTTTCATGTTCTTTCCATGTATGTGGTTATAGATTCTCAGCAAAAAGGAAACAAAGGCAATTCTAGCTTTGAAAGTGATGAAGGCTACACTGCTTAAGTGTTCTTCACTAGCTTCCCCTTCAAGCTTGTCTTCACCGAAACAAATACCACACAACAGGGAAGACAAATCATAGGCCGTTCCCAATTCCTTCTGGACAACAAGGCACTCCATTAGCTTCACACTGAGAACCTCAGAAGAACTGCAAGCAGCAAACATCTGCTAAATATATTCCAGTAGGTTAGCTCTATTGTTCAGGTTCTTAGAAATCCATAGCTGTATCTCCCCATTTTTCAAGACTAGTTCCCTGTGATCATGATAACAAGATCCCACTCCTCTTTCCTTAGAGTTCCACAGAAGCCACTGTGTTCCTGCTTCAGGAGGTTATATTCCCACCACAGAAGCTTCACAAGTTGTGAAGAAAACCATGCCTGTGCATTGACAGTTGCAGATTTGAAAAACTACAGCCAGCTTTGCATCTCCTCTTCATATTTTTGGGGATCAATAAAAGGCTTGTCAATGGACCGGATCATCAGCTCGCCACAGTACACACATTCAGCTGCCACAATATCATCAATGTCAGCTTTGATCTGTTCCCGGCTCTGCTGCCCCTTCCCCAAGCTAATGGTATCTGTGTCCTTGGGACGATGGTGGCTCTTGGAAGGCTGACTGGTAGCTGCCAGCTTCTTCTGAAGGTCTTCAAGTTTTGCCTGCTTATAGGCAGGAAGGTTTGAGAAAACTGCTTGGAGGAGACAGTCATAGTGAAACATGTGACCACACAGGAAAAGGTAAAAAGGGCGGTTTAGAAGTGGAAAGTCACAAGCAGCACATTTTTCCTGAGGCTCCACAGAGCCATACTTATTTCGCATTTCCTGGATGTCCTCTCTGATTCTCTTGGCACTCTGTGTGGCTTCCTCCATCTCCCTTTTCAGCTCCTCAATGTGCTTATTGTAGTCCTCCAGGGAGTTACAGATTGCCTCCTTGAAATGGTCAATAGTGACAAAGTCTGGAAAGAATGGCAGGACGTCTTCAATCTTCAGCAGGGCACAGCTGGAGAGGCAGGCCATTGCCTTCTTGACATCCTTCTCTTCCTGAACAACGTGGCGAGCAATCTTCAACCAGAGCTTCTTCCGGAGTTCCTCATCATCTTCAGGGAGATCTGCACACGACTTGGCAAGATCAACATCCACCTAGAAGTCAGACAGACAAGGAAACCGAGTTAAGCTTCCCTCTTTGTTTATCCACCATTCAACTTCAAAGCCTGCTGTCCATTACAGGAGGCATTAATAGAAAACTTCCATCGCTATCTCACTGCCTAGGGCTGCACTACTGGCCTGCTACTTGTAAACAAGTCAAACACCTCTCCTCTCCACCAGTATTCCTCCCTGAAGATTTGTTTGCTACCCAGCAGAGAACAACAAAGCCCAGCACTACAGTAAGGGCAAATCCATGTTACAGTATTTTCGCTGGCCACACATTTCAACAAAGACATAGCAATGCCATGAGAAAAAAAATCCAACATCTCCCTGAAGGTTAGACTAAGCTGACAAAGGCATTCTTCTGTGATAATTATCACAGCTAGAAATAGGAAGTAATTAGACTCCTGAACAATAGCTATACAAGTCTTGCATAAATGCAGATATGTTAAAGGTATTTTATGTTAGAGACTGAGCTCAAGACAGACAATATTCCCCCTTGTGCTTTCCACACCCGTACCCTCAATTATGGCTTGTCACAGTCAGCTGTCTACTTAAAACAATTGTGAAAGCACAGAAGTATGTTAACAGAGACAGGTCTTTCTTCCTAGATTTAGCTGCACAGCTCCTATACTGATGAGTCTGTCCAGTTCCTCTCAATGCTCGGTTGTTCAAGATAACTTGAACAAGCTACATTCCTATATACCATAGCACGCATGCACAGACACACACACACACCTGTAAGGCGAGATCCACAGCCTCCTCATACAATTCCATCACTTTGTAGATATGGACACATGCGTGGTGGTGCCCGTGCTCTGCGCACAGGCGTAACGCATACTTCAGGTCATAGTGGATCCTGTTTGGGTTGGTTCCTGCTTGCTCCAGGTATGATAGCAGTGAGTCCGGCCGACACAAAGCGTAAAGAGACAACAGATAGTTGTGAATGGCTTGCTGGGTTTCCTCCAACTGATAGACACAGAACTCCATATATCTAATGGCTTCATTGATCTGCTGGGTGCTGGCACTCTGGCTATAGTTAACAAGGGCTGGAATGAGGTTCCTGGCATCCAGTCTAGAGCCCATAGAAATCCAAGCATCAACTACCTTCTTGGGAATATGCTGGATGAGGACTGGAGAGAACTTGTAGAACAGCTTCTCGTCTCTGTGCCTGGACAGCACATTTAGAGCTTCATCATATTCATCGTGCTGGCAGTGGTGAGCTACTACGCGCTCATAGTCCTGCATGATGACTGCAAAATAGACCATGTGCTCCGTGTCTCCATGGCTTGCCAACAGCTCATAAATGGATGCCCGGTTATTAAATAGACAGTCCTTGTTTTTAGGACTGCTCAGGAAAGTGCGAAACTTCTCCCGTGTATCCAAATAGAGATTTCGCTGTGAGGGATCTCCTTCCAGTATACCTAGCCAGTTCAGGTACAGCTCTGTTAACCATGTGGTCAGCAGAGTGGTCTGTGTCTTCTCAGAAGGCTTTAGGTTACTTAGCTTCTTAAGCAGAAACTCCATCAGGGCCTCTTCTTGCTTGGCTTCAATGAACTTAAGGGCAATTTCCTCAAAGTAGTTCTGGGTCAGCGCATAACATTTGGCACTATCTAGATACCTCTTGTTTTGGAAGCAGTGCTCTGCTTCTTTCGCCAGCACAATATCTAGGCACTCTGGACGGTCCTTACAATACTCTTTGGCTAAATCAAATTTGTTCATATTCATATACATCTTCCACACGTCTCTAGATTCCCGCTGGACGTGGTAGCGGAACACTACTTTCTCAGTGTGGATCCATATCTGCTGGACTGTGGGATCTTTGATCATACGCGTCAGTAAGCCAAACTTCTCCAAGAACAGATCTTGAAAAACAACCTGCCCATTCAGAGTGCATACAGCCTTCACCCGGTCAGGCAGCAGCAACAGGAAGTGGAACTGGGTGAGTACAATGGATATTGGCTTGTTCACAGTTATGTCAATATCAGAAGGATAAACCCAGACCCGTTCATCACTCAGAATTGAATCAGGACGGCTATAATCCAATGTACCATATAAAACACCATTTCCCATCATCCAGGCAAAGGAGCGTGGGTTGGAGCGCAATTTTGGGGTGTAAAAGGCTATCTCACTGAAACCAAAGTTGGCCGGGAACTCCCGGAAGCTGGGCAAATGGTCAGCATGCATAGCAAATATAGAGCTGAAGCCTTGCTGCTCTGTCCCTTCAGGCACTTTGCCTACAAACTGGAAGAGTCTCTTTCGAGTGGTGGCTATAATAAAAAATTTCCCTTCTATCCCTCGTTCAATCTCCAAGCAGCAGACTGGGGCAGGTCCTGATTCCTCCTCCAGAGTGTAGACCTGTCGGAAGTACTGGTCGGGATTAGTGCTGAAGAGGCTTCCCTCACTGACAGAGATTTCGGCCTCATAGATCTGTCCCTGGGCTGTCCCCACCAGGATAGGCCCAGTGTTGGTCTCTGAACCAAGAAATTTGTTCCAGCCCACACTTTCAATCAAGTGGCCTTTCCAGCGGGAGAGTGCTCGCACCTTCTGAACACTTCTGTTCAGGTAAAGGCATTCACTGGTGTTCAGAGCAATCAGGAGATGAGAGCCTGCCAACAGGAGAGAGGTATGGGAAGGAGAAGGAGAGAACAAATTAAGACTGTGCCTAAGCAAGCCAAATTCTTGAGGCTTCTAATCCTCACATTTGATAAGCTCCGATACCAACATACTTAATCCAAGACTCTCCCAGGCATTCATAGGAATGTGGGGGATTTCCATGCTGGATCAGAATGGTGGTCCATATGTTGCAAACTTAAATTACTAGTCCCAGATGCTTCAGCAAGTATGTATTCTTCCGTTTCAATAAGTATTCTAAGGACAAACAGTTCCCAGAGTTCTCTCCTATCCCTGGCAGTTGGTGACAGATATGAGCATCTCTTTCCAAACTTTTGGTTTGTTTTTTAAAATCAGTCAAAGCTACAGTGAGCTGCAGATGTTTTATGGTCCTTTTTAAAAATTCTTATATAAACACATACAGCACAGGGTGACTGCAAAGATTTCCTTTCCTTATTGATTTTAGCAGCCTTGCTCAGAACAGCCTAACTGCATGTGTGCATTTCAGAGAGTTCAAAAGCAACAACACACACGCAACAAACCAGTGTTTTTCTAATAGCAGGGAGGCAAATCAGTAGGCAAGGCCTCTGGGCAATGGAGCCCTGCCCACAGAAGAACCACATTTATGGAACAGAAAAAGAACTCCTTCACCAGCACTTGTTATGCACGTTCAATTGCATCTGCTGCCAACCACTATCTGTAAATATGTAAATATACATAGTCCGTTCCCTCACCTGTGTGGTCCAAAAACATCTTGTAGACTTTGGCTTCATCTTTGCGTCCCAGCTCTACCTGATTAGGTTCATCTGGCTTCCCAAGATCAATCCTGCAAAGAGAAACCATGAAAGCATGTTTCCAACAAAAGTTCGTGGAGGCGTTATTGCTTACTGTTTTCCATACTGGGTTCATGGCTTCTTATCCAGTTTGGAACTGTAAATTCCCTAATACCTCACGAAAAAAAAGAGGCAGGGGAAAATGAGCAACAACTTCAGGTCTCTGACAGCATTACCTGAGAAGGGTGTCTTTGCCAAGGCTCATACAGAGCTGGTTAGAGGAGACCACTAAGCTGTTAATTTTCTCCGGAGGAGCAAAATCAATCCTTTGCTTGTTAAATATTGGCGTTTCCTTCTCCAGTCGTGCATTCACATATCCTGGAGAAAGAACACGAACACTTAAAAACAAAACAAGAGAAAAACCCACAACAACCACCCCACACTACATCAAAATCTAACCTAAAAGACTAGAAGGATCACCACCTGCTCTGGAAAAGGAGTGTGCTCCATGGAGCATGAACACAGAGAGCAGCACTCACATAGATATGTAAAACAGGACAGAAAAGTAGTAGTACGTTTGTTTTGTCACGGAACTGCAAACTGGTCACAAGCATTAATTCGAGAGCACACAGAATTCAAGTGACAAAACTGTCACATAAACTGCATAAAAAGCTGAAAAGGGGAGCAGAATCACAAAATAATTTGTTTTCCTTGGTCGACAGTTTATTTGTTAGAGACAGGAAAGTATGGCTGGTATTACATAAGACACAAAGAGGGCTCTGGTTTGACACTCCCATAACAAGATACCCAAGAGACTACTGTGGTGTTAACTGAAATGTATTTCTCTCTTATTCCATGTTGGAACTGAATGAGCTATCACACTTGACATCCATCATTCACAAGCTAAAGCTATTTTTAAAGCCATGGTGGGTTTTTTTGTATCCACATAGCAGACATCATAGAGAGAAGTCTGTTGGATTATTTGCTGCAGGGAACACAGCTGGAGGTCACAATGATGCTTCTACCATAACCCTGTTTTACCAACCGTAACACTATCCTAATTGCAACTTTCCAGCTCCTGCTGGAAGGCATGAAAACTACTTATTAGAGCCAAAACAATAACCAAGACCTGGTGATTGCTGAATCAATGCTCCAGTCTTGGCATAAACTGCTTCCTGAGCCAAAACCCATTCAGACTGGTTTACTGTTTCATGGCAAATCCCAAGATGGAACCTGACTAACCTAATCCTCAGATCCCTTCAAAAACCATGCCTGAATTCTAAGAAATGCCCAATTAAGTTAAGGTTAGAATTAAGGGTTGAAGTTTGACAGGACACGGCCACCTAATAGGACACATGCTGCATTTTGAGCTCAACCAAGCAAACCTGACAAATGAATGAACTGAAAATGGGAGTGTGTACAACCAAATCAAGTTAGCTCATGTGACTAAGTATTCAGCTAGTCAGTTTAGTCCCAACCAGCTTGGGAAATGTGGCATCCACAGGAAGGCATGTTGAGGGATTACCTATGAAGGAGATCTAGGCAGAAAAGGCAGAGAACACAGAGGTAAGGTCTGACTTGAAGGAAGTGACATACTTCTGGAGAAATACGGTAATAAATAAATAAAACTTTGAAATCTGTTGCTTTAAAAACCTCTTACGATCTTCAGTGCAGATGGGCAAAGCACAAGATGCAGTTCAAACCCATTTCCTTGGCTTCGACAAAGGCAAAAGCCCAGTTATAGGCAAGCAGTCAACAAACAGGTTAACCTATAAACACCACGTGGCAGCACAGAAAAGCAGCATGACAGATTTAGTTTTCACTGAAGATGGGTAGACCTCTGCACCCAAAAACGTGGGACTTGCAGAGATGTCATTCTATTCCTAAATGAGGACAGCACTTTTTATGGTTTCCTATGAGGAAGCAAAACACTACAAAAGAGCTCAGATACGCCAGTGAACTGCAAAATAAGAAGGCATTCATACAAAATCAAAACCAAGTGATGATACTCATTAGCAAAACCCTGGAACATATGTGCGTCCACAAACAGATCTTATCACAAAGTTTCATCCATATCTGTCCCACGGGACAAGCTTTCCCAGTGACTGAATTTCCCATACGCACAAAGTCTTACATAACCCTCTGACAAAGAAAACAGCAGAGGATCTCTGACCGCATCAGCTCAAGCCAGAAAGCAAGACGGATTGATACATCGCTAGGTTAAGTCATCTGCTTCGCTCCATGTGCAAGTGAAGGACTTCTAAAGCAAGCAGATCCTTGCAGCAGCTAGCCTCGACAGGAAGATCAAAAATGAGAAGAACTATAGCAAGTTAAGGCCATTCACGGACAAAGTAGCTAACTAGGAAGATGTAAACTTAAAGAAAAAAAGAAACCTGGGATTGTATCTCAGAGGAAAGACTGTTTCAACCCTAAAGAACATAGGCCTGACTCTTTCTAGACTGGGACTAACAGCAGCACTTTGAAGCGCACTCAATACCTATAATGTCCCCCAAATTATCCTGAAGAACTCTTAATTTCAGCACTGTTGCTGTTGAAAAAGCCAGTGGGGTAGAGGAAAGCAGCCTGCTAACACTACGAATCCTTTAATTGCCTATTCCACCAATGCCTTCTTCTTGCCTCTGCCTCACCACTACACCAGCTGCAGGATCTTTAAACAATTCTTGTTTTAAAGGAAAGATGCACACGCAGGAACAGACAAAGCAACCACAATCCGAGTAGGCAGCCTTTTGCTCAGCACATATGTTTTTTTCTTACACATTGTTCCACATCTTAAACATTACCCACTTATGCAAATGTGCATTCCTTTATTTCCAGTTAAGCAAAACAGATGTTCTTCATTCCAGATTAGGGAGCTTCAATGCCACAGTTTAAATTTGCTGGTATGAACTGCGGTTCAAAACATGAAGACAAAGCTCCCAAGCTGCAGATTCACATGATGTCACAGCTAACCAATAAATGTAAGTAAATATTTATATACATCTAAAAAAGAAGGATTACTCTGATGGGAAAAACCCACATACCAACAGATTACCAATACACATTAATTCAGGTAATCTTGAACTTTTCTCAGATTGCCACCAGGCAAAACAAGGCTGACTGAGACAGCAAGGAAACCCAAATACGGGAAGGAAAGAGAACTAGCACCTATCCACAAGTAGGGGATGAGAGCTGGGGGGGGTGTGTGTGTGTGTGTGTGTGTGTTGTGGTTTTTTTAATTCAGTCATAACTCAAGCCAGTGGATTGGATTGCAGCATTCTGAACTCATTAGGACTGTACCCATTACAATTACAATCCACTGTAGCATCATCATCACTAACATGAGGATTTTAACCAGCATCCATAACAGGAGAAGGATGAACTTTAATTTACAATTCTCTATAAAAACGAGATGCCTATAACATGCATTCCTTTCAAACAATCCCCTCCTTCATCCTGACCCCAATGTCCTTCTTCTGTTCAGGCGAGATTCTACTGCAACATTTCCCACCCTGATTTCTAGGCAAACCTGCATTTTTACTTAGAGCTTTTAATCTGTTCAAAGATCTAAGCTCACCAACATCAGTCAAGTCTAGCGGGTCAAAGTAGGTCTTTTCATGCTGGAACTGCAGTACTTGGAAGTTTACAATGCAGCAGTACTTTATTTAGTGTGGCTACTAAAAGTGGTTGCTTCTTTTCCACACTTTAGGTTTGCAACAGAGTCACTGCTTGGTTATCTACAGCTTTGTACCTGCAGTTTAACAAGCACAGGGAACAACTGACTGAAACAGAGGAACAAGTTTTAACATCTTCCAAAATTTCCAACCTAACCTTAAAGACTGCTTTCAGGAAGTTAACTGTTTACTTGCATCTTTTTCCAAAATCAATTTGCTTAAAATTCAGATTGTCCAACTTCTACCAGCCCAAGTTTTTTTCAAAATTACCAGTGTAGTCTGCTTAAAGAATAATTAAAATCCTGATTAGACTGTGCCTTTGCAGTTGAGAAGTTTCCCAAACTTCCTTTGCCAACATCAATTGCCAGCAAACAGGCAGATTTCTCAACTCTAAGACAGCCATGACTGGAGACAGTGTTGCAGCAGTCAAGAGAAGCTTAGTCCTTGAAAATTTATTTTTGGTAACACAACTTGTCCCAACACTGTTTTGCACAAACCCATTCAGGACACTTACTCTATATGTAACATTACACAACAAAATAACTATGCCTGTTAAAACAAACACAGGGAACATATCTACTTCAGTACCTAGGCTGAGTAACTCTAAGTAATCAGAGTAACTCTGAGTAATTCTGCCTTATACTCAATAATATACACAGTATGTCAGAATTCATCAATTCTAACCAGATATATAAACCTCACAATATGGTTTCCCCAAAAGTTAACAGTGGGCAACACTATATGAGGAAAAAAACTTGAAAGAATGTGTCCATGCATTTCTAAACTTGTAACTCAAAAATGCCAGCTCTGCAGAAAACCTGCTACTACCATGACAATACGAGGTAACAGAATCCTCTCATAACCTACATTTCCCTGCCACACTCAGTAAATGTTGTGAGGTGGCATCTAATAGGGAACAGCTATTGAACCTAATGAACCTTGAATTTATCATGGAATATACCTGCCATTTGTTTGCTTTCTCTCACGTGAAAGAAGCAACTGACTGGTCATCACACTGTTACTTTACACTGATTGTACACCTCCCTGAATAGTACAGTATACCAAAACTTCACAGACCTTGACAGAAAAGTTCAATAGTGATACAGATTGCTTTCTTGGTAACCTTCTTCAGCAGTCTGCCTAAGGGAACCAATTAAGTCTTTGGTAAACTACCCCTGGGTTAGGAAACTAAGCCTACGCAGGTACAGGTGTGCACACAGCCAGAATACTCTTTAACAGCTGGGTTCCTCAGAAAGAGATAAAAAAAAAAAAAAAAAACCAAAAAAAACCCAAAGCAAGCTGATGAGATGATCTCAGACAACTACCACAGCTCTGAACTGAATGGTGCTGAGGTGTGGTTATAATTGGTGACTATGAAGGCATGCCACTTCACATACACGTGTTTCCACCACACACCACGGCACAGGGGCTATGGCCTTATGAAGCCCTCCTACAGACAACCAGCACCTCAGTTTTGCTAAGATGACCTGCATCACCCCTAAGTTTCATCAGGAATCGAGTGTCCCCTGCGTCAAAACATTTCACACAGCAAATGATGACAAAACAAATCGCAGCTGAATGTTATGCCACATAGACTGCAACACACCTTTTCCTGAAAGCATTCCCCACAGCCTGACATGCCCTACTCCCCCCTCCTGCCCCTAACTAATGAGCTGCCACCTTGCCTCCCCCCTCTCAGCAGGAAAACCCGCAGCGGGACTCCCCGCACACCGGCAGCCCCGCCGAGGGTCTAAGGGTGGAAGCAGGCCTCCAGCCGGCCGGACACCGGGCCTAGCCCTCCGCTGCGGGGGGACACGACGTGCCCAGGGCCTGGCTCTAACCACAGCGCCGCGCTGCCCCCGGGGGGGCCTACCGGAGTGCGGGATGCCCACGCTGGCGCGGCTCTGCTGCACGGAGGCGGAGCGGTACAGGGAATCCTCGTACTCGTCCAGGATAGAGGCCATGGCCACCGACCACCGGCACCCCGGGCCGCACCGGCCGCTTCCGCCAACGCTCAGCTGACCCGCGTCACGTGCCCGTCGGGCGGCGCACTGCGCCTGCGCCTCGGCCCCGTCCCCGCCCACTCCCCCGCGCGCGGGGCGGGATCTGCCGCCCCAAAATGGCGGCGGGAGCGCGGTATGCTTTGGCTTCGTGGCTATTGGTCACGCTCGTAGCCGCGGCCCGGATATTTGAAAGGGAATGAAAGGGCTCGAATTTCTGGCAATTATTAAGACTAAGCTTCGATGTATGAAAGCTTTGCTTGTGCTTTGCTTCCTTTGTTTTAAAGCTTTCCTTGTGTTTTGCTTCATTTGTTTCTCAAGGACTCCTGACTCAACTGTTTCCTTAGGTCCTTTTGTCTGTTTAGGTAAGACTGAAATGCTCATTAGGCTCCCTACGTAAATCACTGATAGCAGCCTCAAGGCCTTCAGTGGACACTTGGGCAACTCCTAGAATGGGAAAACTAACATAAGGGAGGGGCTCAAACAAAGAGACTGTATTATAGGGAGGGTGATTCTGCTGATTTAGGAAGGAGGCACCTGGACTTTACTTCACAGCACATGCTCTGGAAAGAAGGTCAACTAGCAAACACTGTGAAGAAGACTACTTACTTTGCCCCTTGGCCACTGAAGACCCTCACCCTATTTTCACTTAGCGTGCTCAGACTATGTAAAGGAATTCTGGGAACTCATTATCATAAGACACCCCTTTCTAGGAAATCTAATGAATATATATGATTTGTGTGTATGTAAACTGATGTCCCTTACTAATTCTTGGGAGTGTTTAATGGTAGAGAATCCCCAGGGCGACCCCAGCGCTGCTAATTAAGAATACCTGCCTAACAGTAAAAAACTTTACTGTTGAGTCAATTTCTTTGTTTCACCTTCATGCCCCTAATAACACCCTGGAGGTGGCTAGTTGGCCTGAACCCTTGCTTCCAGGCCTTGGGGTGCGTGCAGACACAGCGAGGCTTGCAGGCCCCACATGCCTGTGTGATACTCGCAGCTTCTACTCAGTGCTGGCCTGTTATGTGCTGCCATGTGCATATTAAATCACCTCAGCATGCTTTACTGGGATCACTTAGTTGTGATCATGCTGCAAACACAGTATTTTCTAGTGAGTCTACTGATTGCAACCAGGAGTTGGCTGGTTTTAAACTCTTCTATAAAAACTCTTGTAGCACTGCGTGGTAAAATCTTAGCTTTATTGCTAAAATAATGGTGGCACAGCATGCAGGGATCCAGCGTAAGGCAGTCGTTGAACTGTGCTAGATTCACTATGCAAGTTTATCCTAGCTTTCTAGACTAAAAGTGTATCAGACTCGTCTTCTGTATCACTAAATAGACCTTAAAATATGGGGTTTTCTTTTGTTCTGGTATGCGAACAATTGTTATCTACAGCTTTACCCTCTGACTTAAACTAGCAGAATTTGTAACTGGTGTAAACAAAAAGACTAATTTCATATACAACACTTCTGGGTTTCATCATATATAAACTGAATACAGATGTATATGCTACAGTATATACTGTATATTATATGTAATCTTCACAACATCCTTCTGGAAGGAACAGAAAACTGTTGTCCCACAGGGTACAGGACAGTTTGCAACACAGAGGGATCCATTACAAAGTAGAGGAAGTCTTCCCAAACTTAGCTTGCAGCTCAGGTGGCAGTGAGGCACCACCACTAGCAATGGCATGCAGTTGGCTTTGCATAAACAAAGTTACATCTCTGCTCTTCTACTGGACACCTCAGCCCCATAAACTAGGGCTCTGGTGTGCATCACTCAACCTCAGGTCTTCTCCCCAGCACCGAGCCAGTTGTGCAGGTCCCACACTAGCCGACCCCACGGAGGCTCCCATGGCGTGCCTCCGTGGGGTCACCTCTGCCTGCTTTGCTGAAAACATAACATGGCTCTTCCTGACTCAGCCTGCCTGCAAGCGCTGGCAGGAGCCGAGACTCAGCCCCAGCCTCTGCTGTTTACCCTCTTTATGTGGCAGCTCTGAGCCAAAACAACAAAACCACATTCCTTTGCTCTCCAATCATCCTGATCATCATAAACAGCAACTGTTCTCTTTCAGCTTCTCAAAAGGTACACACAAACTACATTAGGTTTAGGGTAATGAGGTAGGAAGGGAGATCTTGGACTATCAGATCCATTCTCCCACTCTTGTAGGTACCACATCATATAGTCCTTTCTCTATTCCTATCAAGTGCTATCTGAAAGCGTGGGTATTTTTTCCCTTGACTACTCCAGCTCATACCTGTTCCAAATGCTGATAACTCTCATGATTTCAAGCTCTGATTTCCAGTCTAACGTAAGCTGTGGCTAGTCTGAATCCTTTTGTTCTTGTTCAGACACTGTTCTTTAGTGTACAGGAAATTTTAGAGCATTAATTTCCTTTGCAAAAAACATCACTGATCATAGCCTTCATTCAGATGTACCAAATTCAGGATTTACTGATAAGTTCTTGCCTTTCTCCTTTTAAAAAGAGGAGGCAATTAGTTTTCTGGAGCATCCGAATAGTTCTCTGCATCGGTTGCAGCTTCAGCTCATGTTTGTGTAACAGGGGTGAGCATAGTTTGACCCCTCATTTCAGATGAGGTCTCCCCCTGTCGCCTTCAACAATGATGCTTATACTTTTTCTCCTTTAGGTGATATTTTTAGCAGTAGAACGCTGAGGGGTTATTTGGTAAGGGGGAAATAAACTCTCTTGAAATGCCTCTGGAAATTAGGCTAAATTGAAATTTGTGTACAAATTTCTTAGTGTCCAGCTCCATGGGGTGTTTCCATTCAAAGCCTAGATCAGGACATATCTTTATAATCTTTTTTTTCTTGGTCAGGTACAGAAATGGAAGAGATTGTCTTTCTCGTTCCAGCAGATATTACTGCCAGTTAGGGCTGATACCTCATGAGAAACCTGTGTCTGATTTTAGTGTGGTTAAATTGAAAGCCAAATTCTCACCTTATTTGGAAATGAAACATCAGCCCAAAGCTAATCCAGGCCCACAAGCCTGCTCCATCCATCTGCACTATCATCTGCTGTGACTATTTAATTTACAAACATGTGCAATAATTATATCCCAATGCTGCATTCACAGATTTGATATTCTGAAAAGAAGGGGAGATCAAGGGTTGCAGGAAAAAGATTTGTCAGCTCTTTGATTCACCAGGAATGTGTGGAGATTCAGATGTTTACATTCTGTGTGTAGTAGTGGTATAAGTCTATAAGAGGGACTTGTGGGAGAGAGTTGAGTGATTTTGGTGACATGTTTGGATTGGAAACCTAAATTCTGGTCTTGTTTTTGTATGGCTGTGGTCACACCTGCAGTAATTTTGGCTTAAACAGTTAACATTTTCTCCAAGCTATGGATGACACAGCTATCAACATCTCGATGCTGTATGACATGCTAATCTCTTCAGCTGCCTTGAGGAACAGATTCTAGATAATGGCATTGACAGACATATACTGTCTCCAAGGTCCAGATTCCCAGCAGATGAAGCCTGTCTAAATCTGAGCTTCCACAACGCTGTCTCTCATTCCTGGCTGCCCTGCCCAGCCCACACTTTCTGCCAGTATTAGTGCACGTAGGATTGCAGAGAGAGCCAGTTCACTGCCCCGCAGCAGATAACTGTGTGATCCACAGTCTAAACACGAGTGCTGGTGCAGAAGAGAGGGCAGGAAGACATGGCTGTGAGAAGAGGTAAGGGCAGAACAAAGGCAGCTCAGATTTAAATGAACTGCCCCTGAGATAACCCAGTGACACAATTATAATTTGAATTAAACCCTGGACTTCCTCACAGATTTCCACTACAGACATGGTACTGATCATCACTCCACCTCAAAGTATATAGGATATTCCTTCCTTGTGATCAACGTAAAAAATACACTGCGTTCATAAAAGCCATAGGCAAATAGGTGTATTTCCCCCAACACAACAGCCTCCATAAGGCACCAACAAAGATGTAATATACAGCCAGGCTCTCGGGCACCCCAGTACCTGCTTTGAGAGGATTGCTGCAGATACCTATGTCCCCCACCCAATCAAGAGACCTTGTCCCAAGAGTGACACTTCTCCAGTGACACCGACAGTGTCTTTGAGTGACCACTTGAATTTTACGTACAAATTTACTACAGTAAGAGAAAGTGCCGTGGCTATGTGCCCATGGGTATCACAGTTACCCATGAGAACCTGAACTGGAACCTACATGGGAAGCCATACAACAATTATAATTTACACTGGAAGAGATCAAAGCTCAAAATGAGTTCGCCAGAGCCCACCTCCTAACCATTAACCAGCCTCCCAAGCTCTCCAAACTCACTGTCAGAAGCAGACTTCCTGCAGACCAGCAAACGCTGGATGGAACCGTATTATGCCAGAGCGGCAATCACAGACCTGTATGCCACAGCTCCTCTGACACCCTAAGAAGTTTTCCCACAAGTGAACTGTCAAGGTCTGTTGGTGCTACACACGCACTCCAGAGCGTTCTGCCCTGCAGTAAGCACACCGAGGGCTCTCATGGAAACTCTGCCGGCGTAACCTGGCAGTCCTAGAATGAGCATACAAGCACCAGAGAGAAAGGACAGAAATGTGCTTTTACAGTAAGAAAACCTTTTTCCCATCACCAGCACCCTGTAGCTAATCCCTCAGGTCTGATCCTTGAGGAAGATCTATAAATGATAAACTTGAGAACTGAAACTGGTTACTTGGCAGAGACAGTGGTTTTACAGCATTTTATGGTTCTTCTAGCCATCCCTCTTCAACCCAGCCCCTCACTGTTTGGTGTTAACTGCCTGCCTTTCCCTGTTTCACAAGGGGGATATGAACCGTATCACCTTCCTCTTACTAATTCCCTTACCCCTTCCAGTTAAGTGCTAACTTCTCTTTTCTCATAAAGTGTCTATTTGATTGACATAATTAGATTAAGCTCAGAGCATTGTCTCCCAACCTATCCCTTAGTCTGAAGTTTGCTGTTTCCATTTCAGATTTAAAGAAAGGCCTTTGAGTGCCTTAAACCTTGCCCACTTTTTCACATTTATCAGTTAATTTATTAAAAGATGTACTTTCTCCAGCAGATGGCAACATACTTCTAAATTATTTATAGAACATCTGAGAGGTAGGACTAGTTCCTGTGCAAGTCAGATAGGAGATAAATTTGTGTTTGAGAAAGGGGCTGAGTACAATATAGGTGCTTATCTTTCCTTGGAACATTTAAGAAAATATTTTTTAAGCTAGTGACATTGTCATTTCATTTAAACATTATTCTGTAGCCTTAAAATGTAGTGCAATATTGTTGTTGTAGCTCTTTGCCTCCACATTTAACTAGAGTGGCAGCGAACAGATGAACCAGAACATCTCTGTGCATTCCCCATGGCATTGCTTTGATTTCCAAGGAGCAATAAATTAGTTCAGAGTCCAGGATAGTGGGAGCTGTATTCTCATGTTGTTTCTCTCCTTTTTTTATTTTCCCAAAGGGCATTTCAGAATCACACCTCTCCAGTGCACACCAGAAATACCCATTAGCTGCTATAGAATCATAACGTATTGTTATTGCTGTGGACTCAGAAACTATGGAGCTCCTATCAATCAAGAGCTCTATGTGGGAAAGCAAATACTAGGATCTTTCTTCCTTTGATTTCAGCTGTAGTAATTTTTCTGTGACTACTTGAAGCCTGATTTTCCACTGACTTGTGCATTGTAGCTATTTCTGCCTCTGCAAGGTTGATAGAAAATGGTACAAAGAAGCATTTGACATCACTTCCTGCAGGTTGCGGTGACTAGACGAGGCATACCACAAGGGAAAACCAGACTCAGGCTCCTGTCTTCACCCTCTTGTCTGTCACTTCTTTTAAGTGGTAATTACGCTTGATTTTTCCCAGGGAGGATGCACACTCAGGTGCATGACAAAATGCCGGGTGACTCAGCACTGGTTGTCTCATGGTTTGTGATTATGATGACGACCGGCCGGAGAGCGGCTGTATCTCAGACACAGCCAGATCAAGAGGTACTTCTTCAGCGTATCTCTTGACACCGTGGGGTCAGGTTTGCTCTGGCACCTGCACTCCAGCTTGGCCCCTCTCTCCTCCTAGATCCCCACCCACCTGCCCCGGTGCATGATGGCATTGTCGCCTGTTCTCATCATCCCCCAGTTTCCTGTTTCCTTATGCGTAGCACTATGAAAGGATTCAGAAACATGATCCAAGGGCATCGTTTGCAAAGGGAGTGTATTGACATACGCAGCCCACCTGTACAAACGCGGGTAAAGCTGAAGGCCAGATTTGCTCACTACAGTGTTAAGTGGCCAGTAAATTTTTCTCTCTCCCTGGGTAAGAAGGGAGCCCTGCTATTTTTAAAACAGAGGTCTGCCAACTCCCACAACATGCAATGCTTTTTCTGAGGCAACGTGAGTAGTTTGGTAGGCTTTGCAAAAGACTATGATAGTGGCTCCCACTCTGTGGCTTTCAGGCAGACGGGTCTGTGGCCACACATAATTATGAAGTTACAAATGAGATCAGCCAGGGAGGCAGAATATGATGTTGTCAGAGGTGCAGTATTGCTCAGGAGCCAGTGAAAGTCAGGACCACTAGCTGCAAAAAATCCCAGCATCACAATTTCCCAATACTGTAACACTGCACTTCAGGGGGGAAATTATATGGAATAGTTTGAGTTGATCCACAGCTTTGCCCCCACCACAAGGGACAAGCCCTAGTTTCCTCCTCATCCAAATTGGCTTAGTTACTGTTTTTAAATTGGTCCATAGGTGAACTTCTCCCGCCACAGCTCCAGTGAGAAAGGTGGCTATAATTAATAGAGACTGGAGGAAAAGGAAGTGTCTTCCTCTAAATAACTGTGCTTTGGTAACTTTGTACAGATGTGTAGTTTGTTCAGTGGTGACAATCACACACTGCCTAAATCTATAAATTGATTTCCACCGTAAATCGCTGTGTACTCTAATGGAGCAGCTTTTCTGTTTAATTTAAGAAGGTACATATGATAGAGCAGCCCAGATGAGTAACGGCTGAATGCTAACAGTACCTGAAATCTATATTTGGTCTGCCTGAAAAGAGTTTGATCTTCTGCACTTAATTCCAGGTGGATGGGAATTCACATCGTGAGGAATACCATCATAGTTGGTATTAATTATAATTCCGGGGAGAGAGGCCAAGCACAGCCTTGCAGACTGCGTATTTCCCACTGAGCCAGAGAGCTGATCTTGGCAGAGGAGCAGCTCAGGGAGGCAGCGTGCCATGGGGCTCTTCTCCTGTACCCACTACCTGTGTGTACAGAGCCTGTCCCCGTGGCTGTCGGTTCAGCAGCTCATAGGAGCGGGACAGACTTTCACTGCAGAAAACAAAACTGTACAAAAGTCTTGCAAAACCAAAATGTCTGACTGCTCACTGCATTGTGAAACTAAACCTTTGTCTTCTGTTAGCTGTCAGGAGCAAGGCAAGACCTGAGAAAGAACCCGTGGGAGCTGCCCTGTTTGTTTGCTTAATCACTTAGTTTAAATATAGATTAAAAATCACTTAAGCTTATCCACAACTTAAGTGTGTGTCAACCAACGGCTGTCAGAAACTGCACGGAAAGAAACCACAGTCACAGAAGGATGAGATTTTAGGAAAAGAATGAGAGAAAAAGGGATTCAATCCTTGGAGTGGTGCAAGAATGTATCTTCTTAAGGGACATCCATTCCTAAGTAAATAGCGTATAGGAAACAAGAGCTGCCAGCTTCTCTTCATCTCTTCCTCCTGCTGCTGCCAACTCTTTCTAACAGTGAATAATTCGGTGAATAATCCCTCATTTACATTCATTTCTTCTGATTAAATGAAATGTCATAGTTCACAGAATGTCAGCCTGTGCCTGAAATGCACTGAAAAACCTCTGTGAGATCCTCGCTCGCTGTGGAGTCTGCCCCGGCCGCGGTGCAGCGTGTCCTTGCCAGTCCCGTCGGAGGCACAGCCACACCTCAGGCGTTGCGGAGTATCGCCTGGCCCAGCGCTTTCGGCCTTTTCTGGGGCAGTTCAGCTGCCACCCAGCTCTGAACTAGCACTGAAGAGCACGGTGCTGGAAAAAGCCAGGCTAATGCAAGCCAGTCACTTGAGTTGGCAGCCACTCGCTGTAGCAAGACTTACCTGGCACACGTTTCAGCAGCAGCCTAGTTTATAACACCATCCCCATTTTTTGTAACTACAGAAATTTAAAGTTATGCTAGTAAAAATGTAAAAGAGGATGATTAAAGCAAACTGGTAGAGAAAACTGCAGAGAAAAAACCTTCTTGCTGTTCCCAGGAAGCTTGTGGGCTATCTCCAAAGAGTGGGCCTGCTTTGTCCAGCCAAGACTCTTGAACCTGAGGGCTTGCAGTGCTTGTGACCTGCTGTCAACCATGGGGAAAAGCATTTTAGACTGTGCCTGACTTCAAGATGTCTCCTCAAGTTTAGCACTAATAGAGGTGAAACACCTGGGCAGCTTCTCAGTGTGGATGCAAATCAATGGCTCCTTCCAGGATGAACCTGCCTAGTGCAGGGTGAAGGACATCATATAACTAAATTGGTGGCATTCATTGACAGCCTGAGCTTAGCTCCTCCATTAGGGAACAGCTCCACTTTCAAAGCTGATGTTGCCACACTAGATATTGCAGGCATTAATACTTTCCCTCCAGTGTTTTCAATGACTTGGTGTTACACTGGGGGTGCAATGGTTGCTGCGATAGTGTGGCCACATCTTTCCTTGTAAGTGGTGCGCTCCCACTCTTCTCTTTGTTTAGTCGTACTTCTTTAGACAGCGAGTTCCCCGGGGCAGGGACGGAGCCATCTTCCCAGCTGCCGAGGGCACAGTGTAGTGTGTGAGCTGCCGGAGGTAAATATGAAAAAAGGCAGTGGGCCGGGAACCCCTGCGCATGTCCATGGAGCTGGGAGAAAATGCTTTGTGCCTTTTCCCAGCACGTAGCAACAGCTCGGCTGGGTCAGAGGAACTCGGTAACGGCAATCCCATCGTTAACAAACGCGATGGATTTGTGCCATTTGTTTTCTATTGTCCCTCAAAATATTGAGCAGCTCTGTTGGTTTTATTCCTGCCGTGCCCAGAAATCACAGATGCTGCAGGTGGGGCTGCTGGTCAGTGGAAATAAATGCATCGGCGCTGCTTCTTTTGGAAAGAAAGCAGAGGGGGGGACACAGGCTGACGGACGGGGGGATGGAGAGACGAACGGACGGACGGACGGGGGGCACGGGGAGACAGGGAGGGGGACGGGGGGACGGACGAGGGACACGGACGGACGGACGGGGGGAACAGTGCCAGACGGACGGGGACGGGGGGACACGGACGGACTGACGGGGGCGGGGCGGACGGGGGGGAACGGGGGAACGGACGGAGGACACGGAGCGGGGGACACGGACAGACGGACGAGGACGGACGGTGGAACAGGGAGAGGGACGGGGGGACGGTCGGCAGACACGACCGGCCGTGGGGGACGGGGGGACAGGGAGGAGACGGGGGGACCTTGGGGCCAGCGGCTTTCCCCCGTGTGTGCGCAGGGCGGGGCGGGCCGGGGCGGAGGCGGCGGGGCCGGGGCGGGCCGGGGCGGGCCTAGGGAAATGGAGGCCGGTTTTGGGCGCGGGGCGGCAGGTGTAGCGATGCGGAGCGGGGCAGGGCGGAGCGGGGAGGGTGTCCCCGCACGGCAGCGCTCAGCCCCGACAGCAGCCCGCCTGCCCGGGTATGGCAGCGGCCCCGCCGCGCCGCTCCCCGCGCTGAGCCCCGCCGAGCTGCCGGTGCCGAGACCGGTACCATGCCCCCACAGGAGCTCCTGGACTACTCGCCCACCCTACGGAGACACAGCCCCCCCCGGGGCAGCGGCCCGGAGCTGGGCATCAAGTGCGTGCTGGTGGGCGACGGCGCCGTGGGCAAGACCAGCCTGGTCGTCAGCTACACCACCAACGGGTACCCCGACGAGTACCAGCCCACCGCCCTCGACACCTTCTCCGGTAGGCACCGGCCGGGCCCCGCCGGGCCTCGGGGGATCCCGGCGGATCTGAGGGTGTAGGGGGAGCGGAGCCTGGGGGCACAGAGCCCCAAGGGCGTTTGCTGCGACTCGGGGCTGAGCCCCTCGGGCGGTTGGTGAAGTTCAGCAGGTGGAAGTCTTGCGTTTTGGCAGCTTTGTGGGTCTACGGGGCACGTGTCAGGTTGGCTTGCAAGTTCCATGAAATTGGGCACCTTTCTGGCTTTGGGGTCTTATTATGACTAAGTAGAAGGGGGCTTAATTTTTTGTTGCTGGTGGTGGGTTTTAGCTTCAGAAATATCACAGCATTGCACTGTAGCTTTGGCTGATACTCAGCAAAAACATCCCTTTCCCCACATGTTCACTGAAGTTAGCGCTGCATAGAAGTTGTCAAAAAGTTGAAGAACTTTGTGAATCTGGCTAGAATTGTCTTCCCCACCAGCTGATGAGCTCTCATTAGTTTCCACTTTTGTAAATGCTATCTTTGTTCTTGTTCTCCTCTTCTTTTGGGCTCCAATTTCTAATCTAAACCCCAGGAAAGTACAAAGCCCTTTGAAAGATTTCTGATCTTCATCTGATGCGAAGAAACACAACAGTACATGACAGTATAGATCGGTAGATCAGAGATAGGCTCAAGTCAGACCGGGAACAATATTTCTAATGTGTCATAGTCTCAGGGGTTCTTAGAGGGAGTGTTTTGTTTGTCTCAATGTCCCTACAGTTGCTCACTGTTATACTGGGAACTGTTGATTTGCTTTGACCCTCTCTAAGCTCTTCCACTGTCACTTGAAGGAAGGGAACTGGGAACATGCTGCTGTTCAGGGTCCAGCGGCCCTTTGGGAACAGATGTAAGGAGCCCTCCAGTCCTCCAAGGGAAAAGTTACTGCTTCTCTGCTCCCTTTACACTGATGTGTACAGCGTGAGCTAGGAGAGGCTTGAAATTACCATAGTTACTAGCCTCCACGTTTTTGGAAAGGGCAAATCTATAGTAAAAGGATCCAGAAAGCAGGAGGCAGTTTGAGTTCAGAGACTCCCTGATTGGCAGCAAGTAATTTGAAGATAGCTGCACGTGGGTTTAGCCCCACTCTGACTGTCCAAGTACAGAGCCCGAGTTCCAGAAGTGCATAGCATTTGCAACTGATAGGAATCAAACCCATTAAAAACAAGTCTTCCAAAGTTCACTTTCAGCTTCTTGGGAGGAAAGGGGAGAACAGAGAAGTTTCCTTTCCCACCCCTACTCTTAACCTGGGTAAACTTGAGAAAAGTCCCTCCCTGGATTCACAAAGCACAGTTCAAGATCCATTTCAGAAATTTCAGCCCAATTCTCCTCTCTCTTGGGGAATACTTGCAGTTGAAACTGCCAGCAGAACTGAGCTTTGCAGTTTACGTCCTAACCTTAAGCCTGATCATGGGACTGTAATGCCAATAACAAGATAGGAGAAAGTATTGCGTTATCAGGGGAATGGCTCTGGGACTGTGACCCAGCCACATTTGTCTGGGTGCTACCTCCTGCTGGGTGTCACTGCCAGGTAGAGCAGCCTTGAGTGAAACATGTACCCAGTGACCTTTCTCTACCAGGCTATCCTGTTCTGCCGGCCCCTTCGCTATTGTACCAAAATCCAGCCTCATCCTGAGGGTGTGGGCCTTGTGAGGGCGGTATTTGGAGGGCTGTCACAGAGTTGCTAGCGTAGCTTTAGCTAGCAGCAGGTATGAAAAAACCCTATGCAAGCACTGGAGCAGCAGTTAATATATGTGGTGTCTTTCTTCTGAAGACTGTAAAACATCTCAGAGATGCTAATTCCTTCTCTCAAGGCACTTGGGAGACAGAAGAAACCAGGTACTAGAAAGGCAAATGCCCAGTGCCTTGAAGATCAAGTCAGGATCTAGCAGGTTCTTTGATCAGGAACAGGTTTCTCTTCCTCCTCTGGGGCAAAGATATGGTAACAATCCAACTGTTTCCCAGTCACAAGGAAGCAATGACTTTCAGCTATGCCGCAAGGACTGGCACTGCGGTGGATGCACCCACCCCTTCGTTTTTTCCTTCAGTTTCAGTCTCCCACCAAAACTCAGTTCATCTTTTGTCTGTCTCTCCCTCTTTCTCCCAGATTGCTTTCAGGGAGGAGTGCTCTCCTCCAAGAGCTTGTGTTAAACCCTCCAAGTCAGTGGTTTCTATTGCTTTTCTCACCTGGCTAATTACTTCAAGAATCACAAAAGATTGATCCTGCTTCTGCTTAGGGGTTTGTTTTAAACAAAAAGGACAATAAAGCCTCCTTCCCGGGCACAGCAAAGGAGTTTAGCTACCTTGTGTCAAGTGCCAGCCATCATCATCCAGGATGTCTGCCTCTATTCACCAGAGCACAGTCCCCTCCCCTTTATCAAGACTTTCAAGTGATTTCCAGCTCCCCCAGCCCCTTTCTCCTTTTCCTCAGTTCTCAGCCAGTCTCTGTGGTGTCTGTGCACTTAAACATCTAACAGTTTCATTCCAGATTTCCATCAGAGGTCCTGCCAGCCCTCAGTCTGAGTCAGCTGATACCACATGAAGGCTTACTGTGATTAGGGAGTGAAATGGGAGCAGACCTTACATGTGTAACTCAGCAGTTTTTCTGTGTGTGGATAGACTCTGAAGGGGATTTCACTCATCACTGTTTCCTTAGTAGCTTCTCCATTTCAAGGTTAGGTTTAGGTCTTTGCTTTTCCTTAGCTAGGACACTCACAGAAACACTTTTTTTAAGGCCGAATTTTAAGGCCTGGTTGGGAAAACTCTCCAATAGCTTGTTTAATGAAGACTGATTTGAACTTCCACCCTTGGCCAAGAAGCTAGGAGCAAGTTGCTGAAGTTCTCAGTTTGTGTTTATCCTTGTCTCCTTTCTTGGGTTGTGGAAGAACAACAAATTCTTCTCAGAGCACCATTTGGCTAAGGGCTCTTCTTCTCTAGAGAAGCAGTTGTCCAGTAATATGGAACTGTTCTTTCAAAATACCGGAGCACAGCCCAAAACACCTGAGGGACAACCAAATCAGAAAGTATTGCAGGCTCTTAATGTTCCCAGTGCAAGCTTCAGCTGTTTTAGTGAGGTTTGAGAGGATGTTCAGCAAGGAGGACAGGCTTGAGTGACTTCAGCGACTCGGTTCAGTGGGATACAAACCAGAGTGCGCCGGGGAAACCCTGTATGAGTGTACATGTGTATGCTGGGCAACTCCCTTAGACTCATCCTTATTCTCTTCTGCTACAGTGCAGGTCCTGGTGGATGGAGCCCCAGTCCGGATCCAGCTGTGGGACACCGCTGGACAGGTAAGCTCTGACTATCAAAGCAGCTGTCAGCTCTGGTCCGGTGGGACAGGGACTGTTTGCAGGCTTTTGAGGAAGGCAGTGTTTAACTGGGAAGGAAGGAAATGCACTAGCCCAGCATCAGCTGTTTGCTGGTGTGGCAGTCAGACGGGTGAATGACAGACTCCCTCAGCTCTGAAACTTGTGTCTGAACTGCGGCGTGGCCACAAAGTCAGCACAATGCCTGCCTCTGTGGGTGCTGCTGTCCTAGTTAACGTGTGAAAAATCCACAGCAGCGTCATGCTATTAGGAGATCAGTCCAGTGAAGACCTTTTTTTTTTCCCCTCTCCATTTTCTACAGGAGGACTTTGACTGTTTGCGCTCGCTTTGTTACCCCGACACCGACGTCTTCCTTGTCTGCTTCAGCGTGGTAAACCCAAGCTCCTTCCAAAACATTACTGAGAAATGGATCCCCGAGATACGAACTCACAATCCCCGAGCGCCGGTGCTGCTAGTGGGGACGCAGGCAGACTTGCGGGACGATGTCAATGTCCTCATCAGCCTGGATCGCTACCACGTGAAGCCTGTGCCCCGGCCTCAGGCAGAAGGTCTAGCTGACAAAATCCGGGCTGAAGCCTACCTGGAGTGCTCAGCACTGACCCAGAAGAATCTCAAAGAAGTTTTTGACATGGCCATTGTCAGCGGTGTTGAGCACAAAGCACGGCAGGAAAAGAAGATGACTGCCAAAGGCATCAAAACTCTCTCCAAGTGCCGCTGGAAGAAGTTCTTCTGCTTTGTCTGAAGCTGCTTTGAGTGGGGGAAGAAAGGAACACCCAATGCCAGTATTGGCTCTGCACCTTCTTGGAGTGACTGCTCCTATGGCCCCAGTGAGGAGGGTATGATAAGCTGCTGGGCTTGGAAACCTGGCTCTTGCTGGGTTACAGTATCAGATGCCTAGGAGACATGAACTGGATTTCCCTTGTGCCGGGATGTGGAATGGTCCAGGCAGCTATAAGTACCTGCCAGACACGTCTGTAATGTCCCGCACTGATGTGAGCCTTTAACACACCAAGACTCAGTACCCCAGAACAGGCAGGTTCCTTACATTGTTCAAAATAACCAGTTTTCTGTCTGAAGCTAACACACTTTCAGAGTCCTGACACAGCATAATAAACGTGAGGGACTTTTGAAGTCTGCCTATGTTTTGGCTGATTTACAGGCTTGGCAGAGAGTAGGGCAGGGGCAGTTACTGGTGACTGCGATGTGGTCAGACATGGGCTGCCGAGTTTGTAACATGAGACTTGGGTTCTGCTTGACAAAATAGGTAGAAGTCACTTGGCTGTGAAAAAGCAGTGCTCTTTCTTAAAGGCCTTGTATTGTGAGTACCCTTGAGAAGGTTTTTCCTAAATAAAGGCCATTAGCAGGCTGAAGAGAAAATGCACTGGGAGCTGCAGTAATTCTTTAAGCAAAACGTTCTCGAGAGGACTCTATAGCCCAGTGGATGCCAGTGCTATAGTCCTATCTTAAGAGGTAGTCATGAACTTGGGGACCTATTTTGAAAGGCTTTTTTTGTGAGTGGTGTTTTGAGAGAAAGAACAGGTGAAGAACAGCAATGAGTGGCTCTGTCTGTCTAGCAGAGTCTGAAACTGTGTCAGTGAAGTGTTTGTAATACTACTGAGGGGTGAAATGCAGATGGAGAGCCATGCATGTAATGAAAGGAGAAGAAAGAAGGAAGAAAAAAGGGAATAAAAAGGAAAAAGAGATGGAAGGAAGAAAGGGAGATGGAAAAGGAAAGATGAATGAACACTGATAAATGGAGGTTGTGATTCTACTTAGCTGAGATGCTAATATTCAGGGAATCTTCTAGGGACCTGGAAACTTTGCTAGTGATCTCAATTTCAAAGTAATATTGTCCATACATTAAGTTTTGAATCAAAAGGAGGGGGTTGTAGTGAGAGAGAGTTCTTCTTGGTCAGTAAAATCCTCAGTTTCAGATCCATGCAGAAGAACAGAATTTACCTTGTACTGTTCTTCCTGAGGCTGCAGAACAGGAACGGAGGGCTCAGGGCTTCTTTCTGTTGTGCTTCCTTTTCTTAAAAGCCACTGCTTGATCTGTTGAAATCAAAAGCAAAGGAAATCCATGAAGTTCCTGCCAGACAAAAACATTCACTATGTTTGCTCCGTTCCCCTCTCACCTGTTTCTCAGGGGATTAATTTCCCTGTGAGTCTATTCACATTTTATTACAGAACTTGCATCAATTTCTAAAACTTCTTTCACAGAGACATTTCGTTCTGGTTTATGTAGCAGAGAGCATGACAGGTCTGTCAAGCAATGCTTTCGATACTCAGGGGGTTTTCTGCATGTGGCTATGACCCATCACTCTGGGAACACTGGAGTAATGTGACAGAAGGGGCTATAGCTGTGGATTGTTTGCCCTGCACCAAAAGCAAGCATATCTGAGCTGGTGGGCCTGTAAAGAAACAAATGCAAGTAATGCAGCATGGCTCTGGATCCAAACAAATGCCTGCAAATATCTCTCACAATTGTCTCCCTTTGTGGCCCAGCTCACGTAGTCCCCAGGACATGAGACAAGCCTGCTGTCTCCCTAGGCGGTATCATAGTATGAAAGAGGTGGGCAGGTCTTCTTGCAAAGGGATGTGGCCCACAGCTGCTTGAAGGGTAAGGCAGCTGGAAAGGATGGCGTGGCAAAATGAGCTGAATGTTGCAAGGACTCCCCCAGCTGAAATGCCATCCAGGTCCAGCGAGGAGTCCTAAGAGAAGGAGAGTACAGAGGTGGTAGCTAGAAGTGGCGTCCTACAGGCCTCTAGGCAGGACAGCACTTCCTGAACAAAGCTCTCACTTGGCAATGCATCCCTGCATGTATTTCTTACCTGTACAGGCACCTTTGCTGTATCACTAGTCCAGTTTGTCTGTTGGGTCTTAACGCATTTCTTTAGCCTGTGGGACCAAGGGTTGTGGTGTGACCTGTGAAGGAGCACACCATACCCCTGTGGAGCAAACCCACAGGTGGAAAGAACACCAGCCTCCCTCCTGCTGAGGAGAGCAAGGGTTGTCCTGCAATAGCTTGGTATGAAACAGGGATTATTTCATTCTGGAAAAGAAACTGTTCTGAGAGCTGCTTTCTTCCTCTGTGATTGTATCTAATATTTGTTCAAATAAATTTTTTTAATGTCTGCAATTTGTGTTTGTAATTTTGTCAGTGCAAAATAAGCTGGGCTTTAAGATGGAGGAGGAGTTATTCCATTTTACTGACAATAGCATAAGAGGGAAATTGCCCCATTTCTCCCTCCATGTCCTAACCCCCACTAGCAATGGTAAAAAAATCCCCTCATAGCTGAAACCTTCCGAGAGCCTTCTGTTGCCTCAGTTAATTTTCCTCTCCCTCAGCAGCTGCTCAGGGTGGAGGCTGCTGAGGGGGATGGAGGCTTTCAGTGCCTCTCCCCAGAAGCTGCCATCCAGGGACCAGTCAGGAGGCCGTCCCAGCACTCACTGAGACAAGCCCATGTAGGACTTGCATTTGGAGCCTTAATAACAGCGTGCTGCTCTGTCATTAGGCTGGTGGGTAATTTAGCGACTGTCTTTATTTAACTTACCTTGGTAGTTAAACACTGCTCAAGTGCTGAAAAATTTTGTCCGTGCCATGTAGGACACAAAAGCTCTATCCAAGACAGCTCACAGGGCTCATCCTTTTAGCCTTCGTCACAGCATTACAGGTAGGTCGGGGCTCCTGTCTGCCCACATCTGGGGCCCCACAGCTGCTCCAAAGTGAGACTGCTGAGGGAGTTCAGCAGAGAGGTAGGAAAGAAAATGGACAAAACCCACAGTGTAGCAGCGGTAATGAGCAAATGTGATTCAGAAACTGGAAGGGAATAGGAAATTACTGCCGATAGGACATGATTCTTGCCAATAAAACTTGTTTCTTTTTTTTTTTTGTTGACCACACTGTCCACCTGCAGTCTGCTGTCTGCTAGATGTAAAGCAACCCTGTGGGACTAACTGGAGCCGTTTCCTAGCTTTGCAGCTTCCCAGCATTAAAGCTTACAGAAGAACCTGTGAATGGAAATAGCAGTAAAGTGTGAATTAACTTTACTGGGGAGTGAGTCATCCCACTGAGCCATATCCTGTCATGTGCACAATAAGCACCCTAAAACTCCCTGAAACCCGTGAACAAAGCTGAGTTCCTGGGAGTGGGGGTGAATCTATCTCATTAAATGGAGTGTCCTACCAAAGCCACCCAAGGGGTCTTTAAAGCTTTGCCTCTAGTCCTCTCCATGGTGCGTTACCAGACCCGTGCTACTACCTGGCTCTGGTACAGCTTGGGCTTGTTTCTGCCCTGCAGTGCTGCTTGACTGACCTGTATTTTCAAATGATGCTGAGAGCACAGGAGAGTTCCTGGGAGACTGTTGCTAACACAAACCACCCCACCAGGCTAGATGAAGCTAGCCAAGCCCATTACTAGGCCAGCACAATTCCACGAGTGCCACTTACTTTAATGCCAGTAAGGATACTTATGATTAGTAGATCTGATGCTCCATAGCGCAAAGCTCAGCATCAAATGCTAAAAAAAGCCAACGTGCTTGTAGGCTAGAAACTCTCTAGTACCTTCCTTCTTGCTCAGATCTCTGACTTGTACCCTGGTCAACAGGCTCCTGCACAGTCCCACATCCAGCAGAGTAACTCATCAGCGCTTTCCCACTACCATAAGCAATGCTGCAAGTACTTCAGTACAGGTATGCACTGGGTTGTGTGTAATTCTGTATGAAGCGGGTGTGCTAGCTGCCATCTGCAAAGGAGCTGACCTCAGGTGTCAGCAATGGTGGGAACACAGTGTGGAAAAGACCCTTTTGTTTCCTTCCTCTCTAGGTAGCACACCCTAAATGGGCTTAGCTGTGCCAAGAAGGTTCCCAGCTGGCAACGCTTTCCCAAGCTTCCACTGAACCCTGACTGGGAATTAATCCCCAAAATAACACCAAGTTTCGTCTGACTCAACACAGCCTCCTTCCAGCGCCAGAAGGGCAAGTCTGAAAGTCCCTTCAGGAGATCTTTATGCCCTGTATGTTACGTCCTATTTACTTTGAAGGACAGGCTGAATTATTACCAGGTCAGGAGCCGACATGAGTCCAGCAGCAGGAACCGGGCAGTGCTTGAATCCTGCTGAAACGCAATTACCTGGGAATGGCATCCTCCCCCATTTCCTGAGAGGGGTATGATTTTGTTAACAACCTTATCACTTTCTTAACACCCCCCAATTTAATCCTCAGGTGCTAACTGGCTTTCTTCCTTCAGATTGTTGCAAGTTTAATGCTATTTATCAGTTAGGTAACCATTTCCAGCTTGGAAGCAGGGCCTGATTTGACTTGCCTCAGCTGCAGTGGCAGCTAAGCAGTCTGCTTCAACTTTGCTCCTAATGCCTTCCTGCCCTTGGTTGGTCCCTTCCTGTGGTCCTCTCCATGGCCTCATGAAGAGCGGCGTGGGAACTGGAGGAGCGAGGGTGAGCAGAGGCACTGCTCAAACAGGCACTGGCACCACAAGAAATGTTTGTTTTCTCGCAGCCTGTGCCTCAGTCGGACTGCTGCTCTTCCAACCCTGCCGAGAATCCTCTGTGCCCAGGAGGCTCTCCTTGGCCCGCTTGGTCTGCTTAAACATCTTGGCTCTCCTTTACATCGTTGTTTCTCTTGGAGCCATGCTAAATCATTCTGTAGTGGGCCTGGGAGATTTATTTATACATTTATACAAAGAAACCACTCAAATTTTACAATATGGTTCCAAGACTGTGCTGTCAAGACCCAGCTCCCAGTCTGCATCTGCTCCCAGAAGAGGAATCAAAGAGCTGGCCCAGCCGGCACCTGGGCCTCCTGGAAGCTGCTTACTCATGCCTCTGCAGAGTCCAGCCCTGGGCTCTCCGTTCCCACCGTATAAATACAGCATTGTACTTGCAAAGACCTATTGCACAAGAGAGCAGGGTATGTTTCAACGTATCCCTGAGACAGGTTCCCTCTGCTGCAGCCCCACGTGATCCTGGTTCCCAGGGTGACACCATGCCCTTTCCAGCTCCCCGACTGAGCTGCTCAGCATCCAAACTTGACGGACTTGTTCTGGAAGAGCAGGAGGAGATGTGGGTCCCATCCTCCCCCTCCATCCCCTTATCCCCAGCACTGCCCCTGGGGCAGTGTTGTGAACTGAAATACTCTGGTTTCTGCTGCTATGGAGGAACATCAGGTGCGGGGAAATTTGGCTCCGGGACAAGTTTCACCACGAGTCACTGAGCCAGGCTTTTCTTTCCCATGAGATAATCTTGGGCGGGGCAGACAATCTCTTAAAATTAAAATACAATGAAAATACACGGGCTTCCCAGGGTTTAGGGTAAATCTCTCTTTCCTTGTTTTCTCAGAAAGCGAGCCAGGCACTGCGGGAACCTTCCCCAAGCTTGTGGCACAGAGGGCAGCGCTGCGGAGGCAGCCCTGGAGCCAGGCCTGGCTTTCTGGCCAGGGGAAGGTACCCGCTGCTTCCCCCAGCCCCCAGCTGGTAGCAGGATCCCACCTGTGGGACCTGGCTCTGCTGGTGGCGAGGCTGGGAGAGCTCAACTTCCCATGGAGGAACCTCCACAGTCTTGTAGAGGCGGGTGGATGGGAGGGGATGGGTTGGCGAGTCAAGCACGGACAGCAAAGCCCCCTTCCTGTGGCACCCTGGCAGCTGCGCCCTTGTGATGGTGGCACGGTGGGGCTTGCTGGTGGGGACAGTGCTGGTGATTTCCAAGCGGCCGCCCACATGTGAACGCTTGTGCTGGTGGTGCCATCACTGCTGTTAAAATCTGGAGGGGCTCAGGGCACTCAAGTCATGGGCCTGCCCTTCCTCCGCCATCCCCTTAAGTCTCACCCTGCCACCGAGCTTAACCCTCTGCTTCTCCAGATGAACACCTGGTTGGGTAGCTCAGTGGCAACAGGGACACAGGGAGAAGCCAGGGATCTAGCTGGGATCTCACTGGAGGCAAGCGTCAACACCCCAGCCCTACAGACTGAGGTGCTTTCTCATCCAAAGGGGTAAGTCAGCATCACGTGCTGCAGCGGGGCCATCGTGGGAGGATTCAGTTCTCCCGGCAGAGTCTGCATCCCTGTGGGGCTAGACAGGAGAGAGGCTGCGAAAATGCTGCCTGAGCAGTGCGAACGGGTTTCAGGAGGTATTGCAGAGCCCTGGCTGCTCTCCTGCAGCAGGCTCTTTGCTGGGCCACCTGCCCCAGGGAGCGGCGTGTGCCTGGGGATGGCTGGTGCCTGCCGCTGCCAGAGCCGCTGGGACGGCTGGGATGGCTCTTTGCAGTGCTGAAGCAGGCCGGGAGGCAGGAGGAGGACCCAGCTACAGCAGGCAGAGCTTCAGAAACTGTGCATTCATCTTCCCTGCCAGTAAGCCAGCGAGTGCCCGGGGCGGACTGATGACGCACGGCACACCTGAGATCATTTTCATGGGAATAGACCCGTGAGAGACAGCGAGAGGAAGAGTCAGGGAAACTCTCCCAGCACTTCAGCCAGTGTCAGCATTCACGGGGCAGATTTCACAAGATAAACAAAAGCCTTTAATAACCGCACTGGAGGGAGGCTTTGAAACCCTGTGAAACCTCTGCCAGGAAAGAAGAGCAGCAGGCTTCTCGGAGAGTGCCAAAGCCACCAGCCAGTGAGAGACACGGTGGCCGCAGAGAAAAAAAGGCTTGCAAAAACCAAACCGTGAAGATCTGAGTGTGGGTACCCAAGCTGTACTTCCAGCTGTGGATAGTAATACGCATGGTGCTATATATAGCTCAGATAAATAGTCATTCCTCTTGCTAAGGGGTTTTAATAACGTGGAGCAGATGAAAGATGACAGCCACCCTGGAATATTATCTGGGCAGCAGGGTATAATCTGAAGGGAGGGTAGGAGAGGATATCTCATGTTGTGACATCTTCTATAGGATGATTTGGTTTATTTCTTGTAAGCCAAATAGATTTGTAGAATACCAAGAGTTATTAGAGTCTAACAGTAAAGTTTTACATGTACAAGACACCTGTCAAAGGATGCTAAGCCTGAAATATGGGGACTCCAATGAAATACAACCATACCTTGGGAGGAAAAGGAAATCCCGCAGCACCTGCTCGCCTAACTTATGAGTACCAGTAAGAGCAGCATCCTACCTTTCCATGCAGTGCATTTATTCGCTATCTCCAAACATCTCTTTTCAGATGATAAAGACACTGCATTAGGTGATGGGAGAGAGGGCAAGTCTAAATATAGTTTAGGTCACCAGAAATCTGGAAGTGCTAACCCAGACTTTAAAGTAATTTCCCTGTGTGGTTTTAGGTGAATGACTTTCCCTTCTCCATTTGCAAAAGGGAGCTCCCTCCCCTCCATGGGGTGTGATACACATTTATTAACTGGTATTCACAGGGTGCCATAGCAGGGGAAGGGTTACTGCCATGAACATCACAGCGCTTCTCATGGTCCTGAAAATGGGACCAAAACCCTGAGATGTGTCCAGACACCAGTCTCCATTATTGTCTTCTGTGAGTTTCTAGAGAAATCTGGAAAACCAAACTCTGTGATTATAGCTCCAGCTCTGAAGTTCAGGCAATTAAGGGAGAAATTCAGTATTCAGTTAGAGCAAATGTCTCCAACCTTCAGAGCTGTTGAAGGAAACATGAAACCCCATGGTCTGCAAAATTAAGAGATGATTAAAAGGAAGCCCTATACGTATTACTACTTAAATGGTACATATGCCACCTTGGTGATGTGGTGGGGGAGGAGGAAGAATGAAACGTGGTGTCTTCAGATAGCTAGTACTGTCAAGTCACCAGAGAAAAATGAAGATATGAACCCAAAATACAGAATGTGGGACATTCATGTCTGGCTCCACTGCTTCCACCCAGTGCCTGTAACACAGGCAGAATGATCTGAGCACAGCCACAGCCCAGGTGGATGAGAGGCCACCACAAAGGAGGTCTGGGCGCCCAAGAATTTCTGAACAAGACTCAGAACTAGCTTATGGGTGGAGAAACAGCATCCTACCCTGCATCTATCATGGTGTAGGATGGAGAGAGGAGGAAGAGGTGCTCTGACTATGGAGACACCTCTGCATAGTCTAGTAGAGAAGATCAGCCAGCTGAGAGCAGCACACGTGTCCTAGAAGGCCAGCTCACTGGGTAAGCAGCCGATGGCCCGGGCAGGCATGCCCGAGCCCATGTGGAAGTCCGTGCTGCTGGGCTGTCACGTTACCCAACATGGCTGGATGAAGCTGGCTCACTGCCATGAACCTCTCTCTGATCACACTTCCTAACTGAGCTGCAGACAGACTCTCAGGTGCAAAAAGATGCACCCAAGGGGCTTGAAAGCCTCCTGCTGCCACTTACTGTCAGGCATAGGTTGGCCCATTTCCCCCTCCCTCTTCCAGAGGTGAGACCAGAGCGGGGCTGCTGAGCACCCAGGGTGATTGCTGAGAGGGAATGGAACACTTTGGAATCCAGCCTTCCTCCTGCCTCATTTGGCTGAATAGTCAGCCAGTAAAGGGGTAGTTTTGCTTCTGCTAAATATCAGTGCTGACTTCACTGGTGCTGCCTTTCTGCGTTATATTGGCACCCGCTGGAAATCTCTGGCCACATCTGTGGTCTAAATAATTACAGCCTCCCAGCAAGAAAGGATGAGGGGGCAGCATGAGCATTTAAATGTTACAAATGGGACTCTACAGCAAGCTCTGGTTGCTCTTCCCTAAACTCCTTTCTATACATCAAGGAGCATAAAAGAGTAGGAAGAGACCGAGTCCTGCTCTCAACCCTCCATCCTAGAGCACAGCTTTATTGGTAATTAAAAACTACATCTCAGCTTAATTTTCTTCCCACACTTGGCTATACTCTATCTTACCCCCATCTCAAAGAGGCATGTCAGGCCTTTCATATCCTCACTGGAGTTCACAGAGGTTTGCCAGCATTAATCAGAGGCAATTACCTCTGCCTCTTCAGGCAAGGATATCAGACCTGAGCCTAGGGTGACTCATCGCTAGATCGCTTCCCCCTGCAAGGATTTTCCAGACATCTCCTTTGCCTGGAGACCTCAGCTGCCTTTGGTCATTCCATGCCTGGGAAACTCTCCTGGCAAGGAGTAAGCCCCAGCTGCTGCCCAGCCTCATGTACTCCACATCCCTGTCTTTTCCCTCACCTGGTAGAACCGATAAGAGGGCTACAGGCTTGTGCTGGCCAGGAATTATCTAACCAACACTTTCGCGTTTTGATAGATTAGCTTTTTCCAATGGATTTTTGGGTGGAACAGTACTGTTTTGGTGACCACCCACTGCAGTGTGGCCAGGGCTGCTGAACCACAGGCCTGTTGTCATCAGTGGGTCTGGAGGAACCCTGGAGCAACCCAACCACACTGACCACTCCTGACTTGGACATCTCCAGGATTCCCACCTTCCTGCTGAGAAGAAACGAGTTGCACCTTCAGCCCTTATAGCTCTGATGCCCTAAGAGCCCTGTCTAGAAGGAGATTTCTTTCGAGATCCCTTGGCTCTGTGGGAAGGGGGATCCCTCAGAGTGAACAGACCATGCTGCTTCTTTCATTTAGGAGGGAAAGGACTCATAGTTCCCTAGAGGGAAAGTTTTCTGTCCTATAGAAATCCCAGAGTTCAGTGTGGGTCATAACAAAAATCTGCTTTGGAATATGTGCCAGGAACATTCCAAAGTGGTAGAAGTATATGCCCCAGAGAAGAAATGGAGTTTCAGCAAGCTGTAGCATTTGGAAAGAAAGTGAAATCTATTGATATTATGCACAATATGAAGTAGATACCTTGTTACCTTTAGCATTATTACTACTTACTAATAACTGGTTTTGTTATTGAGCTCAGCCTACCAACACAGACTCTATGAGTGTTGGCTATAGTCATCCTCCCCACTGAAGTTTACTTCAACCTTGTAGACATCCTGACTATGCAAATAAACACTCAGGTGGCCCTGGCCCACCAACTTGCATGTACCTTTAGTGCTCCAGAGAAGCATTTGCAGAGCAAAAGAAATGTGGTGGTTTAAAAGGGCACAAACTTCTAGCACAACCTCTCCAGCTGGTCATGGAACAGAGCATTTCACATCGCACCTGCCATGCTATGAAGTGAGGTTGGAGGAGTACAGGTGATGGGGGCCTGCTGGGATAACTCCATGAGGGTCACTGCCTTTCTATTTCTTCCCTTCCCCTCCAAGTAGCCCACCAGCTAGGAGAGATTTCTGCTCTTGTGCAATAATTTGGATGAACTGTCGATCTGGCTTTGGGGTGTTGCTGTGCAAATACACTGGATTGATGTTATGGGGTCGAGAAGGAAAAATGAGTAGGAAGGAAATCAAGTGTCTGAAAACAAACCACATCTCAGTAAATGGATGAAAGTCACTAAGGGATAATCTAGTTTTGTGCAGAAGGGCCAGAGCTCTCAAAAGCCCAGGGAGCTGGAAAAGGGCCTCTCACAAGGGCTGGGAAGCTCCTGGGGGGGGACTCACCCCACACGTGGGGTGCTGTCTGCAGAGTCCTGCCTCATCAGTGCTGACTGAGCAGGGTATGAATGCTTTACACAAAGCATTTCCCTGCGAAATAAATACTGCTCTGGGTGTAAGGAAGCTGCCTGGTTATAATATGCATCACTGATTGCAAAATTGCACAAGAAGAAGCCGCTTCTGAAGTCGGCGAGAGCAGCTTGGTGATCACCCTGAAATGACAGGGGCTGACCAGGCAGCAGCTCACGTCCCACAGAGTTTTCCAGATCATGCTGAACACAGACTTATTTTCAAAGCCAGACATCAACTCGGTGAGCAGAGAGGGTAAATGGACATGAGACAAAAATGCAAATGTCTTCTGCACGCTCCTTCACGACACACACAGATGTGCTCAACTGTTGGCAGTGAGAGCAAAACAAATGGGCTGTCACTTCCATCTCGGGCACTGCCAGTGACAGGGAAATCTTCTGGTAATAGGGACAGGTTTCCAATGAGGAAAACAGCCCTTTTTTTGACTGCCATTTCCCTTTCTGCTAAAACCTCTTCTCATCTTCTTAGCCAGTGTGTACATCCCTGGCTCCTGTTCTTAAAAGGTGGACAATAGCCTCCTTACCGGTAGGAATTACCTCTGTTATGAAGAGGACAGGGACATGAAAAGCAGACTTGTCTGACAGGGCAAGCCTTTCCATCACAGCAAAACACTGCGGTGCATAACAGGCTGCAGCACTGTTTTGGTGCCCATTGTTCCTTTGCATAAAAGCCTTTGAACCGGAGTTAGTAATTATGGGAGCCGCACTGTGCACAGCTCCTCAGCTGCTGATATGTTTATCGGTGGAGCATCAATCTGACTTGCTTCCAGGAGGTTTAGATGGCATGGGGTCATGCTTGCATCAGCTAATAAACTCCTCAGAGCTGAGTTGATCTCTTTCTTTTGTACCTGTGAAGCAGACAACATCAATAGAGTCTCCATTCTTGATTTAAATAGCTGCCTCAATTCAGCAATGACAACGTGTAAGGCTTTAAAGCTTGAGGGCTGGAGAGGCATTGCAAAGGTGCAGGGGTGCTTCCTGACAGTTTCAGGAGGTTGAAAACAGAGGGGCTTTTAAACTAAATGAGCAAACAGATCTTGTTACGCTAAAATACATTCTGTCATGAAAACACAAAGGTTTGCTTTCCTCTCACCCTGTCTGAACTTTGACTGAGTATTGCTGGCAAACAAGTGACTTAGAAACAGTCACTGGCCATGGCAGGATCCTCTTTGACACCTACCCTTACCTGAGAGGAACAAGAATGCCTGGGCAACAGGGCAGTCCCTCTGATTTGTCCTAGGGTGAATCAGCAAGTCTCAGCTTCATTAGACACCCTAAGGATTTCTGAAATCTCTCTTATTTTGTGAGATTTATTGCTAATCCTATGGAGCTAGAAGATCCAGCGGTCTAACCATCAGATACATGAATTATTGCAGGAGAGGTTGAGACATAGCCACTGACTAGCCTCCTCGCAAGATTCTCAGCTTCCTCATGCTAGGGGTAGAAGAGGAACTTTTTAAGCAAAAGAACAAATTTTGACACAAATTAGATGGGTGCAAACTGGACAAAATTTAAGACAGGTCAGAAAGTAGAAGATGGTTGTTTGATCACAGAGCCTGGAGGTTCTGGACAGTTTTTCAGCTGGAGCACTGTGAGAACAAATCCCTCCCCTCAAAGACTGAGCATGTCTTGTTTATGAAAACTGCTAGATGACAAAGTCATCTAAAATAGAAGGCAAGTAAGTGGACATGAGTCAGGAGGCCCTTTCCAGCCCTGCGTTCAAAAGCAGTTTCAAAGGACTGCCGTACCTTACAATTACAACTGTGCTGGGGATGGCTCCCGAGCTTTGCTCAGCTCCACAACACTCATCTCTATGAGAAATTTGGACCATACTATGTGCAACATGTATTACTTCACTCTAATTACATCACAGACAAGCATAGACTTGGTTAGGAACCAAACACGGTTTGTCTCATTGCTTTCAGTGGCTAGTTTTAAGAAGCACCCCTGCATCGGCTCTTCCCTCGTAACAGAGTCCTTCATGGTGAGCCTGGGCTCCCGACCATTGCTTTTTCCCTGGGACAACTGGAGAGAGAACTGATTTCCTTACTGCCTGGGCTGGGACAAGGATTCTGCCCTCATCAGCCACCCACAGGTTTGGGCTCACAAGAATCAACCCAAGACACAGGGATGGGAGCACGACACCTCAGCAGACAGCCCCGAACCCATGTCATGGAGGCAGCAGTCTGGTCACAAGGAGGTGGCTAGTCAAACTCTGAACACATCGAGGAGGAGTTGCTTTGTCTTCTGCTCCAAGGAGATGAAAGGCACCCTGGAGAGGACAGTTTGGTTCAGTCTTGCTGCAGAGCACCATTAAGCTAGGTGAGAAGACAGCCAGGTTGTTTTTACCTGCACACAGTTGCTGGAGATCACCCACAGACAGGAGCTGGAGTGTGGATCTCATGTAGATACACTGGGTGAACATTCCCTTATCCAGAATTTTGCTGCAGGACACTCAACTGAAGCTAGCTTCCTTGGAATCAGAGGCACTGGTTTTGACAGCCAAAGCACATTTTCAATCATTAGGGTTCCCATGGTGCTTTCTGCAAGGTCTGCAAGTGTCCCACCCAGACTGCTATTGTAATGCTTTGCACAGCGCCAAAAATCTCCTCAGTGATTCAAACTGGAAAAATTTATTACCACTTCCTTTGCTGACACCATTACACCTGGTGCAGAAAGTTTACAGGGTCCCAGGAACACATGGAGAGATACGGTGTTTCTGTGACTGGAGAAAGATGCTATCTCCTGCCTGATGATGTGAAATTTGAATTGTGCCACATGGTCTGGTGGTTCCAGACATCTTGCAATGCATATCAGAAGTCTCTGGGGAAAAAAAAAAAAAAAAATAGAAAGGAAGAAGGGTGTGCTGAGAGTCAAACAAAGGTAGAGTTTATGGGAAAGTGAAGGGGAGGGGGGCAAACAAGAGCAATAGGAAGTTAGACTTTGAACAAGCCTGGTCATGCCTCAGGTACCGGTTCTACCTGCCTGCCGCCTGACCACAGCCCAGTCTGCCCAGTGACTGCAGTGGGAACTGGGGTGCGGAGCAGCACCGAGTGAGTGGGGTTTGTTTGCTGGTGGTGTTCCTGTGGAGGGAAGGTGGCCAAGAGGCCTTGCGATGAGAGCGTCAGTCAGCTGGCAGCTCTTGCCAAAGGCCCATGCACAGGTAGCAGAAGTGGCTCTGGAAAGGAAACACTTGTTCACACGTGCAGGGCTTGGGAAGCAACTAGTTGTGGGACAGTGACAGAGGAGGATTCGGAGATCTCTGTAGTTCACCTCGAGGTGCATCTGGTTGATGAGAGGGGTGGCAGAGGGAGCCCTGGTGACAGGACCACGTATATTCACAAGTCATTGCAGCTTAGCATCATTCCTTCTTTACAGAAGAGAAACGACTCCCCCTATCCAGAACATCTGCCTTTCTCCTACCCTACAGAGTATAATGATCTGGCCAAGCTTGGTGAGAAGAGGCAGCACTCAATTAAAATAACAAACACCTGGCCACATGAACCCTTCTCCATTTTGGAAGAGAAGCAGCATACCCCAAAGCCAATTACAAGCTGAGATTAACTGTTCTGGATTTCATTAGTTATGTATCAATTAGATTATCCCAGAAGGAAAAGTCATTAGGAGCTACGGAGTAGAAAGGGCATCAGCTGGACAGAGTCAGGTAAGACAGTTATCCCCCAGGGAAGGACAAGCATCCTGTGGTCTCTGCCATCCTCATTTCCCTGGTTACTTCTCCAGGTCTGGAGAAAACAACTGTGCATTTCTGCTTTGTTTCTGCTGAAGAGAGCAAGAAAAGGGATGCTCGAGTACCTGCAGGTCATCTGAGACTTGCCATCACCTCAGCTACAAAAACCGTCTGGAGGAACTTTGCTGGAGTGCAGGGAGTGGAGCAGACACAGGGCTTGGTTCCCTCCAGCCTAGAAACTTGCCGAGCTCTTCAGAGCTACCAAAAAAAAAGTGCTACCACTACTTTTTTTTCACCCGGAGGGAAATGATGACCGAATGGCCTTTTGTACCCGCTTTACATAGAGTGCAATGACTGCATGGGTTAAATATTGGAGCGCGTGGTTCCAGGGATGCAGACCCTGTGAGCTGGGGCCCAGGGCATCCCTTCCTGGCTCTGGGAGAAGCTTTTCTCCTGACCTACTGATGGTCACACACACAACCCTGCCGGGCAGTCCTCAGCCTGCTGTCTCAAGTGACTTATGCAAAATAAGTGGTTACTTTTGTCCCAAACACAAGTTCTGCTTGAGCCTGCGCTCCTGGGCTGTCATAGTCTGCTCCTCCTTCTACTGAAATCCAGGCTCAAGGGAGAAGCTTCTGCAGTCTGATATCTGGGTTTCACCATGGCTGCTTCCCGGCTCTTTCCTCACAACCTCCTCAGAACAGGCTGTCAGAAGATTTTCCAGCCCACAGCCTGTTAATCGCACACAATTAACATAAACCTGAACTAAGTGGGGAATAAATGAAAGCTGGGAAAGCCCCCTTTTCTCAGCAGCTGGATGAGGCAATTTACAGAAAGCCTGGAGGCATGGGGAAGAAGGAGCCTTTCATGAGGTTGCCGTCCTTGTGAAAGGGTGGATGAGGGCAGTTTGGGGCAGCACTCCTGGTCCCCTCAGCCCCAGTGCTGTGGGCCAAGGCAGGACACCAGGTGAGCCACCTGCCCCAGACACCAGCCCCGCTGCAAACGGAGCAGGGGAAAGCTCTCTGAACCACAGGAAGAACTGAGAGGAGAGGTGGTAATGTTGCTCCTGATCTGCTGATGATACACCGAGCAGGGATGTGACCTGCAGGACAGCAAGCAGAAGCTGGATGCAGTTTTCTAGAGCCCTAGTCTGGTGTTGTAGAGCTGGGGTGTACGGGGCTGAGGGAGATGTCAGGGCTGACAGGTACGGTTTAACATTTCTGGGTTAGCTTGCCTCAGAGATGCTCTCCAAGACCTGCTCCTGTAGGTTTTCTCCTGCTAGCGCTGATGCTCAGCTGATGCCCTGGGGAGTTGGTTCAAGGAGCTGCACTAGCAGAAAACAAGTCCCTGAAAAGCAAGTAGCTTTTTGCCAGGATGTTTTGGTGGGGGGCGGGGGGGGCAGTGCTAATATGAAGAAAACAGCCAGAGCATGGGACTTCCCCTTCAGCAGGGGCTAGCTGTAGGATGGACTGAGTTGTAACGCTGAGCTGCTCCTTTGGGCTCAGTTGTCACCATCAGCTCTGCAGGCTGCTGCTCACCCAGAGGTCCTGCCTTGTCTTGCACCCTTGGCTGGAGGCTCCCACCAACATGGAGGAACAGCCCAGCAGATTGCTCACCCAGCAGAAAATTAAAATGTCCCTTCCAGCCTGTCCTGCCAAGCAGACCTGGCTGGCACTTGGTGATATGAGGACCAGTGCCCACGCGATGGAGCCCAGCTCACCTCCAGTGCATGGAGACAAACACATTCAGCAGTCTGGGAGAAGCTGCAGTGGATTGTGAAACATCAGCTGTGAGGTACAGCACGGGATATCGTAGATCAGTTCCTTGCATCCAGGGCCTTGAGGAAGAAGAGGAGCCTAGTGGTGAAAAAATACTGATGAAAACAAGTAGCCATATTCTTGGTACTTGGGCTTCCTTCTGGACCTCACCTGATTGCCCCAGGGTTGGCCAACAGTGGAAGTTTGACCAGAACACAAGCTTTTAGTATGCAAATGTGTTTGGTTACATTGACTATTTCCAAGCAGAGTCCTTCAGATGCTTACTCATTTTCAGGATGGCCAGGTATTTGCATGGGTTTTACAGCTGTGTGTGCTCAAGACAGTAATGTGATGGGAATGCAACAGAAAAGGAAGAAGATAAAGCCTTTCTGGCTGAGAATGTGCGTATACAAGGTGATGGGAAGAATGATATTGGGCACACACATTGTGCCAGCTCTTCCCTTTATTTACTGGGTTGTGCTCTGAACAGATCCTATCTCTGATCTGTCCCTTAGCAGCTGAACCGGGAGATAAGCAGAAGGAGGGTGGGAATTGCATGGCTGATCAGCGGAGGGGTGGTGGAAAGATCAGTTAGCAGAAGACATGGCAGGCAAGAGGCAATTCGTGGGCAAATCTGTTTTCCATTTAAAACAGACTAGCCCAGGCTTTGGGGTAAAGGGGAAAAGACTTCCCCCTCTCCCAAAATATGAGGATGAGAGGCAAAGGAAGATTTGTTGACAGGGTGTAATTCTACAGCATAAGCAGGGATAGTTTCTAAATATGAGAGAGAACCAGTTCAAACTGGTTTAACAGAAACTTTGTGCACCAAAAACCTCTAGCAAGGACATTAGAATAAGAGCATTGCATCCTTGGCAGCAGCTCCCGTCTGCTCGGCTGCGGAGCCACATGGTCCATGCAACTACCCCACAGCTCCCCAAAGCATCTGCCTCTGTTGTAAAGCCTCCTTGAGTGTGTCACAAATGCCCCTTCATCCTCTAATATACATTTGCAGCCATCTCCAAGGTGGAGAAAATGGTTGTGTGGCGAGGCTTGGAAGACAAGGCTACCAGCTTCCAAATTTGATGACACTATAAAAGGACTGTTTTGGCTTGCTTTGGTTTTAATGAAGAGTCTACTGCCTGAAGTCCTCTGATTACAGGAAAAAAATTTCTTATTTCTTTCAAAACATAGTGTGTGTGTTGGGGGGAAGAGTAGAAGTCAGAAAAAAAATCTGGGAAACCGATCCAAATAGATAAAGCAACAAGAGGGAGAAGAACTTCTTTTTTTTTAATGCCTCATTTTCAAATTTTTGCTGCTGGACTGGTGACTGCAGGAATTGGGGCTGGCTCTGTATAACCCATACGAAACCAAGGGGAAGCAGACCCAGGGCACAGAGGACCCCCGAGAATCTTGGGAGACATGAGGTCAATTCTCTGCTCTTCTGAAGGTTGTACTAGCTCTCCCCTGCCTTGCAGGTGGCTATGAAGCTTCAAGACCAGGAGGAGTATGGTCATATGGACCATAACATTACCATAGACAGAGGGGAAGGGAACAGGACCTCACATCTTATGGAGCTCATAGAGGCCCAGAGCATCTCACATCTTAGTACCCAGCTCCAGCAGTGCACAACGTCCCTGCTGGTTTGACAGTACAGTGTCCGAGGCAACACTGGGTGGGATATTAAGATATTGCTGCCCCCTCTTGTGGACATCTCAAAGGAACTGGCAAACCACAATGGGCAGCTGCGGTGGCTGAACAATAACCCCATAATGAATGAAAAATGCAGCAGTGCAACCCTCAGCTGGTGGTGGAGGTGCAGGCAGGAGGCAGGCAGTAGAGCTCAGGTCCTCCCTGGGGGTGCAGCGGGAGGAGGGAAGGGCTCCCATGATGCCTACGTGAGAAGGACACTATAGTTTAATTTAAAGAAGAGTTTCTAGCTGGGGGTGCCCCAGCAGCTCAAATTCCTGGGCCAATGCTTCACTTGGAGACCAGTCACAAATATTTTTTAAGAATCCTGAAGCAGCCGGCATGTGAGTCAGGTGTGTCAGGGCAGAGAACAAAGACACAGACACTTTGTCTGCACTGAGACTTGTGGAAAATTTCCCCTCTTCTTGTCAGAGCAGCCGGCTGGCTCCAGCAGGGCTCCTGGCCTCTGCAGCTCCTGTCAAATGCTCGCTGTCATTTTGTATATCCTCTCATGTAGGCTGGCTCTGGGCAACTTAGCGAAGATGGTAATTAAATGTTGGGTCTGGCCTCTGCAAAATCTCCTAGAGCTGTTACAGGAACCAATGGTGAGTTTCAAAACTCCTGACACAGCAGGAGATGAGGACATCTTGGAGAGGCAACCATTGACTAAGGGCCACAGAAACTGTCATGCCTCAGGTGGCACCTTGCCCAGGAAACACTCATTTCCCTGTGACACTGGTCAGCCAAGCTGCCTTGCAGAAAGGTTCCTCCATGCCCATTTACATGTTGCAGAAGAGATTGGATATGCTATAATTTCAATAGCTGACTGTATTGCTCTGTGACTACAAGCTATCACAGTAACATGCAATTCTGTGCTTGATAACCAAGGGGGAGTATTTCCAATTTCTCTTCTCTTCAGGGAGAAAAAAAAGAGTGTCTGGAAAGTTTTCACAGGCTGTTTCCCACATGGGTACTACTTTTGTGAGCAATGTTTGCTTACCACATTCTGGTTGAGCCATGGCACTTCAAATCTGCATCTGCTCCATTTAAGAGCTCAAAGTTCCTACTTCAGTGGAAGCAAGTCTGGTCGTTCCTAATGCTTGCAGTAAGGTTGGGGGGGTGGGGAATGGCGTTCAAGATTTCTCTTTACGTTATGCAGAGCTTGCAGACAACCCCATTCCTCCTTCCCCCCAGCTTTAGAGCCTTCTTTTTAACCTGAATGATCTGTTTGACCTTAAAGACAAAATAATTTCTTCCTTAAGCAATGAATTAGGCTGGAGAGCTAAAGCAACTTATCAGAAAGTATCACATCACCGTGGCTTTTGTGCAGGGGACAATATTCTGGCCTGCCACTGTGGAGCTATCCCTTGTCGTGGCAGGGCGGCTGCTATGTTTATTTGCAGAGCCATTGTGCCACGGGGAAGCCGGAGACACCCGATATTTAACTGTGAGCTAATGCTTCCTGCATCCAGCCCGGCAGTCACACAAAGCCTGAGAGGTCCCCTAAAGACTGCTGGGATTAACTCAGCCAAAAGCTGGGGCGAGCCCTCCTTCCTGACAGTCTGAGCAAGGTGGGTCAAAAGCTTTGCTGATCAGGAAGGGATAAGAGGCTTGATGGTCTTCCTTCTGCAGGGGTGGAGGCCACCACCAAATCAGACCAGGCACTTGTGAATAGGCAGCAGGTTTCCCTCAGTGGAGCAACACAGTGGGCAGCAGCTCCCAGGGCCTGGCAGGAGCCTGGCTCTGTAAACCATACAAGCAACCCCCCTCAAAAACACTGACCTGGGTGGGGAAGACATTGCCAGCACCCACTGCAAGGACAGGGGGCCAACCTCAGACCCCCGGGAGCCTTCCGTACCCCAGAGTGTCTGTGCTGGGCCAATGGGCTCAGGTGGGATGTGCTGGGGAGCTCAGGAGGAGCCACTCTGTCCCAAAATTACCGACACTTCACATAACTGCCACAGCTGGGGGAATAGCAAGGATTTGCTCACCATGAGGCGCAGCCAGAGAAACAAGACAGCTCAGTTTTCACCAAAAAAATGTGTTTCTTAATCAGCTGACAGTGACGCAGTCTTCAGTTCTGGTTTTTGGGGGAGGGGGATTTTCGTTTTGCAGAAAGTTTCAAAATCTGGGCTCCTGTTCCCTTCTGAAAAACAAATGCATTTTAAAGAGCTGGCATTTCCTGGAGAGTGGATTCCCTTGTTTCTGATGGGGGGACCTGCCCCCTCCGCGGGGCAGCACAGGGGTGCGAAGGAGGGTGGGATGCCCTGGGGGGGTCCGGGTGGTGCAGGGCCTTTCCCCAGCCACCCCACTCGGGATCTGCTGGCGCAGCCCGAGTGACCCCACACGGTACAACCTGGGGAATGCAGATGCCTGGCGTGTGCGGTTACAGGTGTGGGCGTGTGGCACAGCGCTGGCCTGCCTCTGGTGCCAGCTGTGTGTCTGAGCCTCCCCGGGCATGCTATACTCAAATGGTGGCACTCTCATGGCCCCCATCACCTCCACGCCCGGGGGCAGCAGCAGCAGCTCCCCTTGAAGCAGAGGGTACACCACCAGGGATGTGTCAAGCACCAGGAGACACAAAAAGGTGCTTTAAGTGAAAGAGTGTAATACATGCAGCCTTCTCTCTTTGGAGACTATCAAGTGATGCAGCTTTGATTTCAAACAGCACTCCCAGGCCAGGGGTTACCCACACCGTGCCAGGACTGGTGACCCCATGGGCCAAGCAGAGCATGGCTCAGCAGAGCTGCTCCGGGGGCAGTGGGATAACGTAGGTGCAAGTAGCTGGAAACAGCAGGACGGGAGAGCTGGTGTAGGTGAGGAGTGGGGGAAGAGAGAGGTGGTAGTGACAGAGCAAACCCCACGGTCCAGAGCAGAGTGCGGGGGGGAACGTCTTCCCGATGTGGAGCAGTGTTTGGAGATCCAGCGCTGCCAGGTCAGTGATGCAGGAGCATGTTTGCCTGGTTCCCATACATACCCGTTGCCAATTAGCCAAATTTACATTTAGCTAACTTTACATTGCAGTGTCTGAGCGATATCCAGCCTGGAGACACAGCTAGGGCAACTCGTTTGAAGAACTGTGTCTGCTTTTGGTTTCAGACCCAAAACCCCAAACCAGTCTGACCAGCTGGAACCCAGTTTCAGGTTACACCCTGCCTTGCTCTCTGGGTGACTTAGTGGGTAATGATCTCACTCCTAGCACACCTCAGTCATCTCTCCAGGTGTCCACACAGGCTGCATCCCCCTTTCCCAGCCCTCCCCAAATCCTGGGATTGCTGCTGCTGCAGCACCTGGGAGCCCTCCTCTGAGTTACTGCAGTCTGGGCAGATGAAAGGGTACGAGATAGCAGGCATGGGAACGATACCTGCCCCCTCTGCGGGTCACTGCTTCTCAGACACCACTCCCAAGTCAGATAAGACAAACAATTCCTTTTTATTGCAACTTGTATTATCAGCATGAGCACACAAAAAAATAAATCAAGATGTTAGGCTTATTGCATAGGCCATGATAGGCTGTGGGAAAAACAAAGAGATGGAAGAAATGATATGAGACAGATCATTAAAAGCCGTGGAGGAATCTGACCAGCCCTGGGGACACGGAGGCCGATGCCCGTGACAGAGAGAAGCGTGCAGTCAGATTGCCAGCAGGCTGTGGGCAGCAGTTTCTTCCCTTCCAATCCAGGCATTGGCCCAACAAGGCAGCTCTCCCGGAGCAGTGCTCGAGAGGACCTGAGCTGTGCCCTGAGCTGGGCATGGCCTCACCAGAGCCTTCCAGAGCCACTCTGCCCTCGACCCTGAAAGGGTCCAAGCTTTTAAACTAAAGTCTGTACATAGATTTATGCTTCTTGCATACACGCACACATGCACGCACACACATGCAAACACACATGCACCGATTTCCTCTCTCTTCACAGCAGGAGTTTTTCAAGAGCAGCAGGCACTGGAAGTTTGGGGATTGGTGCCAACCCCACAACCGACAAAGCGTACCAGGCACTTCAGAAATAGCAGCTTCTGCCCCCCACAGAAGTCCTCAGCTCCCAGAGGTACAAGTCTGGACAACAGAGATGCAGCGGTACAGATCTGGGAAGCACCTCACCGGGGGAACACATGGGAGCTCACCGAAGTGGGGATGTCACATGCTGCCATGGGGCCAGGGATGAGCTCTGGACCTCCCGGGGCTGGGCTCATCTTGCACCGGGAGGGAAAGGCCAGCTGGGAGCAAGGATGCCCAGGGACATCAGCTGCAGTATCCAGCCCACTCCTGTGCTCTGGGAGATGCCAGGGACTCAGGTCAGGCTGTGTTCTCAGAGGGAACGCGGTGAAATCAAAGCTGCAGCAAAGATCCAACTGCAAGGGAGCTGGGTCCTTCCACCCTCCCCTCATCATCAACAGGAAAATTAGGGACATTTCCTTTCATGTGAGAATAAATAGGTATTTTCTCAATGTGTTTGGGTTCAGACTGAACACTGGAAAAGCATCCAGGGCATCTCACAGAGAGAAAATAGTGGACACATACTGTACATAGGAGGCTGTAACATGGCAGCCAGGCAAAAAAAGAATCTAGGTGTGCTTTTCTGTTAAAAAGCAAAGCCCTAGTGATTAAAGCAGGTATTTCTGTTTCCTTCCATCTCAAACACAGAAACCACTGGAAAGTGTCACAGAGCCCTTGGAACAGGTCTGGATGGTTACGTGAATCTCAGAGCCCTCAAGAGGCTCACTGTGACCAGGAGGACTGCTGGGAGGCAGGGCCAGCTTGCAGAGGACTGGGAGAATAGGAGGAAAATACAAGCTTTGGTGGAAGAAAGTGGCACTGCAAATAAAAAATTGCTGGCTCTGATGAGCTTTCACCATTCACCAACATGAATGCTACACAGATCCAGTCCCAGGTTCCTTCAGTAAGTTGAGTGGAGTTGTGCTCTGGGTTTGAGCAGGAAGAAAGATGTAATTCAGAGTTTCACTGGGTTGTTTGAGGTTAGGAAGGGATAGACATCAGAAAGCATCAAAATGCTTCCTGATCCTCACTTTCCAGAGCAGCCATTTAGCCAAAACAATCACAAACACTAGTACTGCCAAATGATGGCTAGATCTTGGCCTGATGCTACAAATGTCTTCAAAGAGATAGAGTCCTTCAGGCACAGGCCAGTGTCTAAAAACAGAACTCCAGAAGTTCTGGGGAGTGCCCCTGTGCTGGGCTGGAGAGAGTGAGGCTGTAGGTCAGACAGGTTTGGTGGCACTGCTGTAAAACAGATGCTCAGTGTCCTCTGTGGTGGAGAGGGTTGAGTTGGTAGCAGTAGTCGGCTGACGGCGGCGGCTGTTCTTCTTCCTCTTCTTCAGGAAGAAGTACCCGATGATCACCAGGACCACCATGATGCAGATCCCGAGGAGCACAGCAATCACTACCTCAAAGGCACCTGTGGGGGACACACGAACATGTTAGAAGGGCTGCTCCTCGAGCAGTCAGGAAGAAACAAGCACAAAAGTTGCTGCGGAAGCTGTGCTGGCAAAGAGAAGAGGTGGGCAATAACTGGCCTGACAGCAGGGTGCTCACTGCACAACTGGGCGAAGAAGAAAGAAGGCAAACACATGGCATAAGGGTATGGCCAGGGTATAGCCGGCCAGGGTATAGCCAGCCCGTCTCTCCCAAGTTATGGCTCCCATCATTTCCCAGATGCACCACGCCCTCTAAAGGCCTTTCGGTGGCTTCGGCAGGCTCGGCTGTTTGACACCCCTAGGAATATCAAGCCCTTCTATGAATACCAAGCCCTTCTGCACACTGGCCTTGTTTCATAGCTCAACAGAAAGGCCACCAACGGGTGGTCGCAGAAAGCACCTCCTGGTTGGGATAACGCTGTCAGAGTGAGCTTTGGTGGATAGGCTCAGTTTGTGGGGAAAAAGCTTGTAGCAGTGCTGTGAGCACTTGATCTTTTACAGCCAACCAAACTCCTGCATCATCAGTGGGGACAGTCAAACATGATGCATTTGAGAGCTGGTGTGAATTTGAAGATTAAATCAAGCTCTGGGGTTGAAGAAGTGTATAATTTCAGGAGTTGTCTACTGAAGAATGAGGTCTTACAGCTCTATGGTGAAAGGACGCCAACCTTAATGTGATATTCTTTTAAGAACTTGTAAATCAATAGCTTTGGTGTTCTTTACAGTTGTAGAGAGGGTGTATAGGTCATCAGATTTCCCCAAAGGCTAGCACCCAACATTGTTCACATACCCACCTGGGCCTCCTTTCTTGCGGAAGTTAGTGGTACTTATGTGAACCTGGGCCTCAGGAAGAATTTTAGTTGCCATTTTTTGATGTTGAACAGCGGAGCATTCATACAAGATGATGGAAGGAAAATCAGGAGCCTCTGATATGAGCTACTGAGTCACAGACAAAGGAGAAATTGGGCCACAGATGCACAGTGCATAGAAGCATCTCTAGCATCCCACAAATCGCACGTTATTCCCTCAGCTTCAAAAGGGGGGTGGGAGAGAAGGCTATTATTTGCAAGGAAAGACAAAACATTTTTCAGAACAGGGTAAAACCAACAAGCAAGATCTATGGGAAAAACTGTTACTTACTTAAGATAGCACTTTGGGACTCAAATGATTCCCATCTCCGGCCAATGACATCTGCTTCTAAGTTGGGAGCAGAGAAGGAGAAAAAAGTTTTACAAAGAAGGTTGGGAACAAGGGATAAGACAGGTTTCTGAGGAGCATATTTCAGTGCTCTCAAGTGACTGAATGTATACAGCATCCCTCTTTACAGCCATGGTACTGAGCTCTCAGGGCAGGCTGTGAGGCACAGCATAGCTCAGGGTGGCACTTCAGAAAAGCAGCAACAATTTCCCTCCTAACAGATACAGTTTGGCAGAATTCCTCATGTTTCAGCTGTTGGCCTCCACAGCAACACCTACAAAGCTCTACAGTGTAAACCTTTCCCTCCTTTTTGTTTAAAACTTCTGCCTAATATGTGTCATTAGGATTTCTTAATTTCTCCCCTCCCAGTTGGGGAGAACTGGAGCCAAGCTAGAAAGTTAGATTCTCCTTAGAGAGGCCACAGCATATCTCTGGTTAGTTTTGTCATCCTCCTCTGTCCCTTTTCCAACACCAGCACACAAAGATGTTTTCCAGCTCTGAGAAACGACAAGCTGCATTGCAGAAAGATGCTGTAGACACACACTGTTCCCTGTAAGCCATCAGTCACGTTGAAGAACGCTGTGAGGCACAGCCCAGGTTTGAAAGCAGAGCTGCTTGCTTTGACTGAAAGCTCCTGAGTCACTGCCTCTTTGGGACCACAGAATTTAATCTGAAATGATTTTCATAGTTTGATCAGTAAAACTCCAGCCCTCACTATGTCTGCTTACTTGTGATGCCTGAACATGATTTCATGCACTCTTCCTCTTCTTCAAAGTTGTTGTTGTTGCCACCACACCCCCCATAGGTGAAGGGGTCACATTTCTCAGAGAATGGGTTATAGTACCAGCGGGGGATGCTCTCCGTGCACTGTCCAGTATCAGGCAAGTCCACACAGTGACCTGGCAAAGCAAGGGGGAGGTGCTCTAGCCCAAGCAGTGTGTTCCCAGGACAGCAACACTTTCTGCTCACAACAGAAGAGCACAAACACCATGGCAGAGGGAATCCGTGGCCAGAGCAGTGGCTCTTGGGTACTCACTGCCCAGTTGCCAGCTGCTCAAATTGGCATTGCCAAGGTAAACTGCCACCTGCCCATAAACCTGACTAGCAAGGAGGAAAAGAAACATCAGAGCGTGCAGTCATGCTAGACCTTGGCTTCAGCCCCCTGCAGAAATGCCCTGTCCTCCTCAGGCGGCAGAAGGGAACATGAAGAGCCTGGACACACAGAAACCACAATTTGGCTCAGGTCTCCTCTACAAGCAAGCTGCGTTTAAGATGACTGGGGATATACTCTTTTAGTCCAGTGATAGTGCCACTGTCAACACTAGTACAAACAAAGCAAAGGTCTGGGATTGAGCACAGGCATATAATTACTCCTATTATGCCATTGTTGTATCTCCCACTTTGCTTTGGTTTGCACCATTTCCAAAAAAGTGCTGCAGAACTTTGTACAGGCCAAGTACTGTTCCCAACAGGCAATATGCATGAGACTGGTTTGGGTGGAAAAAGATTAGGCAGGAGAGTGAAAGCCTGCTATAAACAGCTGTCCTCAAGGTCAAACACCAGGCCCTTGCTCATTTTTAGTACAGGGACTATGCAGATGCTACACCCGTTTTTGGAATTATAGAGGGAAGCAGTTTTACCATGAAGTAACAGACTGAAGAAAAAAACAAAAGCTGGCAGATGTCAGCCTAGGTGCTGCGGATAGTACGTACCTTGCTTATGTGTGACATTGATTTTCTGCAGTCTGTTGAACTCACGAGCATCTGCAAGAGAAACATTTCTTGTTAAAACTTCTCTCACCAGTTGAATACAAAAGAAATGCCTCCATCCACACAGACATGGGCAGACAGGGCTTTCCTGCACATTCCTTTGTATCACAAGCCAGGGAGAGGGAGATATAATTGGAGGTTCTTAAATATCTCAAAGCTATGAGAGGAACATGGAAAAAATAAAATGTAATAATGAGAAACTATTCCCAATTTCTGTTCCACAAATACAGAGACAAAACTAAGGAAAACAAAGGCTGCTTTCTTCTTTTTTTTTTTTTTTTCCCCATCAAGAAGTATGGGGAAACTGCTATCACTCCAGGTTTTAAGAAGTGTGAAAGATCACTGGTGTGGGATATAAGAGAGGACAAGAGAGATCAATTATATGCTTGCAACCTGAAAAGCAACAAAACACTCACATATAGGAAAGAGATTATGGGAATTCTGTCAGAAGAGGGAGGGAAGGAGGGATGGTGGACTTGGGCAGCTTGCCACTGTACATTTATATTAGCATAACGTGAGGATGTTAAGGGGACTGTGACACTGGACAGATGGGGAGAAATCATGGTTTTATTTCCCATCTACCGACTTTAGGAGAGCAGGTAAGGTCATTCAGTGAGAAAAATATTGGAAGGGGAGGGGAGGACAGGCTCTGAAGTCTTACAGACAGGTGCAGAGAAGAGAGTTGAAGAATATTTAAGAGGCAGGAAACATCCCAGAAGGAAGATCAGTTCCTGCAGTCAGCAGAGATATGGGAGATGTCAGAACCTGCAAATATAATACCGCAGAAAGAGAGAATGCAGGGTCAGGAGATAAGAAAAGAAGGTACCAAAGAGCATTGAGTCAACACCTATAACTTACACTGCACTTATCCCTGGGCAGGTACTAAGTTGTCTAAGCCAGAATTTGAAGTACTTACATTGTTCACAATACATCTCGTCTGATCCATCAGCACAGTCGAGAGTTTCATCACACTCCAGATAGGCATCGATGCAGCAGCCATCCTTGCATCTGAAGAAGGGGGACTGACATTTCCCGTTGCACACTGCATCAGAAACAGTTCAGATAGCTCATTAAAATTCATTGTTTCTGCCTGCCACACAGATGCTTTATGAAGGACTTAAAAGCTGCTGATAGGGCTGGCAAACAAGAAACAAGGCAGATCCAATGGAGAAGAGCAGTTATGCCCCTCTGCTCCAGAGGTGGTCCCAAGTGCCGAGTACTGTGCCCAGTTCTGAGCTCCCCAGTGCACAAAAGACATTGGCACACTTGAGTGAATCCAGCAGAGACTCAGCAAGGGACCAGAGCACAAGACCTAGTATAAGGTTATGGAAAAGATGGGGACAGACTCATTTTGGAGGTGTGCAGTAATAGGATGAGCAGCAACAGACACAAGTTGCGACAAGGGAAAGGGATTGAATATAAGGGGAAAAAAAACTGTAACAAGGGTCTTCAAACACTGGCACAATTGGACCAGAGAAAGTGTAAAATCATTAGAGATACCCCAAACTGGGCTGGATACAGTCCTGAGCAACCCAATGCGACTCAAAGCTGGCCCTGCTTTGAGTAGTGGGTTGGACCAGATGACCTCCAGAGGTAATCCCCAACCTAAATTATCCTATGACATGAAAGCGAAAGGCTTGGGAAAGAAATTAGTCTCCAGTGCCACGCTTTCCACACTGAATGCTAATCAAAAGCCACAGGAATGGATGTGAGACACTGAGCCTGAGCTCACAGCAGAATTACATAGTGGTACAGGAGGCTCACCTGGCTGTTGTCGCCCACCAACAGAACCTGAAGAGACAAGGGGAAAAATAGATTAAATTTACCACCACATCATTTTTCCAGCTCAAGATCAGCTTTATTTTGCCTTCATATCTCAGCTAAGAAGTGCATATTTTCTGGAAGCAAGCCCTGTAGGGCTTAGGGAGGGGAAATATGGGTGCCCACCACCCAGAGACCCTGGATGAGTAGTACCCATGTGAGGCAGGCCTTCAGGAGCACAGGGGAACTTCCCACCACTAGCTAGACCGTTCCCAAATGGTGTTTCTTTTCCAAGGCTTTTTCCTCCTCCTTAAGCTGTACACCACAAAGGGCCTGGCAGAGGCTCAGCCCGTTTATATGAGGCAGCGCTAAGTCATTCTCAGACTTGGCTAAGAGGGTGCCAAGGAGGAAGATTAATTTCATTTTAGGTGTGAAGCACTTCTGGCTTCCCCACAGCACAATGCTACCCTCTGAATATAGGTTTCAGATGTGACACGAAGATTTGGTGAGGGTTTCTGCAGCTAGAGACACACCAGGGCCACTGACCAGGGGAGCAGTGCTCCAGGAGCTGGGTCAGATATGTTGGCAGCGTAAGACTAGGACACCCCATCCATAACTAGCCCAGTCTCCTCAGCTCTCTGGGCTCTAACTAGCTGCCAGCCAAGAAGCTGCAGTACCTGGCCACACAGTCACCCCAGTCCTATGAGAAAGGGGGGGCTGATTTTTGAAGAAGACTCACCTCTAACATTCTTGCAGGCGAGTTTACACTCCTCTTCCCGTAAGTAGTTATTCTTGTTGGGCTTGCAGCCACCAAAAATGAACTCCTCACACTGCTGAAGGCTCGGGTTATAAAACCAACGTGGAAAAGATCCCCGACACCAACCCACTTTCTTAGGAGTCAAACAATGCTCTATCAAGAAAGTTAACATAAAAGGCACTGGTTAGCTTGTTTTGCCTTCATATTTACAAAGGAGAAAATCTTCCAAAGGAAAGTTTGTCAACAGTGTGGACACCTGTCTGGAAGATTTATAAAATCTTGAGTGGCATGGAGAAGGTGAGTAGGAAATCATGGTATATGTTTTCTTATATGAAAGGCAGGGTCACAAAATCAAATTAGAAGGTGCCATATCCATAAAACAAAAGGAGCTGCTTTTCCACACAGTACATAGTTAAGCTGTGAAACTCCTTCCTTCAGGAAGTTGCTGCTGTGCAATGATTACATGAAGTCAAAAAGGGGTTCATCCATGGCTATTAAACACAAAGACACCATCTTCTGCTTAAAAAAGTCTCCCAGCTGCAAATCACTTGGGGACCAGCCAAGCATAGTAGGGATTTACTGATGGCTTGTCATGTTCTTGTGCTCCTTCCAAAGTATCAACCTCTGGACGCTGTTGGATGCAGTGTACTGGATTTTGGACAGATCATTAGCATCACTTGACATGGCTGTTCTTACATTTTTATGGTACCTGTGGTAGGAGGACAAATTCCCTGCTTAGCTACTAGGCAACCATTTGTCCAAATAACTCCTTGCTTCTAATGCACTTGTAATGCTGAACATTTTGATCATTAAACGAGGCCATTAACATAAAACATAAATAAAGCCAAGGACACTCAATGTCATGCAGACAGCTCCACCTATCCTGCAGCTTAAGGGAATTAGGGCCTTCACAGTAAAACCATGGAGTCAACAAGACCTTTCATGTTCTCCTGTCTTACACTCTCAGTTGCACCCCAGACTTCAGCCACTCCGACATCACCCAGCAGAGGGCAATGACATGCAGAGAGGATGGGGTTATTGCAAACCACCTCTTCTGCAAGAGGATGCGAAAACCCTAAAATAGACCACTATGAATGCAGAGACCTTCCACTACTGTCAGGTGCAGGCTTCTACTGGGAAAAGTTGACATGCAAGTCTGGTCTCTTGATTGTGTTCTTTTCCCATCCCCCACTCTGAGAAGAGCACCAGTAATGCCAGACCAGTATCCAGGATTAAGGACTCCAGCTAGACATCTGTGGGCTCCGGCTCACCTTCAGTCTGCTCAGAATTCAGCACCATGATGGTGATGTTGGTGAAGTCTTGCTGTTGTGCAGTGTCTGTGACAGTAAGCTGGAAGACGTAAGTCCCCGCCTGCAGATTGGAGATTTCTACCTGATCTTCTTCGTGCTTCTGAGAACGCAAAAGAAAGGCTTATGCAGAAGAAGGCACCTGTAATGAGGCAGTGAGTGCAAGGCCCATGTTTCTGCATTGGCTGGAAATCCCCAAGCAGATGTCTGACATTAAAAATGTCTCAGTGCTATAGAATCCCCCCAAATCCATGGGCTGGAATAGCAGAGAGAAAGAGTACCACAAGTATAATTAGACATTTCATAGGGGCATTGTAAAGGCATGAGGGAAAATAAAAATCTTTGGAGAGGACTGAAATACCTGTAGTTTTTATTTAACTTTTTAAAAAATAAAACCTATTATGAATCATTTACTTAGCTAGGTGCATTTAAGAAATATATACTCTTTCATTTTTAATATGACAAGTACATTTAGCTTTAGAGATGGAAACAAGTGCCTATTTCTTTGCCTGCTGAGATGTTTCTAAAAGAGAGTGAGTTATTTCGTCAGAATAGAAAGCTGTGATATTATTGACACAAACTTTTTCCCTGTATTTGCTAACAATATTTGGCTTCCATTTCCATGCTGTCTGCCTTTTTGGTTAGGTTTCAAGAGAACACAGTGTTATATATCATCTTACTGTAGTTAACACAGAATAATACAAGAGGACTCTTTTTTCTTTTTTCTTTTTTTTTTTTCCCCCCCCTGAAAGCTGCTTTGGTCAGGCTAGGGGGAAGTGAAAAAGGAAGGAGCACTTCCAGATTTCCACAGCCCCCTCAGCACCCCAGAACTAGTCATTGCTGGTCTTCAAAATCAGCTATGGGGCTGATGCACTTATTTGCTAATTCCTCCCAAAGATGCCACAAGAGCTCCATATGAGCAACAAGGCTTTCCAGAGCATTTTTCAGAAGTTTAACAGTAATCATTTGTTCTTCCTTCTAAAGCCACAATTCACATTTAACATCTATCAGATAGGCAGTGCTCACACCCCAGAGATCTTGGAGCCAGTCAGCAGACGTGACTTCTGCTCCAGCTCAGATAAAACAGGAGGAGGAACCTATGCTCTAAAGAGAGACAAAGTCTGGGAAAATCCCCAGGAGAACAGAAGCACAGCCTGAGACTGGATTATTCAGAGCCAGAGAAGGAGAAGCACCAACATGGAGCAGAGCAAAACTAAGGGCAGGCCTCTCACTGAACTACAGGAGCTTGGGAGCAGAGGCAGCTCTTGCACCGAAGCTGCTGCCCTCTTGGGTGCTCCCACCCAGGCAGATCTGGTGTTTTTCAGGAAGGTTTGAGATGGCGTCCTGGTGCAGGGAGCCTGAGACCTGACGAGGCCAAGAAATGCCACGTCCCAGTAGTGTGCGAGAGGGTGGGGGCAACCCTGAAGAGTGCTCCATAGCTTTTGAGAACAGACTCGTGGGTGGACTGGCTGGAGGAGGGAAGGACAAAGTGGGTGACCTCTAAGTCAGTGGCTGTAAGAGCCCAACCTAGTGCAGACCACAGGTGACACTGAGCAAGCTGCTTCCTTCCTGCAGCTTCTTACCTTCATCTCCACGGAGGGGTCACCGAGGATCTGTTTCCATTCGTAGCTGACTATCCCTTGGTCATCCGTGCTCTCTGTGCCCCTCAGCATCACTGGCTCCCCTGGCTGTACCCTCATGTCCATGCCAGTGCGGGCTATTGGAGGATGGTCATCTGCAGAAGAAATGCAGAACAAGGCTTGGGTAAGCAGCTGAAGGGTTCAGCTTTGTCTCTTTTACAGGAAGACAAGGGAGGGGGATTCTTCCAGGCTAGATCAATACAGACTTCAACCACTGAAAGGAAAACACTTATACAGCTGTGCTTCTTGTAGCCTGAGCAAGCAACAGGCAATCAATACCGTTACTACTGCCCTCACTAATTTAGTAACTCCGCAACCCACTCTGGGTTTGTGCCTTTGAGCCAGCTGTCTCCCTGGCCACTTCTGCCCACAGGAACCACTGTAAGAGGGTGTCCCTGTGGCTACAGCCATTGTGCTCCTCACAAAACAGCACACAGCAATCTCCACCCTTCGCTTAGGGAGATGACCTGGTGTGGGTGTTGAAGAACGTGGAACTGACTCTCATCATTCCTACCACCATCTCTAAGCACTATGTTTGCATACTTAACCAGAGCTACGCAATGCGGGATTTGAACGGAAAATATCCCTTCTCCACCTCATCTTCCACTCCACTCTCTGACATGTGTGCCTTAAAAAATCACACAGATGCCATTCATTAGGTCATTATTTTGTGTCATTCCGTGGATTAGCATAGCAGCAGCCTCCACAGTCCATTAAACACTTTTCCAGACTGTAACTGTAAGAGATGACCACCAATCCCTGCCCATGCCAGCAAGAATAGCCTACACCATGACAGCACTGAGCCTGACTCACAACTCCTTTCGGCCTGAATGTCTCAGATCAGCAGGCTTCCTGCATAACTCAGCCCATAAATCTCCACCTGGTAGCACCTGTACCAAGTCCAAGACTCAGTGTTCAAGTTCAACCTGAGTCTTTGTAAAGGCACTGATTGTCGTTTGTAAGTTAGATATAAATCACTCTACCATTACACTATTATATCGACTGTGACTGAAGAAGAGGGTTAGTGCCCAACCCCCTTAGAAAACTACTGCATCAGCTAATTATTTTCACTGGTGTAAACTTGCTCCTAATTTCCTGTTTGAGGGTTTCTGGATTCAGGTCCCAGCTGCTGACTCTTACTAGAGCCTACTAAAGGGACTTTTAATATAAGGCATATATACAAACAAATATGACATTCAAAACAAGCTACTTCCATCACTAAATGCAGTAGGATAGTAGTTCTTTCATCACTAAATTCAGTAGGATAGAGGGCTTTGCAACACGTATTCCAGATCAGTTGCCACAATTCCACCCAGAATCTTCTCTTCTCTGATATCTTTTACCAAATGAAGCCATATTCATTCTATCCTGGTCTTACAAATGCAGCTGCCACCAGGAAGTCACAGTGGAAACAAACCTTCCCTTGTTTACAGGTTCAAACGTTGCACTCAGCCTGTTCAGCTGCAGAATCAGGGAGGGTACGTGTGTGCCAGCCCTCTGAGGTTCCCCCTGCAGCCTGCTCCCCAGCTGCAGCCCTGCAGCTTACCCTCCTCATCGCCGGGCTGACAGGGCTGCGGTTTTACTCTACGAGAAGAGGTAAGTCACTTCTAACTTCTGCAGCCACATGGCTTCTGGTTACCTTTATCACACCAGCCTGTGTGCTCTCTGCAGTCTGTCACTGGTTTTATGTTTTAGTCCATCTTTTCATGTAAATATTGGGTGGGAACAACCACCAAAATAGGCAGAGGAGACCCAGCTGGACTGAAAGAGGCCGTGAAGATGGCACAAGCAGAGATGCCCACCCTGGTGTCCTCTCACCTTTGGGTGACACACACCTCCCTGCCACTCCTTCCTCAGGGCTACATGCCAGAGTGGTGGGTTCTGTCTCAGGCACAAAGACTTCTGAAAAGACACTGAGCAGGGCCGAAAGAGCCTGGCACCTCTTGATTTTGAGCAGGGCCAGTAGAACAAGTAAATGGAGTTTTGCTTTATTTTCAAGTAGTCTTGTCATGAGAAACATTTATAAGAGAAAGCCATGACTGGAGCTGGCAACATGTTCCAAACCGAACAGGGAAAAACAGCCCCACAAGCACCTTGTACACAGCACTACAGCCTCTGGAAAGGGGGCACGTTCCTGCCATTCCTGACAGGCAAATACCATGAGCCTGCTAGGAAGAAATGCAGCCTGCTCCCTCCCACCCTCCTGACAGGGTGAGCCCAGTAGACGGGTGCAATTGCACAAGGGAAAGACCAGTTCTTCAGCAACAGAGGCTGATCATTAACTCACAACTCCAAATAATATTTTTCCTTGACATTTTTAAGCATGTACGCTTAAAACAAAAATCAAAATTGCAGGCCAAACATTTCTCCACAGGTCAATTTAGTTACTTGGGGTTGTGGATTACACGGTGAGGTAAAAGCTCAGTTCTGATCAGTGGGTCAGCAACTTCTCCAGATCCCATCTCTGATTAGCCAAATTCCCCGACCCTCCTCACCTCTGGAAAAAACAGTCAAGAGTATTTGCTTATCAGCGGTGACTGCCAAGGAGGAACTCCCACTAGAAATTAAGGACTTAGTTTTCAAGTCTTTCCCTTTTCTCCTTAGGATGTCTGAAAGCTCAGTGACTTTGGAGTATTTCTGTTACACTGACTATATGGTGCCTTCAGTGGAAACATGGCTGTTCCCCACCTGAGCTTCATAACCTAGCACTGACTGACCCAGAGTGAGTATCAACAAACTGCTCAGAGAAGGGAGAGTCTCCATTCAGTTTGTTTTGCTCTGAAAGTCTGTTTGAAAAATGAAAGTTACCTTTGCTATAATGCTCTTTTGACTATGGAAAGTTTCTGCTGTAAAACTCTGTAATTAGCAGGGAGATTAAAGCTTTATGATGCTGTTCTATGTTGTGCTCTTTACTGTGGAACACGTGCTCCCGGAGTCGCATCATTAAGTGACAGCTTCCGTTTCCCTTTTCTAAAATACATTGGAATGTGAAATATCTTTTCTTTATGATCCTGAAGAAAACCTTGACGGATTAAATCCAAAATGCTTAAAATCAAATTTATATGGCTCACAGTATATTCATAACTCAGTCCCTGTTTTTTGCTTTTTCACAAATTTCATCTAGTTTTAAGGCTTATGCAGTCGGTGGTTTGTCTGGCTTCACCTCTAACAATGAGTAAACTTGAACAAAAGTTAATGGGGGATCAGGAATCTGAAAGATATTAAATTCCTACAAGGGCTGCAAAAGTAGGCATCTAGGTGAGGGGAGACCTCACAAGGGACCCTGCTAGCTGAACATGCAGGCACCAGTGAAATCCCACAACGGAAAGCACTTGCAAAGCTCCCAGTTTGGGGATTTCTCTTTTGGAGCTCAGATAGCAGCTCTTGCCCTCGAGACACAAATTCACAGAAAACCAGATTTCCTCCATTCCAGCGCTCATGCAGATACACCCTGAGTACTTGAGACTATAAATCAATGCTTGAAAATACCTCAGAATGATTTGAGGTTGCCACTAGAAAGAGCTGGAAAGCTTTCTCATCACCGAGGGGCTCTTACAGCCCACTGGTGTCTCCCACAGGAGCAGCTTACAACCCAGACCAGTGTAGCTTGCCCTGGGGACACTGAGGCTCTGCGAAGGGAAGGACCTCACTGGGGACAAAAGCCACTGGGCAGGCCAGTAGCAGAGACAGGAGCAGAAATGAGGCCACCCAAATTCCAGCATCCACGAGACACGCAACCTCAGAGATTTCAAGTGTCAGAAGCCAGCTGAGCCTGCCTGCTGCACAAGCAGTGGGGCAGAGACAGGCAGCAGCCCAGCACTCCCCACAAATGCTAAAGCTCTTCCAGGGAAGCCATTCAAACGTGAACAGCTTTCACGGAGGGTTCATTCGAATCTCACCCACCCACACCAGAAAACTGTCCATTGTGACAGGCAAAGGTAATGAAGGATGATGCCGCGGCCACAGTGTTAATTTGCCTGAGGGGGGGGAGTGGGAGAAGGGAACAAAGCAATGCAACATAGTGCCTGGAGAAAGAGAAATACAGGCTCTTTCTGTAGGGATTCATCCCGGCTGTGCAGCAAATACAGTCATGACAAAGCCATATAGTTTTCTGACAACTCATGCAGAGCCAAGCAGCTCTCAGCATTAATTTCTAGAGGTTTCTGTAGTGGTTTGTAAGAGGTGCACACAGCAGGTCAACTTAACCTCTCTAAAACAATACAGCACGACTGAATAGATTATATTTTCAGAATAATGCAACCTGCTCCTGCTGCCAGGCTCCTTCCATCCTTCCTCAGGGTGTGGGAAAACAGTCCAATTTGCTTTAGCAGGCAAAGGAAAAGAGTTTCCCGTGGGTCTTCGTGCCATTTTAGTAAAGATCAGTTTGTTCCTCTAATCTCCTTAAATAGCTCCAGAGACAAGACGCAAGGTAACCACAACATGGGGCACTTCATTAAATTCTGTGTGACAAACGGTAATTTCACAGCAAGTAGAGTGGAAGCTGCTCATCACCTGCTCTGAGCAGGGAGCTGGACTGGCTGGTCTCCAAGGGCCCTTCCAGGACACAGCCTCTGAATGTGTGGTGTGGGTACTGAACGTGCAATTCCCCCTCGCCTGGCCTGAGCTGGATGCTGGAGGACGAGCAGCTGGCTCAGGGCCAAGCAGAATCGGCCAAGGGGGACACCAGTGACCAGACCTGTCTCAGCTCCGGCCGGCATCCCAGCGCCGCTCATTTTAATTGCACTGCACCCTCAGAGCAGAAACCAGTGCGGGACCAAATGTTTTAAGAAGGATGAGCTTCAAACTTGGGGAGCTCTCCTTTTTTTGAATGCATTACCGAAGTTTTAACCTGCAAATCTCTCTCCACGTTGAGGCAGGAGCAAACACATCCCGAACCCTGCGGTTCCCCAGAGCTTCCCGTCTCCCACTCACAAGCCCTGAATCCAACAGGAGGAGGAGAGTGTCACCGAGCATTTCACAACCACCACAAAAAGTTCAGTTCAAGAAACGGACAAAGGTTCAGGGAGGTTATTTTCCAGTTTCACACCCAGAACTGGTTTGCCTAGACCAGAATAAGCTCGGGGTAGTTACTTAAACACTAGGCTCCATTATTACCAATAAAGTGCATGGTGAGCCTGCCCCTCCCGAATGAGCCAGGCAGAAAACTCGCACCAAAGTTCAGGCTGGAGAATCATTTAAGAGGATAGTGCCTTTTAACAATAACATCAGAGACTTCGGGCTGTACGTTAGCTGGAACAGGCGAGGGACAGAGCCAAGCTGTTGTCACCAGCTTATAAATAACTCAGAAGCTCTTGTTCTCCAAAATACTGAAAATATACTCAGGTGATGTGCAGAAGCTAGATTTCAGCTGTATTCATTGTCGTAACACTGTAAGAGTGGCCTCAGTGCGTTAGAGCAAGGGTGCCTCTGTCCCTGTGTTCAGTGGCCAACAGTCTCGCTGGCGATGCTCAAGCAAGAGCAAAGACAGGGCAAGCATATACAGTTGCTTCTCCTGTAGTACTCTCCCAGCTTTCAGCTACTTCCATCAGGCTTCCGAAACATCCCAAGATTAAATTTGCCCATTCAGCAGACCCCAGCTGTGCTCTCTCTTTCAAGTGTTACTTAGTCTCCTCCTAAACATATATAAACCTCTTAATTCAATAGGTCTGCTCCCTGTAGTAGTAGTGTGGGTCTTGCAATGTGTGGCTTTTTTGTTTAATGTCACCCACTGGCATCACTAAATATGTATTCCACTATTCACTAGAAAAACCATAATTTTAATCCTCATTATTGCAGAGGACATCTGAAGATTGCCACATGGGCATGCCCTAAAGGCTCCTAGGACACCTGGCAGTGGCACATTAAGGAAAGCGATGGATGACAAAGAAGCATATAAGCTTCCTGCAGACCTTTAGAGCCAGGTCTCAGGGGTCTGACAGTAACCCAGGCTCCAGAGCAGCCACAGAGCTTCACATTTTAAGAGCGATGCAGCACAACAGCAGCAATACTAGACAGTTTTGTCTCCAGTCCAAAACCTGGCCCAAGATTTTTTGCCTATAAACGTTTGGGAGGAAAACCTGACATGCCAAAACCAGCTTCCTTAACACTCATTTCACCTGGCCTCTTCAGGCATCTTCAAAAGATTCGGAAGCCAAAATGCTGTAGAGCTTCCTTATGCTGCCGGGTGGACACGCTCAGTGCCCAGGGGCTCCCTCATTTGGTCCCCTGCACCTGCACCTCCATGCCCTTCCCCAGTCACCCTCGGTGGCAGCCAGGCTCCCGCCTTCCTGCCCAGGCAGGCCCCTTTCCCCTGCCTGGACCCAGCTCCAGCATCACGGCTGGACGAGCTTGGCGTTTTGTTTTGGATTTTTTTGTTTGGATCTGAACCCCAATCACAATCTGTATTCTTAAGTGTCTCATCAACTGCTGTGGGGAGGAGGGGCCCTGCACCCTCCGAGAGTGCAAACACGGGGTGTAGAAAGGACTGAGCCCTTCCTACACCCGCAGCGGTATTGTGGCGTAAGCCCCACGTGAGCGAGGAGGGGCATGCCCGCCTCAGCAGGCAGAGTATCCCCAACAGCATTTCTGGCATGTTTTTCACTTCTTACTGATAACCCCTCCCGGGTCTTCCTGCTCTACCGCAGCCATCCCAGCATCTGTGAAAGTAGCATTAGGGACGGTTTGCAAGGCAGCACCTGCGTATCGGTGCCTGGGATGCTCCAGCTTGGTGCCATGGACTGGCAAACACAGCACTGCTGGTGACACAGAGCTCGGTGACCCAGGGACACTTTCTAGACACCTGCACACATGCGATGCCAGGCCCTGGGACCAGCCCGGGGAGGAGGGGGTTGCAGTCTCCTTGTAAGGGGTGCTGGTCCATGGAGGTGAAGAGACCGCATTGCTCAACAATACCCTGTATTTTAATCTAATCTTGTGAAATCAGGATGTACTGGAGATTATGCATTCCCTTTTCCTCCTACAACAGATCATGTAGGAGGTCAGACAGCTGCCAGCATGCCACCTCCAGTCCTGGTGATGTGGACTTTAGTTCCCCACTAACTGCAGCTCCTGCAGAAAAGATTTTGAGCCTGGAATGGAGACACAGGACAACTACTGCAAAAGTGAGATAGAGATTTATCAGAAGGCCCTAAAATGCACTGAGAAGCAAGTAGGAGGGACAGAGGACAGGAGGACCACTTCTGCCACATCGTTGTTCAAACCACTGACACCCAAGGGCTGCTCCAGAGAAGCCATGCCCTGCTCCAAAACCCCTTCACTGCTACTTAGGATGGACAAAAGTTGTCAGTGTGGGGTTTGGTGCCATTTCACACCTCCAGCACCTACAAGGCTCACAGGCTGGCACATCCCAGCAGAAGACCAAAGACCTATTCAGCTCACGCCATCGAGCCCAAGCCCATGTGCCCACCTGGATGCTCCCCTTGTCATGTTCACAGGTCCTTTCCTTCCCTGCCACAGGTGGGTTGGGAGGGGGTGTAAGGAAGATTACCTGTACAGATATCCCCTGACAGCCCTGCCCAGGCATCAACATATAATAAACTGGTTATGGTTGCCAAAGACCCAGCCAGGCTCGAGACCCGGCCTTGTTAGGCCTCCTCCAAAACACGGAAGAAGGAGGCAAAAGGAGGAATTGCCACGTTTTCAGCGTTTCTGAACACACTGCATTTCTTTGGAAAGGGCAGAACATGTGGCAGGCAGCCAGCTCCAGATTAATTTGCTTTCCACCTGGTTTTCTGGGTCCAGGTGCAATCTTTCAGGGCAGGAAACCAGGGACGAGAAACCCTCCTCCAAAGGGGAAGTTTTCTAATCAGCTTCCCCCAGCTGCTCCCTCTCCCTCCCCCAGCAGCACGGACCAGCCCCAACAAGCAGAGTGATACCGAGCCACCTCACCATTCAGGCTGCTGCTCACAAGATTCAGGCTGTGGCAAAATGAAAGGGAAGTATGTGGATTGCGTCCTGCCTCCAGCCCCTGAGCAATTAAGAGATTAATGCAGCCCTTTAAAACGTGGTGATGTGTAGATTTTTAGAAGATTTCCCTTTCCAACCTCAAAGGCCTAGGGGGAGGGAGAAAAAAACAATACCTTTTTCTCTACATTGTCAAGTATCAAAAACTCAGCCCGCGTTTGATAAACACTCACTCCACCCGCTTCAAATAAGTTAAAGAACAATTCCCTCTCTATTTACTAATAGGTAAACTGAGGCACAGTTTACCTTAACCTCACTTATCTTAAGCTAGTTTATCAAAGTTAGGGAAAACCTACATATAGAAACCCCATCTTTAATATCACTTTATGCTGCCCATTTGGCAGCACAGCTGCACATATGACGGCTGGAGGAGCTGGCACCAGTGGCCATTAGTGCTCTCCCAGCCCCGGTCTGCACAAATCCATTATGGGCACCTTACCACTAGATCTGTGATCCTGCATCGCCAGGTAGGAGTCGTACACGTCCTTCCTCAAGAAGTTGAGAAAGCCGATCTTCCTGGCAAACCTGCAGACGAAAGCCTGCTCGTAGAGGCAGTTGAGGAGAAAGCAGCCCTGGATGTGGTCTTCCTCCGTGCCCGGGACCTGCTCCACGAGAGCCAGGTTACAAGTGGGCTCCTTACAGCAGGCTCTCATGCAGTCCCTGCTCCGGTGGACCATGGGGGACGACAAGAAGGTGGCTCCATTCTGGACGGAGGCGTCTGTATCCAGCACCAGATCTGGCATCCCTGCCGTAAAGTCCTCCAAGCACGTTTCACCGAAGGGTTTTTCCTCCTGCCCTTCACCAAAGTCCACTGCCAGCACCACGCAGACCCAGAGAACAAACCATGGACCCGGACTCCCTCTGGCCATGTTGGCACCCCAATCCTCACCGCCTTGAGACCTTAATCCTCTCCTAAAGGAAGGGAGAAGTTAGATGAGGCTAAGAGGGATGGTGTCCAGGTGCATGCCACCCCAGGGTGAGCAGGGATCCACCAAGGCCATGCTTTGGGACCTAGCTCACCCCGGGGTGACCAATGTGTCTCCCCACCCTGCAACTCCTTCCCAGGCATGTGCTCTAGCCCCCTACCTGGGTGGTCTCTGGTGAAACCGATGCTGGGAGCGGGGAGTCCCCCTTGTCCCCCCGCTCCTTCACCCCTCAGGTGTGCCTTCAGCTGCGTCCAGCGGAGACAAAGGCACGGAGAGTGCAGGAAGTGAAAACCAACTCCCTGAGAGAGGGGGGGGAAAAAAAAAAATGAAGTCACTCCCCTGCATGCTGACTTGCGTAAGAGGAAGGGGAGGAGAGCCAGGCTGATACCATCTTCCACTCCTCTGGCGAAGGGAGCAAAGGCTCCCTCTCCGTGGGAGCCCGGAGCGATACTCTGGCTCACGCAGGTGCAAGGGCACCCACTCCAGATGAACATCCCACCAGCCAGGCGCTGGCTGCATCCCCGTGCTTACGGTGCTTCGAAGGAACCAAAAGCTGGGGAGCACGCAGTCTGTGTCCTCCGGCAGTAGCCCTCACGCTCTGGCGTGGCTGGCTACACAGCGCACCATTAGCCCAGGTCTCGCTAGCCCAAATGAGTCAACCTTGCAGTCACATCTGCAGTGCCCACTGCCATTACTGCTGCAAGAGGTTTTGTGCTCAGCACAGGCATCTCGAAATCATGAATTCCCTGCTCTTAGGACACAATATTCCTTTTGAGTGAAAGCACTTGGTAGCATGCCCAGAGGCTGCCCGCGTGGCAGGAGCCCCGCCACCACAGCAGTGAAAACTTTTAGTAATCACCTCCCACTGATGAGCAATATTTCACTACTCTCCTCAATCTCTTATAGATCAGATGCGGTCCATGTATGGTGTCCTTTGTCTCGCAGGATGGTGCTGTTTGGGGCCACAGAAACACAAAGGCTGCCTGCCATAACTTCCTTGTATTTTCTCCTTTCTGCTTCTACTTGCAGATCCATGATCAAATTCCTCTGTTCAACAGATACACCAGTGTCATCCACCCCCTCTGTAAACAGTCCTAAAGCCCCTGGGTAAACTGTTCTTAAACTGTCGTAGTCCTTAGGAAAGCAGGGAGTGCTTGTAATTTGCTTGGACATTATTTGTAATGAAATATTGCATCACTTAATACAGCAGCAATTGTGAGATGGTATTGAGTGACATACCTTTGAAAAGAGGTGGTGAGCAGCAGCTATGTATAGAACGGCAGCTTGTTTTGCAGTTTTGGGGACCATTCTGGTGTCCAGTATTTCAATTCTTGCTACTTCTCTCTGTACCTCTGATCCAGCTTCACGGGATTTTTTGAGAATCCTTAGAGACATGTTTCCCCCTCCTGACTGTCACAGACAAACACTGTGGGAACGTAATGTGGGAATATTATTTTTCAACACCTCTCAAGACTTTCTGTGGCCTGATGCTGACATTTGAGTATAGTACTGAATTCTGTTTGGAAAAGGAAATTGCTTTGATCTGGCTATGGTAGGGTATAAAAAAAAAAAAATATAGACAAAGCCTAAACCATGAAAATAGGTAGGGCAGTAGGAAACATGCATGTCTGCAGAGCAGAGAGATGTTTGTTTTCCTTATTGGCTATATGAATCTCTGTCAGAAGAAGCACGGGTGTCTCGCACTCCGCACTCAGACCCCATCTCTATACCAGGACTTTAAGACCTGCCCATAGACCGTGCAAGTGGTAAAGGGAGAGCTGACCTCACTGTCCTGTACATCATCTAAATACAGGCAGGAGAAATAAAAATGACAACAACGTTGTTTCCTGCTTTTATTCTGCACTGCTGGAGACACTCTGCGGGGAGGGTCTCTCTTATATTTAACCCGGAGGAGAGTTTTTCCTGGATAGATATTTAAAGCCTTCGGTCTGGAGCCAGGGGAGACTCAGTGCAGTTCCCCAACACAGAAGCATGCTGCTCAGGGAGCAGCTGGCCCCATCCCCTTTGCAAACCAGCAACTGTACTTGGATATCTGCATCGGCAGAACTGCCACTAATCACTCTATTTTGGTATTTTTGTCTAACTGGCAATAACCCAATCTACTTCAGCAGTAGTGTTGTGTTACAAAATCCCTGTCAAGGGTTTCTTGCAAACCTGAAGGACATGACATCTCTTCTGCTTGTGCCAGGTAACATAACTCCTACAAATGCAGGGCTGAGAGGACTCTTTGATTGGCATCTCTAGCCTTTTCTCTTTTTTTTAAATGTTTATGAAGGGATGAGCCCCTTCATAAGCTGATCAAGTCTAGGCTTTGAAGTAGGGGGTTTTGATAGCTTTTACTCTCAGCAGAAGGCTGTCCTAATGTCCTGATGCAAGGTTTTCTGCTGCTCATCCTAAATGTATTTATAGTTACTTTATATTCAGTTTTCTTGTGCAGTACTGTCCTTTCATTTCAAAATCTTCTCTCCTTTTGTCTTCTTCAGCTGAATTTATTTTAGTGAAATCATATCCTAACTCAGTCTTCAGTTTACTAGTGCAAGCATAGAATCACAGAATCACAGAATGGTTTGTGTTGGAAGGGGACTTAAAGATCATCCAGTTCCACCCCCCTACCATGGGCAGGGACACCTTCCACCAGATCAGGTTGCTCAAAGCCCCGTCCAACCTGGCCTTGAACAATTCCAGGGCAAGCCGTGATCTTTCAATCACTTCTTTTATGGTAGACTCTCCATTTCCCCTCTGTTATCCTAATGGCCCTTTTTCTGCACATTTTCCAGTTTCAGGTTTTTTATTATTAAATACGTGTTACAGAATTCTATACCACAGTCTAAAGACTGGATCACCCATTACCAAGTATTTAATCTTCTCTCTCTCTGCTGGAAATACGTTGCTGAATACATCTTGGGCTCATATTAGTATCATTCATAGGCTCACTGCAGAACCATCTTATGAACAGTACATGTTTTATGGATCTTGGACTTGTTCTCTTTTGCCATTTTCAGCTGATCAGTCTCCAGCTAAATTTTTTGTGACAATTTCCTAATTATGTGATCTTACTTTTTATATTCTCTATATTCTTAAATTTGATCCATTTTTTTCTGCTTAGCAGATGGGTCTGGCTTGTTTATTTGACCTTTAAAGATCACATTTTTCATCCTCTGCTGTAGGAGGGATGCATCCCACCTCTGTGCCAGTAGCACAGTTTCTAAATATGCTCAGTTTCTTCTGAAGAGGTTCAGTAATTAAAATCTTGATTGAGATTAGTCCCAAGATCAAGGACTTCTACTAGGAACCTCTCTCTTTTGCAGCAGCTTTCCTTCTAACTCAGTAACTTACTCTTTGCCCTCCTAACCTAGAAATCCCGTCGCAGCCCACATCTTCTGCCAAACGAATAATTTCCCACGAGTTCAGCTGAGCCATGTGTTATTCATATTAGCGTGAAGGGAAAGTAGGGTGTGTGATTTTATGACTTGGGGAGTGTTCTTAAGGGGTCTTGAAAGAGTGAGTCATTGTTAACATTTGTCTTTGAGAAGTGTCTGCGCTCCGTCTGGCAATAACTATTCAGGACGTGACTCAGGAGGGGTAAAATGCACCATAGTTTAATATTTGACTAAGGTTATAAGATCTCTTAGACACGCACGGCTTGTTACAAACTCGGTGCAGGAGCCTGCATCACCTGCCTTCTTGTGATTGCTATGGAGACCCCAGCACCCTTTGGTAGGTGGATGCCCACCTTCCAGAAGGAAGTGACCCCAACAGGCAGAAAAATAAGGCAGACTTGTTGCAGGTCCCCTTTGTCCTGCTGTGCAGCCCAGCTCCATGGCATCACCGTCTGCGATGACTTCCTGACAGCAGCTTGTCCCACCGGCTGCTGCAGACGAATCCCTTCTGCTGCGCTTTGCCTGGGAACCGCTCCATGTATAATTAATGCTTGGGAGACAGGTTTGCTTGCTCGCTTGTTTTGTTGTATTTGCCTCAGGTTAAACCTCCTGGTGTGGTTTAGGGGTGAGACCCGGATGCAAGTGACGGCACAAAGATGTGGCAAAGGAAGGAGACGGGGAGGAACCTCGTTGGGCCGTGACTAATCACTGGTCCTGTGGAGCGAAGCAAGGGAAAGGATGACAGGCTGCTGAGTCCTCCCGAGAGCCATTCCCATTGCACCGAGGGTAGCTTTGGGGAAGGGAGATACAATGAAGATATACTGTTTCTTTGGGGAAGTTCTTGTCTATGGTCCTCCATGGCACTGGCTTTTGTTTTAATGTTGCTGGTCAAGGTAAACTCTTAAGGGCAGGAGCACTAGGAAAGGAAGAAGGGAAAATAGTGTTGAGACTAGTTACACTGAGAATACACCTGCATTCTTGTCTATGCTAGGTTTTTACAGGGAGATAGGTAAGGAAGTGTGAAGCAAAGAATCTTGCAGGAACTAGAATAAACTTAACATTTCCCATTGAAGTCCCCATAGGCAACCTGAGCTGTTCTTCACACCACCTGTGAGTGCAACAGGATCAGCTGTGGGGTTCCCCATGGCCTCTCCTTCTCCATCACTTCCTACAGTGACTGCATCCCCGGAAACCTTCCGACTTGCAACACCTTCAGGCCAGCTGCCAGTGCCTCCAGTGAAGGGCTGCTCTCCCCTGGGTTTGTAGATGGCGATTTCCCTGCAGGTGGGAGCAGCACAGTCCCTGCAAGTGTAATTGCACCTGTTCAAGGAGATCGGGTCACAATAAGCTTCTTGGTGTAAGAACTATACAGATGGCTTCTGCAAGCCTGAAATGTTGAAATCAGGCTGGAAAAGAAGGAAGATCCCCTTCATCTATTCAGTCAGTGCTTCTCTGGCCTCCAACTCTACCATTCAAGGACTTGCTGAAACCTCTGTGCCACATGAAAACACGGATAATGCTCTCAGTGGTGCAGGCCTCTTTCTGTACGGAAGCAGCAAAACAATGCAAGAGGGAGGGCAACAAGACAACATGGACAGGTTTTCAAAGATCCCCAAATAATCCATTTACATCTAATTCATGTTATCAGCTTCACCTAAGTATTCAAGGCAGGGAGGGGGCTTTGTCCTCAGTGGAGATGCTTACTCAACCCACTACCTATGGGATGTCTGAGGATGGACACAGATAAGCAGAATTAATTGCCTAAATAAGGAGAGAGCCCAGGGTTTGCTACTCCTCTGGTGTGCCAAAACAGTAAGTACAACTGTTTCTCATTTTCCCTTCTCAGCTGCTGATGAGCCAGTAGCCTCTACGCTTCACTTGGCTGCCAGTAGCAGAGGCAGGAGGGAGGGCAGGCAGGCAGGCTAGCTCGTCTGACCTCTTATCTTTATTGCTGAGACCTGTCTATTTTCTGAGACGGTGTCAAATACTGCAATTTTGTTTTGATCAGTAAAATACTAAGTTGGGAAATGTATTTCCCTCTGTCTCGGCATTCTTCCTTCTCACTGAAGTTTCATTGCCTTATGAAAGGCAAGACTATCAGGGGAGAGGAGTAAGACTGATTACCGATCGCCTGACTGAAGAATATATAGGCTCCTCTCCACGTGCTGGTGGGAAGGTAGCAGTACAGCTCAGGTGAGAGGTGGGGACTGTGTGAGCTGGAAACCCCTGGCTGCTTCCGTAAGTCTCCAGGAGTTGAAGGCAAGAGATGATGTGCTCTCCCTTTTCCTGCTAGAGCTCTGGGGCAACAGTACAGCCTTTTTGGTTTCCACACTCCTGTGGAGATGCTGGAGGATGAGGGAAGTGGCTGATGGATGTCACGATGCTGGGTGTACTGGGGTTGCTGACTTGGAGCTCTGGATTCTTTAAATCCCCAGCCCTGGCTACATTTTCCGATCCGCACAATTTTTTTTTCTGTGCCTGTTCCTGCTCACAGGAGGGTGCAGAACCTCTTTACCTTGTGGTGTCAATGTAGTATTGATACAGTCACCTCTGCTCTCTTCCCTGGTTTAATTTGTGTTAACTATCATGTTTGCAACCACAGGGAAAGTGATTATTTTCTAAAACAGGCAGAGAGTGGCTTCTGGCTGTCTTGAAGGGAAACATTCCTCTCCAGCTTGGGACTCAAGGGGCCGACCTGGTTCTCTGGAAAGACGAGCTGGGGCCCTGCTGAATTATTGAGCACGCACCAGTCATCAGCTTGGAAAGAGCAGCACCGGCTTAGGTCACAGGTGTGGGATGGAGAATATTAGCTTCAAGAACAGAGGAGCGTAACCAGATCTACTTCATGCACTTGGTTGCTCTGCTGCCTGGATCAGTGTCACGGCTGCTTGGCACTACAACACAGATGCTCAGCTTGGTTTGGTGGCCCTCTCTGGGGCCATAGACAGTCACAAAAGCCCAACTCCACACTATCGAATCCCCTGCTCCTCTCAGAGGCAAACCCTCACTCTTAGGGCAGGCCTGGAGGAGCAGCAACCTCAGGTCACACACATGGAAACTGAGGCACAGTTTCAGTCTAACACTCAACTGTGGTGGCCACATTTAAACCTACATAAATGATAAGCAGATTTGCAGAGGACATGATCACCAGCAACTGCAGCAGGAGGTCCATTGGAGCTTACATGTGTGCAGCTCTTGTGAAAAAACAGGTTGTCTGATTAGATGATTTAGTTGCCCAAGCACACGTGTTCATTTCTGAAATTTTGGTCCAGGTTATATGCCTGAGGCTATAAGGAGAGATAACTAGGTTGGAAATAAGATGGTGTCTGCCAGCCACGCTTGAGATCTCTGAGATCCCCCTGCAGTGCACGTCCAAACAAAATGGTAAATGTCCTTCTGTCCCTTTGGCCACCTGAGTCTGCTGTATGCGAGGAAAGGACAGGATGGAGTGCAGCTGCTTCTTGTTTGGTGACAGCTGGCACTTACCAGCACTGGCAGGTGGCTGGTGTACCCATAGGAGATGCTGCCTCGTTCGAAGGGGACAATATCACTCACAATATCACTCACAATAAAGAGGTGTGATACAGTGTCTAGAAGCAACATTGTATGAGGCACTCAATCCTGTTCCTGCAGGAACTTCTACCACACCCTCCCAGAGTGATCTTGCACACTTTTTCTGCCTTCTCCTGCTTTAATGGTAGATTAAAATAGTTTATTACTGTAGGAGGCCTGCTTTATCTGTAAACATTTATTTCTGTATTGCCACCTTCTCATTACAAAGAATTCATGACTAAGCTCATATAAGCCAAAGCAGTATGATGAACATCCTGTAATCTAGCTCATTTTGGCTTACAGCTTTCCTGAGAGGGCCTCTGACATCCCCCTCTGAATGTCTTATTTCGTTTTAGGGTGACAGTGATAGAGCAGCACGAGGGCACCAGGGTCTGCTTATTATTTTGTCGATAGAGTACGGATGGTGGGGTGAGTCTGCCTGTGGACCTTTTCAGATGTGTTCTCAGTGCATTGCTCATGCTCAAGTGAGATTACAAGTCAACAACGGCTCGAGCCATTTGAAGAGCCATTAGGGCAGGTTGTATTCTCTTTCCCTCTTCCTCACACCTATCCTGTGACCTCTGGATCCTGTGCTTCATAAATTCAACTATGCTGGCAGAAGATTAACAAGGCAAACCCCATCTTTCATGTAGAGTTGAACTGAACTGCTCAACAAAGAGCACCAGAGTCAGCACAGGGGATGGAGGAAGGGGGCAACTTCCCTGCCAGCCCTTCAGCTGCCGCAAATTTTTGGACTGACTCAGGGATGCCAGGTAACTTCTCTTGTAAGTCTGGTCCTCTTACCCTGGTCTTAATGCCAGACTGTCTGGAGTTCCAAAGGACCAAAGAAAATATAGGTTGTTTTCTCCTGTTAAAAAATGTCAGTACTTGAACACCAAAATAGCGCACTTCTATTTGGAGACGGGAACTTGACACCTGGCAATGTGTGTCCTTTGGTCCACAGTTACCTTGTGAAAATCTGCTCATGTTGGGCCAGCATATTAACCTTTGAAAAGTCAATAGTTGTAAACACATATTCAATGGGTTTTGCAAGGTTTCTAACAGTTAAGAATCTCTGAAGAATCTGCATTCACTGAGTATGCTCTGAGCCTCTCACAATATGGATTTTTCTGGGAAATTCTGGTCTAAATAAGACAGTTTTAGGAGTAAGATTATAGGGAGGATACAGCCAAGCAGTGAGGAAAAATGAGTAAAGCTGCTTAAATTGAATAGCTGACAGCTGTGTCTGATTAGAAATTTTAGGCTGTCTGAAAAGCAGAGGATATGATATCAGTTTCAGGTATACTTTAATACTTTATCCCTCACTGATGTGGAAGCAAGTTTCAGGATCAACATTTTGTGGGATTTTCTGTCAGAAAAGGATTTCAATTTTTGCTCAAATTCAGGATGAAAAGAAGGGCTGGAATGGTCCTGCTCATTTTTCTACCACCCTGTGTACAAGATGTTGCTGGCTGGCTGCACCACCATCCCTCTGGGCACAGGAATGTGGCCTTGGCAGGGTGACTGGGTACGACTTCCAGAGGAGACCAGCCCCCCTGCAGACTGCCCCATGCTGCCTGGCAGCAGCTATCAGTGGGAGAAGGTTGGTTGCTTTTCCTTTGGCTTATCTAGTTCTTGGTCTCCAAATTGGAAGTACCTTGGCTGCCAGGAGCAGCAGAGACTTACTTGCTTTTTCCACATAAATCATGAGACTGGATCTGCTTCATGATGGAGGGTCTCAGCTGGTTTGTCCATTTGATAGGGCAGCTCCTGGGCCAGTCGCCGGAGGGCTCTGGGAACAGATGAATAAAGAGGTGTGATACAGTGTCTAGAAGCAACGCAGGTGTTCCAGTGCCCTGGCACCCCCTAAACACAGCCACCCTCATTTCTGGTCCTCTGAACAGCGCTGCTCATGCATATCCTTCTAAAATGGCGTAGGGCAATAACGCTGCCGACCTTTAACCTGTCTTCCAGTAAGAAAGAGATTGTAAACCAAGCAATGATAATGTATAGTACGATAGCTGTTTATGATGCTTCAGCAGATGAACCTGTTTACCATGAATACATTTCTGTAGAAAGGAGATAGTGCTATATCCCTAGGCAGGCCTTCCCCTGTGGTGTTAGCATGTCAAATACCGTACTTTGGTTTTAATAAGAACACAGACATTTTGTTTTATCTCAGAAACACCTTGCTCAAATGATCTAAAATTCAGGCCACCGGGATTTCTACAGAAATTTTTGAGAAAGCTGGAATAAATTTACAGCTGTAGAACAATGTAAAATGGGACTACTGAGCCCAAGTTTGGCTTGCAGTGTCACTGACCTAGTATTCCCACTCTTGTAAAATAGAGGATGTAGCCACCTGACTCCAGACCACGTCTTATCTGTGCTGGTTCAATGCTTTAGCCGGAAAATGCCAAATACACCATTTCAGTGAGAGCTAAGCCCAGTAGCTGCAGGCAAAGTAGTTTACCACTTGTGGAGCTTGAACACAGCAGGATTCAATGCATTATACATGGATTAGCCCTCTGGAATTGCACATGCACATAAGTTATGCCTGTAGGAAAACAGTCATTTAAAACCTCCTTCTTCCCCACCTCTTGGAGCTAACTTGCGTTAAATATTAACAAACTTGGTTCATCAATTCCCTGGTTCACTTGGCTTCTTTTAACAACAGATGTTATTACAACAACTCCTCTGCCTGCCTCCCTGCTCCTGTCAACACAGCCGATGGTGAAACCCAAGAATCTGCTGCTGTAACTCTGCCTGAAGAGCCTGGCTGATGCCCTGGCCCAGTATTCTCCCCCACCTCTCTCCCTGGGATCACTGATGCTGGCTGCCTTGGGCATCTGAGAGGAGCTTGTGCTGTGAGCCACCAGTTGCAGAGAGGCATTGGCTAAAGGAGACGGAGAAAAGGAGCGAGGGAGCCCACAGGAAAGTGAGCTCCTGCTATCTGAGGAGGGAGAGGAGAAAGTGGTGAGCATGGCCAGCAACTCCAGCACACTGCCACGGGTGACTTTCCAGACACCAGAGAAACCTGGGGAGGAATCATCACACAGGAAACTGGGCAAGTTAACCATAAAGTACAACCGCAAAGACCTACAGCGCTGGCTAGACCTGGAGGAATGGATCAATGCCCAGCTGCAGGAGCTGTACCAATGCCGGGTGAGTCCCTGGGGCAAATCAGCCCCTCACTCGTCAGGTGAATGGGACTAGAGGCCCTGTGTGCTGGGACACAAGTTTGCTTGCTCTGCCTTACTGGAAATAGCTTCTCGTCTTCAGTCTTCATTAGATATTGCCACCTGCCACAGCACCTCTCTGACTGCTGTGTCTGCAGTCAGAGGAGCTTGCACCGATACGATCCAACTAGCTTTAAACTGCCTGGTCTTGCACCTGCTGGGGGGGTGTAGCTATGGCTCAGCACAAGTAGCAGAACCTAGAGAGATGTACAAACCGGGATGCTGCTTGTTGCTGAGCTCCTTGTGGTGAGTGGCTTTGTTGTGAGCAGTATCTAAGCTAGCTGGGTTAGAGTTACAAGGGTATCCTTGTTCCTTTTGGTCACAACAGCGTAGCTATAGCTGCTCTTTGAATGAGATGCTCCAGATAATGCTGTATCTGTAGCTGCAGAGTCTGAATACACTACTGGCAGCAGGGGAAGAAAGAAAAAACAGCCAAACCATGCTCAAATGTAGAGATCTTATGCCTTCATCTTCATAAATCCCCAGAGCTGTGTTCCTTTCCTGAGTTTCCCTTTGCACCAGGAACAGTCCCTCCTAAATTCTTCCTGCCTGTCTGAGAGCTGTCCCACTAAGAAAGATCCAGGAGTACCTCAGTCCAGCACCTGAATGGTGCCAGTTTTCACTTGCACTGTTGCAGAGTACATGACATTTTGTCTTCAGGGTGGTGGGACATTTAAGTCAAGTTCCAGCACTAGCTGGGTACACTGAAATTTTAACCTGGTAGTGTCACTTCTATTCATATTTTGTGCTTAGATGGATGGTGCTTACAGTGGGAGCTTTCAGAAGGGATAGTGCTTTTCCATGTTTGAGATAATTTATTTGGAGTGTGGTACAGGAGAAGGTGAAAGGATTTCCCACATTGTACATCATGGTCTTAATCCCATTTAAACAGCTTGACTGAGGGTTTTGCTTTTATCTGTAGGGCAATGGCTGTTGCAGTAAGAGAACATAGCTTTCTTGACTCACAATCCAATACGTTGTCAACAGAAGACATAGATGGGTTTAAAAAATTGTGTAAAACACTTTATTCATGTCCTGGCTGGGGACGGACTAAATGAACTGTCAAGCCCTTTCTGCCCTGTTTTCTGTATTTGCACCCCAGTGCAGTGTTAAGCATGTTTTTTGAGATACAAGGAAAAAAGAGCTGATGATTGCTTAGTCTTCCACTCTGAGCATCAGCAGTTTCAGATTGCAATCAACAGTGGAAGTGGACATGTTAGAACAGCCCAGGAAAGGCGATTTTTTTGCTATATGCCATGATGGTACAGAGAAGCTTTTGCCTGCCCAGGCTGGTTTTCTGGGCCTGAGAGCCATAGAATGATCTCAGCGCCACAGCTGAAGAGCCAAACTTCAGTAACCAACTCTGAGGCTGTCTTTATTATTGTTGTTGTTGTTTATTATTATTATTATCATCATCTTCTGTGTGACTGTTTCCTATTTGATATTTGTGGGAACATCCCAAGTTCTCAAGACATGTTGGGAAAGAAAACTAGTTAATTTCTGTTTTCATTTACGCAATATGCAAAGAACATGTAGCAGAAAACAACTATGGAGAAAAAGGTCCTTCCTTCTCTCACAAATGCATGGCTCCTCTGAAAATGAGTATGTTACTGCTCCTGTTCTGTTAATTAGCACTCTTAGACTTCCCAAACAATTTTATAGCTTCTTTAGTAAAAAATGACAAAGGATAAAAGCTCATAATCTCTTCCAGACTTGTGAATTTCCAGTTGTTTCCTATAGTTTATAATATGATAGTAATTAATTCTCATCTGTATCTTAGGCCTCTTGATAATGCATTATGAAACATTATATAGTGTACATAGGAGCAGATGTTATTGCTAAACCTAGTCAGACTGGCAAAATTCAGTGTGTATACGAAGTGCCAGAGTGGTGGTCCTGGTGAGTGAAGGCTGTTCAAAGGAACAGCGGCAGTGACAGTGTCACTTGCCAACCATGCCTGCACTGGCATTTAAGGCACTGTCCCTGGGGTTGATAGCTCAGTTCAGAGAGCCCTTAGCCTGGGTGTTGAGATTTGCCAGAGATAAGCAAGGAGAATGGCTGCTGCTTTGAGTAACAGAACATCTTGCCTTTTGGGGAATTATTGTAAATATTGTGAAGAGAAATTTTGAGGCCGGGGTTTTTTCTATATATAGATGAGAAGCACAGTAACATGACTCAAGATGAGGCTCCCTGTGTGCTACTCTTACTTGCCTAAGTCTACAGATGTACACTTGTAAAGGTGTCAGAAAACCAAGTCATGTTACATTACCACTTCTGTTTTTTTGAGAATTAGGAGCCGTTTACTGTCATCAGAGGAGCTGCCCAAAGGGGATATTTTTTTCCCTACCACAGAACCCCATCAGGCACAAGTGAGAAATAGAGCCATGCCCTTACAGGAACAGATTGCTGGTGGATTGCCTTTCCTAGCACCTCTCCAGCACAACACATTTCCCAACTTCCTGGTGTATTTGGGCCAGCCTAAGAGATTTGCTACCAGGAACTACGTAACATGATGCTGTGCCAGGTCAGAGACTGTTAATAGGGTAGAACAGGGGGTTACATAGGTTCTTGCAAATAAATACGTGTGCCACAGTAAATTACTTGTAATCACAGGTGTCCAGCAGGTCCTCCTGCTCTCCTCTGTGCATCGTGGCAAGACGTAGTTAGCCCTGCTAGTCTGGGCTTCCTTGGATCCATCTACTTCCATTACACTGTCTCTTTGTCAGCTTCTTCCTTTGCTCCACCTGCCCTTGGCAGTGCAGTGTTCCTCAGTGTCTTCCAGAAATCCGTGTGACAGAGTCAGAATAAACAGCATTGCAGATTCAAATGCCAGCAAGGTTAGTTGAAACACGGCCTCCTGATACAGATAATCTGAATTCTATGCTATTTAGTGTCATGAGGCTTTTTACAGCAAACCTAAGACTCAGGAGAGTGTTTTGGTCTCCCTGCATGTGGAAGCCAGCAGACCATCCATACTAGGACCAGAAAGCCATAGGGAGTTCCTACGCTGTCTCACCCACCTGTCTTATTTTACTTCTCAGCTAGAGACTGAGTCAGGCTGGATCAACACCTGTTGTCTAAATAGTGACATGAAAACTATTGCTTTTAAGAAGAAATGCTGTGTGGGACACAGTACAATATATTTAACTCTGTTTTATTACTTATTGTCAAGTCAGCTATATAACAAAGCTGAACAAAAGTCTTCTACTTCCTCTCTGACTTGGTATCAGAGACTGCTCAGAACAAGTTTCTTTTTTGCCTGTAAGTTACCTTTATTGTTTAATGTTTTACATGCACATCCATAAATGCTACCCAGCAATCAGATACTGCGCTGTTTACTCAGTATCCTTATTCTGCTGATTACTATGTTAAAGTATCACTAGTGTTGTGTTGTCAAAGACTCATTTTGCAAATAACATTGGAAACCACAGCCTGCTTTCCTTACAGTCTTGTAGAGACACGTGGAGCTAAAATGTGTCTGTGATCAAGTTTACAAATGTTTCCAACTAACACCCCCATGCATTACAAGGTCATTACTTCACTCACCAAAGCTTGGGGTCTCCCTTACGTTAAAGGAGACTATTACATCCCCCTCATGTCTGAGAAAGCTGGCAAAATATTGTTGGGCCTTTCAAAAGTGTAATTGTTTTTCTCTCCGTTACTGCAAAAAGCCTTAGTATAAATACCAACTATGTGAATGTATTTAGCCTAAAAGCCTAAAATCTCCTTGTATTAGTTGTGCCTAAGATTAAGCCCGCTGGATTTCTGTTTGGTGAACGCTTGTGCATGCTCTTCATAGATGAGGGTTGTCCCAGGCTGGCTTACATTGCATTGTAGTTGGCAATTGCAGTTGGCTATTCTTGAAAGGGTCTTCCTGTGATGGACAACAATCCTTGAGCAGTGGTATCAAGTGTTGAGGTGGGAAAAGATGAAGAATGTGTACCTCAGGATGCGTGGCTGTAGCAGACACTACAGAGGACCTGGAATCTGTGCCCTCTTTCTAAGAACCTCCTTATTTTGAGATGATTTATATCTTGGCCTCAACTTTGCAGCACAGTTTTATTGTAACTGGTTCTTTCTCAGCTGCTCAGTTCTGTAAAGTTCAAATGTTTATTAACTGTCTTGGTTTTGGTTTTTTTTGTTTTTTTTTTTTTTCTTTTTTAGCTAAGAGAGGAAACAGAAGCAGCAGCTCCTGAACCACAAATTGATCTTGAAGATCTCCTGGAGGTCCCTAATGAAGAACAGAAATTAAAACTACAGGTCAGATAGAAGAACTTGGTGACTTTAAGTTAGGGACTTCCTTCATAAAGAGAAGTAGTGGTGTGTGGGGTACATAATATGTGTATACAGTGTTGCATGATGCTTCCCTGTGTCTTAGCCTGTCAAATGCAGTAAGATTATGTACCCTTTTTATAGGGAAGGGAGAATAGGTCAACTCATAACATACTGAAACGACTCCTCTTTGATTTTCTAGGAAATCCTCCATGAGTGCTCCAGCCCAACAGAGGTGAGCGAAGCACCATCGATATATATGTGTTATACTGTGCTGTAAGAGTGTGTCTTTGTTGCTGCTTGGCTGAATCACCAAGATATTACTGTGCCTAACATGACGCTGCAGATTTGTTTCATTCCCAATGGGAATTTCCACTTAATCCTGCTGTATTAGGAAAAATACATGTAAATCTACATGTAAATCTACATGGGTGAGCTCCTGGCAGAACAATGGCCCAAATAAGGAATTACGCTTTACAACCAAGGAAAGTTCATTCCATGTTTTGGACATCGTAAGCTGACCAGGCCAAGTTGCTATTTGGTTCTCAGTGTAGAAAAGCCGTAGACAGTGATACAGTGCCCATAATCATCTTGCACACTGTTAACTAAAGGTATTCTTAGCTTAAACCACTCTAGTGTTATGAGTGACAAGAATGCAGGATGGCCCTCAATTGGATTGGCAGGTAATTGTTGAACAGTGGCCACATAAGTTAGTTTTACATGTGTTTTTTTTTCCCATGTCAACTTTATAAGTACTGGTTTTGAGTTAGAGAGTTAAAGAAAGCCTACAAGCTGTCACAATGTCCAGAGGAGTGGAGCCCAATACTTAGCAGCCTAAGTGCATGCACCACACAGCAGTTGCCTTCACTGCACTGCAGACCTGGGCAAAATGGGGTGTCCCACCACTGCCTCAGTCACAGGCACTGCATGTGAGCATTGTGCTGGGACATCACTCATTGGTCTCCACATCTTGTCGAGCTCATGTACAGTGATGAACATACAGAAAATGAGGTGGATGCATGACTATCACTAAAATTAAACTCAGCTGTAGCAATCATTGCGGATTGTCTCCTAGCAGGGGTTCAGCAGACAAGGCCAGCAATAGGGAAATAATTTTCAGTGTCTGAATTTCAGATCTTAGGCAAGAACCCCGCATTCCCAGAGAGATAACTGAAAAGAGTTTGCTCTACTGATTCATGAGCCACCAAAGTGTTCTGCAGACAGCATGGCACTTGCTAAATACAAACAGATACTGCTGCCCCATTGGCAAAAACATGTACTTTTACCCTGGTGATCTTGAATCTAGTCCCCTTGAAAGATGACAGCAGCCTGTTTTCAGAAAGCACAGAGAGGAAACAAACTGGTTTCCTCTGAAGGAACTGACTGAAAAGGTGTATATGATCCTAGGCATTTACTTCCAGAGCATGCCATGGCAAGCAACCTCTGATCACCCAGGTGAGGAAGCTGGGCTTCCACACAGCACAAATGGAGACAAGCTGAAATACTTCCAGTGACCTTGCCTAATTACAAGGACATGTAGCTATCTTTTTGGGTGAAGAAAGGCTGCACACTCTTTTATGGTGATGTTACTTGTAATGGAGAGGGTAAAGTTTGCACTACTCACATTGACTTCTGCTTGGAATAACCAGATGGTCCAGTTTAGTTCATAGTCCTTGGCTGTGTCAGCAAAGTAGTCGGGGTTTATCTCCACTAACTGCTCATCTATCTGCTCTGCCTGTCCTCAAGCCCTGCTCCAGGTTATCATTAGTCCTGCTGTGTGTTTTGCTCCACCTCTTCTCTGCCAGCCACTTCCTTGTAGAATTGGCACAGCTTTGAGATGGTTTGCAATCCACAACACAGAGCTTTACAGGTTCAACAAGAGGGACAGCTTGCTTTGCCCTAGATTGGGAGGGCAGCAGAAGTGGGCAGGAGGTTATGGTGGCAACAGGAAGCAGTGGAACCTAACAGAGGACAACAGCATCCTAGGTCATCTCAAGGTGGAAAAGCAGGTATCTGGGATGAAGAAGGGCAGGCAGGCTTCTGGGGAGAAAGTAAATACAGCTGCTCCAGAGGGAGGCAGGAGAAGGGAAGTAGAGAGGCTTTTAGACCCTTTTCATCCATCAAAAGGTCTCCTTTCCTAAGCTAAAAGATAGGTTTGCTCAATACATGTGAAAATTCTGGTTTCTGCTCAACATGAAGGCAAATGTGGGAATAATTCAAGTGCCATAGTACTCTTTGGGCTGGCGAGCACTGAAATTAATGTGACATCCTTCTTTAACCAATTCTCATTGTAGGACTTCATTACGGAATTGCTCAGTCGATTGAAAGGTCTCCGGAAAGTCACCAATCCTCAGAAGAAATGACCTTGCCCACGTGGGACACCCAGCTTTGGTCACAGGGAAACGTGTATCTTCCCCACAAAAAACAGGATCAGCAACATCACTTCAGAATATGTTTAGGACTTACTGTTATTGAGAAACATCACCAAGTTTGTGAACTTTGTACCAGTGGTTTGATGTCTCCACTCCTTCCAGATCCACACATGCAGCAGGGAGCTAGATTGTACATTTTCCTGATTCTTAAAGGGCATGCTAAGCTGGGGAACAGGACAAGATGTCCTTCCTTTAGTTTCTTCTAGGAATTTCCATGCTGGCTGAGGAACACTGAATACAGTTCTCAGGAGCTCATCAAGACTTCTTTCTTTCCGTCCACTGCAAGGAAAACAAGGCATTGGTTATCACTCATTCATCAACATGGAAAATCAAGTTACTGTTAAGCTGCACCCCGTTTCAGTCTGGCTGGGACCCAGCTGTGATCTCCTACCTGTTACTGCTGTACCTGACTACAGCATTGTAAATACTTTGTAAGTCTTATTAAGCCTCTGTTATTCATGAAGGTTGAACAGAAAATATACAGTAGGATGGAAGGAAAATGTTCAAGTGCACCTGGTCTACTTAAGGGGAAGTTAGTGAAACAATTGCTAAGGCTAATGGAAGAGAGATTGTTTTTCCTTTTTGTGGAATTTAGGACTTAATGATTTAGAAGCGTCTAGCAGCAAGGTCTGTGAATGATTTTTCTCATAATTTAAAAATATATTGGGAAAATGCTTATTTTGTATATTAAAACAGAGAAAACCAGCCGTGCACTGCTTGCTTTTGCTCTCTTTTTAGACTAAAGAAAAACTAAAGTGAAAAATACCTGCTCCCAATTTCCCTGCAGGGAGCATCTTGAAGCGAGTCTTTTGCAGACAGGTAGGTCTCCCAAATGAGAAATGAAGTAGGACACATTGTCTTGCTGCACAAACTCTTCTGGCTACAACTAATGTGTGGCTGGAAAAATACAGAGGAAACTACATCCAGCCTCTCAGCCAAGTCAGTAACTTGACACATGTGGCTAGGAAATACGACAGCAAATGGAGGCTGATTGCTTAGGCAAAGCAGACTCTCACACCATGTCCTGCCCCTAAGCTCTCATGCCTGCCACTCAGACACAAGAGGTGAGTTGCCGAGTCGCATCCAGAGGGGCTCCTATGTACCAGTATGTTCAAGGTTAGCTTTTGAGTACGTTTTTTCAGACAGGGACAGAAGGAGACAACTCTGGAACAAAAGGGACATGCAGGTTAGCTAACAAAGACAAACAGGGACTCTTGGGCTGGACAACGTATTTGGACTTAAATACATTAGTCTTTTTCATCTTAAATACATTAATCTTTTCATCTTTATCAGTAACAGGGTGACGACTATTACCTTTTGCTTCCCTCCTATTTTTCAGCAGAAGTGTCAGTGGACAAGCTGTGGGCTGTGCACATCTCTGAGAGGACAAAATCCAAGCTGTAGTAACAACTGTGATGTAAGGGCTTGCTGTCCTTCACATGCTGTTCTTGTATGCGACAGCCTCCTGGAAGTTAGCAAGCCATGCAGCTCACACCTTGTCCTAAGGCTGCTCCAAGAAGCTCTAAGACTCATCCACTAGGTTGGAGAAATGGTCTTTCTTTATCAGGTCCATGTGTATCTATTGTAGCCCTAGGGACATGCCATTTTTGGTTTAGTAAGGGGCTAATAGGACATGCCTGCCCTCCTGGAATCTCCACTTTGTAAGTAAAATAACAACAAAATTAAATCCAGAGCTGCACTGGCTGGGGATGTGGCATTGCTCATGGACTGTTACCTGCTAACACACCTCTTGAGAAAGGAGAGTAGCACAGTGACAGAGCTCTGAGCACTGTTAAAAACACAGACTAGGTTCAAACAGAAGTTCAGGTGGAAGATCTAGGTGGACAGGCCATGAGCTGAGTGTCCTAAACTAGAGCTGTAATTAGCCGCAGCACAGTAGTGCATAGAAGTCCAGATTAATTACGTACTCTACCATGAGGCTTTGTTTTATTCTGCTGAACTGTGACAGCACAAAGACCTGAGATGCCTCTCCTCTGGCCCAAGAGACAGATCTTCTCCATGCTGGGCACTCTTCTGTATTCCCTCAATATGCAGTGATGAAAAGAGAATTCTTGTCTATGCTTTAAGGCAGACATTATTAGAACTCAGGAAAAAGCAGGATCTTGAAACTGCTTGACAGAAGTTGCCTCTGCACTTATTCTGCAAGTAGCAGAAAAAGAGTAACCTGCAGCTCCTATGACATGCAGTTGGTTCTGATATGCAAGGACATTACTACCACATGAGAGTGCTTCAGATGAGCACGGTGTGATCATGGGGAGCAAAGCAAGATGTGGCCAGTGCTAGATGATTTCTCAGCTCACTTGTGCAAAAGAAAAGGCAACATAAAGCAATCAGAACAACTTCTTTTTATTTAGTTCTTCAAAGCAGTAAATCATACTTGCTTTTATTTACTTTTTGGCTGTTCTCAACCTAGACCATGAGGATAGACTAAATTTTTTTTTTTTTTTTTTTTTAACAAACAGCTTCTGGTTAACTTTGCTGTTTCTCAGCACCATCACTAGCATAAGGCTGTAATGTTTGGTATACAGATACCATGTAAGAATGTTTCTTTAAAGGAACTTTGTCCTCTTGATTATACCAAGGTAACTCAGAATGTATGGAAGTTCATGTGCTTTCCTAATGGAAGGTTTATGAAGGTGTATAAAGCAAACCTTTAATGCAATTTTCCCTTAGTTATGATCAACACCTACATTGCCTTTAAAAATATTCTGGCTGCTACATTTGGACACATGACCATGTTACAGCATTTGAGATGCTCATGAACCACAGCAAATGCATGTTAATGCACTTTATGCACTAAGTGGAGACCTCTCTTGTAAGCTAATCTGAGTTCAATCTTGTGTTATCATTGTTTTGAATTCTTGTTGGGATGGAGCCTACATTTGATAGTTCACATACAAAACATTTTGAGAGGGAAAGAAAATCTTCTTGTACCCTCATGGCATGCCTCAAAGACAGAAGCTGATTCTCTTTCTTGAAGATACCAAACTCTCTTCAGTCCTTGAATGGCTACGACTGAAGTTGATCTGGCCTTGTTTACCAGCACCTTTTCAAAGACAAGGACAGCCAGTAAGCAACACAGCTAAAAGTGCACTGCCCACTTAAAGGTCACACAGCATTCCTCTTTCACAATGACAGATTCAGCTAGGTTTGCTTCCTGCAGACAGCTGATCTAGATTCCCCTTCTACCCCTCCTACATGGAGGTCTCTGAGGCAACAGCTGCAGTGGGGATGGCTTTGCAGGGGAAAGTGATTGGGCTGCCACTAAAATGGCCAATTACATGCAGAAAGCTCAGCAGCCACAAAAATGTCCATTAGTGGTGCAGGGAAAGCATCAGCATGCGTGTGTATGACTGAAGAGACTCTTCCATGTATGACTAAGTTCTATTTCAGGTATTGGGTTGGGTGCACTTCTGGATTCCTTGGGATGGCCTGACAGAAACCAATCTGGGAAACTAAACAGACTGCTTCCGGCTGTAACCTGCTCCTTTGTTACTGATGTGAACAGGGTAGGGCTTACAAGACACAAGGAGCTTGAAGTTTAGTTGTGGCTGATGAAGCATTCAAAATGTTGCAAGTAGCACATCAGCTTATACTAAGATATTTAAAAAAAAAAAAAAAGCAGCTGCAGAGCAAGAATAAAAATGTCCACGAACTGCTTGGAAAGGACACAGGCTGAAGCCCAAAGGAGTGGATCAGTCTTAGAAGAGGTATAAGAACAGGTATTTGCATCTCCTCCCATACATGCAAAACACAAAGGATTGGGCTGTCTATTATCAGACTAATTATCTGGGTCAAATAGCAATGAAAAAGTGTCATTCCTACAGTAACACAAAGCCAGAACAGCATTTTGTTTTCATTTTTAAGACTGCAAGCTCCTCAGGGCAGTAACTCTCTGCTTCAATTTTGTGTAACACAGGGCTCATTGTGAGCTCTTGCATCAGAACAACTCAAGTAGTTTTCCTGTCTATCTGTCCCGAAGAGGCAGGCACTGGTGAAGCAAGGACTGCCAGGAGAAGGAGGATCCTCCACACGCGTCAGGTTTTGCCACCCCTTCCTAACAAAGCGTTTTGAATGCACTGCTTCATACACTTGCAATTTTTAGCATGTTAGCCTGCAATATTACTATTCTACATTGTCTGATCCAGGTTTCTGTTGAAGGGCCTGATCCAGTCCAGCATGTTAGCACAAATCCACGTTCAGCAGTAGTTTTATTTATTTGTTGTGCTCTGACCAGGGGTGGCCTGAGTTGCGGGAGAACACTGTTTCATCAACTCACCTACCGAGGCAGTGACCTTAAGCACAGGGGCAGGGCAGACAGCTGGGAGCGGCAGTGTCAAACCAGACAGGCAAGATTCATTGGAAACTCCCTGTCAAAGGCAAATCCTTGATTTTTTTTTGCCATTGGAATTTGTCAACCTTAGAGAGCTGTCTCAGAAGTCCTGGGAAGAGCTCATCCTGATGCAATATTAGAGCAAATTTAGGGCAAACTTTGGGTATTTGAAGCAATTCTGGGTGCTTTGGTCACCAGCAAGTGCCACTTGCATCTGGACTGCTTCCAGGGAGGGATATGAGTGTATTAAACTGAGCTCCTCTCATAGCCAGATAAAGAGCATCACACAGGTAACATCTTTATCCTACCAGGGGACCAAATAATAAACAGAGCCAAACCCCGCTTTCAGACTAATATGCTGTTTTTACAGACCACGTGGAACCTCGGCGCAGCCACTGCAGATCACAATGCTCTGCATCTAAAGCAGATTACCTTTACAAATCATCCTTCATTTAGAGTATGTCAGCCACACTGCCCATCCAGGCAGTGTAGCCTCTACACCTTTTCCAGCCACACCACAGAAATATTTTTGATGACTTCGTGATCCTTCATTTCTTTCCCTAAGTCACTTGACACTAGGACTAACATACCATTACAAGAGGGCAACACTTTGCAAAGGGCTATCAGGCATTTCCAGGAGAGACTTTAACCACAGGCCTCTGTAAATAGTTTTTATTATGCTTTGGAAGTTCTCATCACACACGTGATCACGATGTAGACAGTTTTCTTAGCGCAAAGTGCTTTTCTGCCTGTTGAACCAGTGTGTAAGCTGTTAGCAAAAGCAGGAAGTTACTTATCAGCCAGTCAGTACTGCCTTAAACACACATCTTTACTGCTACCCGCATTGCCTTACCCTCTGTATTTATAGACTCATATCCACCTCCTCATATCAAGTCCTCGTTTATCCCCAAGCATGCACAGCAAACCCTGCACTTCTCTGGTTGTATTTGTGAGGACAAAGTCACACGCCCTCCAAGCCTCTCTCAGATTACAGCACATCCTTTAACTGTCCAAAACATCACCCGTTTTGGCTGCAAATCCACTTGGCCTCTTCCCATCTGACCGACTCCTCTCTTTTCCCGTTCTCCATCCCTTTTTCTGCCCATGAAGAGTGTGATCACTTCTGCTTGCAAGGAAGATGATAGCGGGAGGTGCGGTGATCCTTCAGGTCAAACTCATCATGGCCTTCCCTGAGAAGCAAACACAAAGCACAGTCAGAAGTAAATACCCAGGCAGGGAACTCACCCTTAGCCACTGCGCAAGAAACCTATCCTAAGGGTTAGCTGTGAGGACCCGACTGGCAGCCATGTGGACTGACTACTTAAGATATTTGCTTATAACAGAAACCTCTGAGGTGCTTTGTGGAAAGGTCTGCTCATCCTTGCCTGCTGGAATGGGAAATGACAACAGGTCCCTCTGTCTCTTTCCCTCTTTGAGAGATTCATGTAACTGGTGGCTCATTTCAGCACCATGTCTGTGATTTCCAGGCACATTAGCAACTCCTATGAGAACAGTCAAAATGACAGTCTGCTCCACACAACTCTGAAAACTAACTGTTGTGGCTAAAATACAGCGTATTGACAGCTGTCTAAACCATGCTCAGAAGCAGGCAGTGTTGAGTAAGACACAAGCTGCATCTGCAGTATGCAACTAATACACTCACTCACCTGTCAGACTGCTGATTCTGCTTCTACTGATGTTTGCTGTCTGACACTTTTGTTTGTCTGTTTTGTTTTTAACTGTCTAACATTGTCAGTCAAATGTTTTCTTACCATTTTCATATGTTCTCTCCCACTCCATTTCCATCTCTACAAAAACATTTGCAGGAAATGAGAGAATATACACAAAAGCATGTCTTAATTTCCCAACCAGATTCTTAGCATCCTGCTGTCTAAATGTCATCCAGCACTACTCTGAGAACCCAGCCAACTACCTAATACTTTTGAGGCATGCAAAAGAGAAGCCACACAAGCTGTGAGGAACTAACCCTCCAAATCTGAGGCATGCAACTTTTTTGTCAAAAATCAAGCTACAGATGTTTAAGAACTAGGACTATAGCTGCTGCAAGGCCTGTCTGAGGAAGAAAGGTTCACCCATATATATTTCAACATAAATCAAAGATTTTTTTATATGGTTTAAGACTGCAGAGTCTCAACCTAAGGAAAGCCTCAGGAATTTATACTATCTGATCTCCCCTCTTACGGGAATCCAGCCATAGGAGCTGAACAATAGTCTCGCTTATCCCATCCCACTCAGTGCAGCACATCAGCTGCTCCAGAGAACACTCAGACAATGTGCCCAAACACACACTGGAGAATATTTCCGCCTAGGACAAGTTTAGTCCCTGAAGCCTGGGATAACTACTGATTGCAAAAAGTATTTCCATAACTAGCATTCAGATCAGATCTGGGTTCCTCAAATCCTCCCTCCTACTGCCTGGTTTTCTGCTTGATGGGAAGGACAAACAAAAGCAGCCAAGCTTACCTATGACCCGCCTCTCAGACCAAGAGGAATTGTGAGACTTACCGAAAACAGCGCTGGCAGTAGAGGTCCCCGTCACAGCCATGGCAGCGCAAAGTAGCATCTTCGTTGCAGATACAGCACCAGGGTAACTCATCCTCATCACTGTCATCTGCCCTGGCAAGAGCTGTGATGGTTGGAGCATGGCTCTAATTCACAAAGAAAACAGAGACACAGAATTCAAATGCCAGCAGAGACAATACAGGACTTTCATTGTAATGCATGGTGGTCACAATGACATGTCACATGGTTCATAGTTCACTCTCTATTGATCCTAAGTCTGAGATGAACTTGCCCAGAGCCCAAGGATAGGCTCCATACATATCTAGACTGTTAAATAAAAACCCAAGGCACTCCCTATCATTTCCTCAGGAATCTGTGTTGCCCAGAAGGTAAACAGGTATTGACCCTCATTTAGTGTCTACAGCAATATATACCAACGTTGTCCATACTGTGTTAAGGGCATGAAGCCCAGATCTTCTGGCAGGCACCACAGCAATATCAAATATGACTGACAATCCCTGCTGCAAAAGCAATCAAGCATTCTGCTGAAAGCGGTTATGTGGGAAGGGAAAGCAGTGGGAAGGTGGGGGGTTTGTTTTCTCCCTGTTATAGAAAGAAAACTGAGGGACAAAGGAAGTGATCTGCCAAAAGGCCCCTACTATTGATTTGTAGCTGAGGTTGGGCCAAAAATATCTTCCAAAATCATAATCTAAAAATCTATCCATAAGGCCATCTATTGTCTCCTTCGGCTTTACAGAGAACTATTATGGAACTGAACAGACACACACACACTAGGACACAGTGCCCGAACACTAGCAAAGGCAGCTTCCTAACAGAGCAGCAATAAGATGGCACTATCTTTTACATCAGTAAGCCCAGAAGCGCAAGGTGGCATACCTATGAGATGGATGTTTTCAGTAATGCTTACAATGAAATAATTTCTTCCACTGGGGACAGGCTTGTCAGGTGTCTGTGAGTCACAGGTCCATTTAATTCGTGTAATATACATTAGAGGTGTATGTATTTCCATAATAGGCTGGAATCCACTCTGAGCATAGGGTATCTTGTTACTAATTCCTTCCTCTGACGTTACATGAGAATACAGACAGTCGATTACTATCTAGAGGTTCTATTCTGCACATGCTGAAAGCACTGGCAAACCTCCCACTTACCCTGGTTCAGGCTGTATGGTACTAGACTGTGGCCTTCTTGGTCGAAATATATTAGTGAGTTAAAAATCCCTTTTCTAATATCCATCTTGAGAGGTCTATGCTAACTTCTCTGGGTTTAGAGGACACCATCCCATTCAGCAGAAAGCCAGCTTGAAAGCAACTGTATTCCTGGGAGCAATTCCTTTTAAAAGTATATCCTTTTAAAAGTAAAAAGGATGACTTACAGCTGTGCTCAGGGCTGGACAGCCTTGCAGAAACCATTCAGCTCGTCTGCTCTGGAAAAGCTGGTTGGTTTTTTTTTTTCCCTGCATCAAGCCTAGGATACAGCAAACTTTTGCTGCAGAACTGTACTCTCCTGAGACACTGGAACATGTCATTTCAAGAGGTTCTGACCAGCTCACTGACCTTTTGCTTTGCTTTCATACGTAGGTTCTGCTGCGAGGGTCCTGCTTGGGTGGTCTGATCTGGAGGAATGTTGAATCCACTTGCTTCATCCAGGGCTGCTTCCTCTGTGAGCTGGTAACAACAGAAAGCAAGAAGCCTCTTGTTTCAAACACAGTTGGGAGCCTCATTCTAGACTCTAAACCTCCTGCCCTTCTCCTTGCTCTCATGCAGTAACAGGAGATGACAAGTCTGAATACAGCTGGTGTTGTCCAGGCAGACGTGACCTTGCTCTGTCTGCGCTCTGAACACTGTGTGTACATTGTGAACAGTCAGGGTAGCAGCAGGGGCTTTCAGCTAACACACTGTGCTTTGCAGTGCAGCTATCAGCAGACCCTCAACACCACGCTAATCACAGGCGTGTGGTCTGTAATCAGGCAGAAACTTAAGCACAGAAAGCTTGTGTCTACCTGCAAGACAATTCACATGACATTTTAGAGAGAAATCTAGGCATAAGCTGCGCTAAACAGCACACATCTCATCACCCATGTTCCAGTTGGGTGGGGGAAAAGATCAAGAAGTAAGGAAGCACCAGCAGAGTGGGGTTGGAGAGGACACATACCACAAGACACACCAAGCATGTATGAGAAAGACAACGTGACAGACTAGAAGTAATGTTGTCAATCGCCTGTAGCTTAATGGCCCATGGGAGCTAGTACTGGAAAAGCACTAGGAGGGGAAGGAATGAAACTCTGCCCAGGACCAGAAACACATCCTTCGCACATTCACCAGGTAACATACACACTGGAAATAATTGAGAGCAAGATAAACAAGGCCACAGCTGCCATTTCTGACCTGTTTTAGCACTCGGCAAATGGCTTCCTCCTCAGCCACTTCCTCATCACTGTCTGGGAGTTTATAGGTTTCCAGTGTAACTGCAGGAGTAAGAGACAAGAGACTGTAACCCACACCTGTCTCAAACCTTGTGCCCATTTATGTGCTGGAGACAGTCCTTTGTGGCGTGAGCTGGTTTTGGCATTCTGGCACTGGCACAGCCAGATCCTTTTCAGATGGGAACTCCTCAAAAAGGGTGTACTGTTTGTTTTTAATACTGGAAGAAGGAAGGAAAAAATTCCCCCCAAAACCAGAGATTTGCTTTTTAAAAGCTTTGTTAAGCTCACCAGAGCATGCTAGAATTATCTCAAAGAAGGGTGCAAGACAACGCAGTCTGACCTTACAGCTCCAGCCTTACCCTCAACTAAGATCTTTTATATTGATTTCATGATGAACCAACCTGTACAGCTTTACAGACAGAACCAAATCTCAGTCAGTTTCTGGCAGAACAGAGGAATTAAATGGATAAACATCTCTCAGAAAAAAAATTACTCTGCCACAGGAACTTGCTTCCTCCCTTGGCACTGTATTGTTGACTGCTACCCACCTTTCTCTGGGTCCTCGCCTCTGAGCACTGCCAGTCTCTTGGCAACTTGTAGGATCTTTTCCTGCCTAGTGTTCTCTTCCCGCAGCTCAGCAGCAGCTTCTGCCAGAAGTTTATTCTTCTCTTCCTCTAGCTGTTTTGGGTCCAGATTTGCAGGGCAAACACAATCTTCACTCTCCCGATTGAGATCATTCAAACTTTGGCTACTAACAGCTGCAAACAGACACAGAGAACATACTGGTGACTCAGCAGCAATGTTCCTTGGGCACAGACAACACGACTAAAGCAATAGTATGAGAGTGAGCTAATCTGTGGTTTACAGTGAGATTACAGAGAAAGCACTGCAGCTAGGAAGATAATGGTATCCCAGGTTCCGATGTTTTGTAACAGAGCACAGGTGTGTTAGGAGTAGCAACAGTTCCTCCCCAGGGACAGGTCACGTCAGAGAAATAGAGAGGAGCAATCTGAATAATACAACCCTGAGAAGAAGAACCATCTCCAGGCAAAGACAATGAGACCAGTATGGAGCCAGATGACTGCTCTTGGTCAGTTTGGGAGTCGTAAGGGGAGATAAGGGCAAACTGGACATGCAGCTCACCTGTAGGATAGACATATTCCCTTCTCACTATAGCATGTACATTATCAGACAGAAACAGGTCTTTGGAACCCAGAAGAGATACCTTGAGGCTGGACTCTTGGTCTGTAATGCTCATCAATGGCAACTTCCTCAGACAGTTGAGTTAACAGGTCATCTGTCTGCTGGACCAGACTTCTGGTATCAGGAGGTTGGTGTACCTAATAAACAAGGAAGGCACAGGAAAAAGCACATGAGAGTAAAGTGGCATACTCGATCAAAGGAGAAGTTAGGTAATTAAGATCACCCTAGGTGGGAGGAGCATAAAAAGATGCATCCACTGATCTTGAGAGTCTCAGCTTGCGGTTATCTGGTGTAGGACTTTCAGGGCTTCATTCTCAGGTGCTGAACACACCAACTAAAAGCAGTTACCCAAACAAGGCAAAGTGGTGCTGAATGTATAGGATATGCTGCTGGGTCCCAACCCCAGCTCTGCCACCACCTCCAATGTAAATGAAGTGCCATTCTCAACAGTGCCAGCCAGCAGTCTCGTCAAGGCCGATGGTAACAGCTGGTGTGCAGCACTGCTGAAAAAGAAGCATGAGGAAATGATTCCTCGGGGACAAGATCATTCATATAGGCTTTGAAGGCATATATCCAACTCATTCGTCTGCAATCTCAGACTAACCACTCTGTGCTTCCATTCCCGGAATAATTAACAGGCTTTTGGCCAGCTGGGATGCAGTAATAACTACAAGATACAATTAGAAGGTAGGGTTGATAAGCTCCAAACACAGACAAACAGCTCTAAAAAAAGATCACTTAGGTATACAGATGGGCTGAGAGGAAAAAAGTTAGCATCTATTGTTAAAAATAAACACATGAACTACTTTTGACATAAAGGAACATACTGCATTCAAACTGAAGCAGTGCACTGGTAAAGGCTGGCCGTTTGCTTCTGGAGCAAATCACAGACAGGAAACAGATTTCTGAAGGAAGCCACCTGGACAAAAAAAGCTGAAGAAAGAACAGCTAACATGCTGGAACACCAGTTACTGTGTCAGCTCAGAATACATTGCTGGATAAAGAGCTGAGGGAGCTTACAGGTCTGGAAGCCTGTGAAGGAGGATCTCTTCCCTGCAGGACAGCCAACTGGTCCTCCATTTCCTCTGTGGATGGAACAGGTCCCCGGCAGTCCTCCTTCAGGGCAGCCAGCCTAGCTTCAATCTCAGCCTGAGTAGGGATGGACTCTGCAATTCAGAATAACCCAAGGGAGGAGATTATTCCGTTATTGAAAACAAAAGGTTTCAAATTTTGTTTTCTTAAAATTGTATTTCTTGCTGGAATCAGACTGAACAGCTGAGCAAAAACCTCCCTCAAACCCCGATGTGAATGAGGGATCATACTGCAGTAACTCAGAGACCACCCTAACTGCTATCCTTTTCTTCCAAGTCCTTGTCTCCTTCACAGTTTATGTCCTATCCATAAGGCAAGTATTAGGGTAATGCCATCTGGCAATCAGCTGACTTGGGATACTAGGGACAGGCAGAGAAATAAGTGTCATTTAAGCAGTACAGTCCATTGCTCCTCTTAATGTAATCCTAGGTGTATCAGACTGAAACGCTCCCCTCGGGTTTCAGGACGAGAGGAAATGGCCTCAAGTTGTGCCAGGGGAGGTTTAGTTTGGATATTAGGAAAAATTTCTTCACTGAAAGGGTTGTCAAGCATTGGAACAAGCTGCCCAGGGAAGTGCTTGAGTCACCAGCCCTGGAGGTATTTAAAAGATGTAGATGTGGTGCTTAGGGACATGGTTTAGTGGTGGCCTTGGCAGCAGTTAGGTTAACGGTTGGACTTGATAATTTTAAAGGTCTTTTCCAACCTAAATGACTTTATGATTCTATGATAATCAGGTAACCACTTAGCATTGTGTTCCTTCCCTTTTAGAGATCACACATCATTTTTTAAATAGTTTATTCTCCCACAAGCACCACAAGGCTGTCCTAGAACCTGACAGCTGCGGACTGGGACTGGAGTTCTTTTCTTCCTCTGTGAGGCAAGGCTAGCCAGAACATTATCCCACAGAGACTGGCACTGCTGCTGCCCAGGACAACGACCCACAGGAAACCTTCTGCAAAATAGTTTGGCCAAAGACCCTAATTTCATTCTGCTCCTATTGGGCTTGACACAGGTTTTTACCCCAAACAATGGGAAATGAGAAAGTGATTTTACAGGTAAGATACTACCCCAAAACTGAGAAGCGGTTTCAAGGGAAACCCCAAGAAGCAAAAAGAAGCTGGAACATTAATCTAAAATCATTGTAGAATTTGGCCATTGTGGCAGCAGGATGTGGATGCTCTGCCCAATTTTAACCCTAAAAAGGCAGGCTCTGAAAGCTCAGCACTTCCCTCTCCCTCCAGGTTCCATGTTTCCCAAGTAGCAGTGTTCCCACCCAAGATACCCCCGGTATCCTCCAAAACTCACTTGGTTTCCTTTCCTCCCTGAGCCTCTCCAGTCTCTCTGCAATAGCTCTATCCTCTTTTGAGAGTCCCCGATATCTGGAGCCTCCTTGACCAGAG